>NC_072479.1:98755000-99066562 GCF_027574615.1 Eptesicus fuscus
GCTACAGGGATGGGCCCAGATTGGTCCAAGGCAATCAGGTTAATTCCACCTTGCTTCCCACCATGGTTGGTTGAGCATATCATAGGTCTAGGCCAGTGGGCACATGGGATTTCCCTGGTCGCCCAGGTTGGTTCAGAGGTGGCCCAGTCATCACAGAGTTCAAGATGTTGTTTGATGACTGTGGCATAGGGCTCTCTGCTTTCCACTGGACATGAGATTGCTGCTCGTCACCATTGTGTGACCATGATGGGGGCCACCCCCAGGATGCAGCTAACACAGGGGAGCAGAGCTGAGACATAAACAAATAAGGCCCTTCAGCCACTGGATTAGACCATACTGAAGCCTGATGTATTTCACTCTTTCCTATGAAATGAATCAATAGTCTCCTCAATGGTATAATCTAGTTTATGTTGAGTCATTTATTCCTTGTAATTTAAAGAACCCTTACCACTTTGTGGAGGTAATAATATTTGACATATCTTTTCATTGGGTACTGAAAGACTCACCAGTAATGCACATAGAAAAGCATGTGAAATTGTTTGACTTTGAATCAGCATAGCATCTATTTCTTTTGTCTGGACGTTGGCTGGGAGTGAGAGGTAAAGAAAAGGACTGGAAGCAACAGCAAGACCAGGGAACACTTATCTAGTCATGGTGTGTCACTTATTAAATCCATCTTGAGCAAATCTCTCTATATCCCTGAGAGTATGTCTCCCCATCGGTAAAAAGATCACTTACATGGTATCAATAGTCATTTAGATCTATCAATATATAAATTGAGAACAAGATACATATTCATATATTATTATTTTCCCCCATATACTTATTCATATTATTATATCTATAATAATAAAAGCATAATATGCTAATTATACCAGACAGCCTAACATCTTTCTGGATGTCCTTCCAGACAAAGCTGCCGCAGTGGGGGCCAAGGCAGAGACGGTTAAGGGCAATCAGGCAAGCAGGAAAGCAGTTAGGGGTGATCAGGAAGGCAGGCGAGTGGTTAGGGGTAATCAGGCAGGCAGGCAAGTGGTTAGGGGCAATCAGGTAGGCAGAGGCGATCAGGGGTGATCAGGAGTTAGGCGAGCAGTTAGGGATCGATCAGGCAGGCAGGCAGACTGGTTAGGGGTGATCAGGCAGGCAGGGGAGTGGTTAGGGGTGATCAGGCAGGCAGGCAGAGTGGTTAGAGACAATCAGGCAGGCAGGCAAGTGAACGGTTAGGAGCCAGCGGTTCCGGGTTGCGAGAGGGATGTCTGACTGCCGGTTTAGGCCTGATCAGGCCTAAACCGGCAGTCAGACATCCCCTGAGGGTCCTGGATTGTGAGAGGGTACCAGCCGGGCTGAGGGACCTCTCACCTCCCATGCATGAATATTGTGCACTGGGCCTCTAGTATTTATAATAATAATAATAATAATAGTAACAACAACAACAACAACTAACATTTATTGACCACATGAATTGTGCCAGGACTGTGCTAAATGTTTAACACACATTATCTTATTTAATTGTCACAACAACAGCTGTCATTCCAATTTCACACATAAGGAATCGGGAGCTAGTGGCATTCAGTAACCTGTCTCAGGCTACAGCTGTGGTAGAACAGGGATTCACATTTGGCTCTTTCTGGGTCTATAACATGAGCTTTTATCTGCAGATCACATAAGTTGTAGGGTCCTACATTCATTCAATGGGCTTTATGGAGCCTGTTGTGTGCCAGGCCATGACTTAAACCATAAAGAGAGAGAGATGAGTATTTGACTTAAATGATTTCAAAATCCAGAGAGAGAGCTAGCCTAGAAAATAAATAGATATTAATAAATATTCATGCCTTGTATTCTCTACTTAGACACAGCAGCCACTTTAATATATATATTTAATGAAAAATAAATAAAGGTGAAGATATAACAATGACAAGTTTCTGAAAATACAATTAAATGTCTAAGACAAAGCTCGATCTTGAAAGAGGAGCAGAATATTTAAGAGTCAGGGGCTCGACAAGAGTCTTTTCATGCTTTCTCACGGCTCCTCTGGCTCTCCACCCAAGATCATCCCGTTCTGTTGCCAAGGATGCTCCCTGGGGAAGCAGGGTGTGGGGTGGGTAATTTGGGTTCCAAGAGCCCTGCAGTCTCCATCTTGCCCTTCAAAAAGCCAAAGAACCGGTGGAGAGAAGCAAGTAGACAGTATAGTGTCGGCCTCCTCACATTTCATTGACATGAATTACCTCCTGTGATCTGTTAAGAGGACATGATGTCCATGGAATACAGTTCATCCACAGTGTTTCCCAGCACATCAGAGCTCTGATGTGATCAGGAGCAAGTTTTCCAATAACCAAAGAAGACCCTGCAACAGAAGAGGAAGTCACTTTCTCTAGTGCATCCAATGGCTGGTTTGATGGCTTCAAAAATACTGTGCTTTCCAGACGTTAAGCTTCTAGAGAATCAGGGAAGACTCGTCTCCCACAGGAAAGCAAAGGATTCAGGAAGAGGGCTACACCCAGGATCATATTTTTCATTTTCTTTCTTGACATTTTTTTATTGAGGTATTATATGTGTACGTATCTTACCATTACTCCCCCCACCCCACACCCATACATGCCCCCCCCCAGAGTTTTGCATCCATTGTTTATGCTTATATGCATGCATACAAGTCCTTCGTTTGATTTCTTATCTCCCCCACCTCTCCCTAACTTTCCCCCTGTAATTTGAAAGTCTGTTTGATGCTTTACTGTCTCTGTATCTATCTTTTTGTTCATCAGTTTATAATGTTCTTTACTATCCATAAATGAGTGAGATCATGTGGTATTTTTCTTTCATTGACTGGCTTATTTCACTTAGCATAATGTTCTCCAATTCCATCCAGGTTGCTGCAAATGATGAGAATTCCTTCTTTTTTATGGCAGCATAGTATTCCATTGTGTAGATGTACCACAGTTTTCTGATCCAGTCATCTGCTGACGGGCACCTAGGCTGTTTCCAAATCTTAGCTATTGTAAATTGTGCTGCTATGAACATAGGGGTGCATTTATCCTTTCTGATTGGTGTTTCTAGTTTCTTTGGATATATTCCCAGGAGTGGGATTACTGGGTCAAATGGGAGTTCCATTTTCAGTTTTTTGAGGAAACTCCATACTGTTCTCCACAGTGGCTGCACCAGTCTGCATTCCCACCAGCAGTGCACGAGGGTTCCTTTTTCTCTGCACAGGATCATATTTTTCATTTTAATGAAATTGTTAGTCAGAGGAGGCATAAGGCCCCGGTATAATGCTGCTGTGGGTGGATCATGGTCTCTAGGTGCATTTGCAAATGCAACGTTAACTCTGCTGGTATTTGAACAAGGGATATTACTGTTCTCTGAGTGCTCTGGTTGCCCACAGTTTTGAATGACTTCCCCAGCCCATGCTTCCCATGATGCTTTTATTTTTAGCATATGGCAGTTACAACCGCAAGGCATTAGAGCTGAAATGTTTTCATGAGTGTTTAATTTATAGGTGTCCCAGATTCCAGCCAAAGTTCTTCCCGCTTCTTGTGATTCAAATGAGATGTGTTCTGGCCTCCATCCTACTTTCCAGAAGTTCTGAGTATTGTCCTGTGTTTGTAACAACTCCCAGGGCCTTCACATTTCCCTAGCTGTCCTTGGCACTGGTCTTTGGCTTTTTTGCCTTACAAGCTGCCCCACCCTCTAGGGCATGGTGTCTCAGACCCACACATGGTCAACCTCCTACACACACATACACTCACACACAGTAGGCTCTTTTAAGCCGTCCATGTGTTGGTTGATTTAATGAAGACATGTATGTAAGAGAGGAAAGTTGGGGCACAGTTAATATCTCAGCACTCTCTTAGACATATTTCTCTTCCTAGGAACAAAAGAGATTTCTTCTCCTTTATATTCTTCTCTTCATCTCATGATAAGCAGAATGGCTTATTTTTGTTGATGGCAGAGCCCTTGCACCATCCGTATTTCCAAAGACCTACCTTCTACCCCAAGAAATTCACTAAGGTATTTCTTTAAAAAGAGAGAGAGAGAGAGTTTTCTCCTTTAAAAAAAAAATCTGCTGCCAGCTGTTAATATAATGCATTTTCACTTCCACTCTGTTTCAATGACTTTTGCCTTCTAGGAATCGCACAAAAGATTCAGATCCAGTGGCAGTGACTCAGCTCAGAGCCCAGGGCTCTGTCTCTCTCCCTGAGCTGCTGGGTGTGTGATTCTCCCTGTCCTTCTTGCTGCTACAGACCCCTGAGTAGTGTGTTGAGATGGCAACAGGATAAGATGGTCCAGCCTCTGTTCGCCTGGTGCCTGGGGGATTAGAGAGCTGAGCCTCCCTGCAGCTCAGCACTGACAGACAGAAGAGCAGAAATAACACTTCGTTCATCTAAGTAGTGAAGTTCTGGTTTCTCCCCCACACACAACCTGGCCTATCCTGTCTGAAGCCTATTCCCTTGGCAGCCACACTGTCCTTCTCTTCTGCATTTCCTTACATTGCAACCCAGCAAGCCTGTTTATCATAGGCATCTCTCATTGGATGTCACATGTTTGCAAGAACAAACATCTCCTGGTATTTTTGCACATGCTTGACATTGCATTTGGTATTTCTACCTCCCCCCCCCCAAAAGCATCATTTGCTCATCCAAAGGCTATTTATTTCTTGTCTATTAGAACCCCCAAATTGTGCTAGGCCCTGGGGTTTTAAAAGAAAACATGATAGACATTCTCAGAGGGGCTTGGGGTCACTTCAGTGTTTGAATTCATTGACCGATTCACTCATTATTCAAAATCTATTCAGTCTTTGATGCGCCATGCTAAGCAGCCCTCATTTAGCAGTAACCGAGACAGACACACTGACTGAACCTCTTGGATCTTGAAGTCTAGGGGTAAATGCAAATATTGAACAAATACCTCCAAGTGTCAGGAGTGTAGTAAGGAAAATCATAACAACATGACAACAACGGACAGTTATGGAATTCTTATTATCTGGCAGAGACTGTTCCGCGCAAGTTATATGCCATATAGTAGTTAATATTCACCATTTGATGTTCCAAATGTAACATTAAAAGAGGACAGTGATGCACAGAGAGGTGAGTAACTTGACCAAAGCTCGCAGCCAGGGGTGGTAGCTGTGGGTACAACTCCAGGTCCAGGGATGCCAATGCCCACACCCTCAACCACTCCTGTATTCTGACAGAAATCTCAGGGTCAGGGGAGACTTCCTGGAGGAAGTGGTATTTTGGCTGGGACCACAGGTCTGGGTTGGAATGGCTTAGGGGAAGGGATCAGAGAAGCACATTTTGAAGACGAGGCAGCAGCAAGCATGAACACTTCTGAGACTAGAGAGAGGGTAGCATGTGGAGCCTCCGTGAGAAGTCCAGCGTCCTGGCGGCAGAGAGCACAGCTCCCGGCTTCCCTCCTCACACAGTCCGGCTCCCTCCACGCCCCGATGCCAGGTCTTTGGGGGCACTCCACGGTGTGCTCCGCAAGAAGCTCAGCACTCCTGTCAGCCCCGGTTTTGACAGTACCAGCAAAACCCACTGATGGAAGAGAACTCTGGGCCCCACTCCCCTGCATCAATAGGCCGAGGCTCTCCAGGTCCCAGGTCACCCCTTCCAGTGACAGTGAGGTCTGCTGGAGGCAGTGGGGAGTTTGTGGAAGACAGTGTAATTACTGAGGTGACAGAGCAAGCCTCCTCATCGGAAGAGCAGTCCCCAGAGGGCCCCCAAGCTTATGGCGTGAACTAGAGAGCACCTCTTGTTTTTTCTTCTTCAGTGGATATTTGATAGTTTTGTGTTCCTGCGGGAAAGAGCTTGATAGTTTCAGAAGAGCAGAGGGAGGCAGGAAAGGTCTGTTTTATTTCCTTTCGGATTGGAGAGAAATGTGGATCAAACCAAAAAGAGATGAACAGAGCAGAGCAAGACTGTCAGTGTCCTTCCCCTTTTCCCCTTCCCCTAATTTCTCAGTCTTCTCCATCAGCCAAGCAACAATTTGGAGGGTGAAGGTTCCCCGAGCTCTGCCTCTCAGACCCTGGGCACCTGCAGCTCTTAGGGCTGTGCTGTGTTCTGGCATTTGTGGATGGCGTATGATCATGTACACACGGTACATTTAGGCTGCGCCTATTCATTCATTCACTTCCAATGCAAGCATTCACATAGTCAGGTCTTTAATCATATTTCAGCTTGGAGCCACTTCTAAATTGTCTGACTTTGGGCAAGTGGCACACTCTTTCTGAGGCTTGTTTTGGGAAATGGAGAAAGTGATATGACCACTTAGGATTTAGGGGAGAATTAAATGACATAATTTGTGCCCAATACATTGTAGGTATCATCTATATATATAAAAAAGCCAAGCGACCGGAACAACCAATGAAGAATGATATGCAGTTTCACCCTTTGGGAAGGTGCCCAAGGCTCAATTCAGCCTCTCACATGGCAGTCCTGACTCAGAGACGGAACCCTCAGCACTGTGGGGGCCAAGAAGTAGCATCTTCACCAGCACTGGTTCTGGGCTGGGAGGACAAAGGTGCAGGGCTTGTCAGGCAATGGTCGGGATGTTAAGCCTACAGATAGTTTGAGCATAGGGGTGTCAGCCTCAGTGTGTGGGAGCCAAGAGAATGTGGGCATGTGGGGGAGCAGGCTTCCTTGGGACAGTTCAGGAAAATTCTTTCATTGTTTAAGCCATATGTGCATTCATTCATTCACACACACACACACACACACACACACACACACACACATGCACACACACGCGCACACACACACATTCAGCAGATAGCGTACTGTGTAAAGGTCAGAGAGAGGCATATAGATGGGGTCCATCTGTAGAACATTAACAGGCGTGGGCCAAGCAGGAGAATAATGTGTGTTGTTGGACTGGACCCCTGAGGGCAGTCTCTGCTCTTGAGCTGATTATAACTCCCAAATCAAACCACAGAAACATTCAAAAGTAGAGATTTTATGAAAGGTGTTGTGGGTTGCACATGGCACAAAAACTTCATCAAACTTTTCCAGTAGCCATTGCCCCCCATTAGTGTCCATAAATATAAGACCTTTATAAAATGGGGAAAATTTATATCTTCGTGGTTAAACCTTCTCTTCCCTAGTAACACCTCCAGGGAGCATGTTAGAGTAACTGTGTAGGGTAGGTGAACTGCTTTTTAAGGAGAACAGTTCAAATTCAGGAAGGACCTCCTAACCAAAAGTGAACTCAGAAAGGATGGGGAAATTCCACATCTCAATATCCTGGGGTTGCTCACTCTCAAGTCATCTTAGTGCAAGAGGCACTTTCTTTTACTCTGGATAACTCTTTCCTCAGTAACTTTAGAGAGAACAAATTTGATGGGCTGTGCTCACAGAAAGGGACCTCTCTCCTTGTCCAACGTGCATGGTTTCAGTCCTTATGAAGCTCATAGTCTGGTGGGAGATACTGATAAGCAAACAGATGAGTTCCATATGTCATATAATAGGACAAGAGCTGGGTGCCATGGAAACACATCTTAGGAACAGTTCACACAGTCTCAGGATTGGCAGAAAGCTCCTAGTCGGATTTTTATCTGATGCTGAAGGATGACCAGTAATTGGTCATGAGAAGCAGAAGAGTGGTGGTGGTGGTGAAAAAAAAAAAAAAAGGAGTCCAAGGCTGGGGAGATAGCATGGACAAAGAGATGGGGATGCACTTAGAGAAGGAGCGAAATGTAATCAGTTTAGGAAGTCTAGATCATAGGACCGGGTTGGACTGAGGCACATACGAGGCTGTAAGGAAGAACTTTGGTTGGGGCGGGGAAAGCTAGCTAGAGATAAAACTGGAGAGGCAAGCATGGCCCCAAATCATGCAAGGCTTTATAACCCATGTCCTTCCCTCATTGACTCTGGGCATGGCCATGTGACTTGCTTTATTTGGGCCAATGGAATGGTAGTAAAGGCATGAAAGTCACATTCATATTAGGGCTTGCTCTCTTTTTCTTCCTGCTCTTGGGAATTAGCCACCGTAGGAAGACGTTCAGACTAACTAGCTAGGTGGAGAGAGGCATGTGGCCCAGTTGCCTGCATCACTGCCGCCAATCACCAGGCATCCAGGGTCAGCCAGACCCCCCGCCGACCTACCAACTGAACACAAACACATGAATGAACCCAAATGACACCACATGGAGCACAAACGAGCCATCCCAGTTGAGCCCTGTCCAAATTGCAAACCCACAGAACTGCGAGCAAATACATGGTCGTTGTTTTACGCCACTAGGTTTTAGGGTGGATTGATATGCAGTAATAGAAAATAATACAATGCCCACCACCACCAAGTTCCTAAGGAAGCAAATCATGCAAAAACCAATAGGAAGATAATGTCACAGTCCCACATGATCATTAACCAACTGGGCACCCAATAATCCCAATGCATAGACCAATGATAAAGGTCCTATTGAGCTACTACTGGGTTTAGCTCTGAGACTCCTATTTTCTTCTGATTCAAAATCTTAGCATTAGCATGTTTTCAATGATCTGTGGGGGAAAGAGAGATGGCTAGATCCCGGGAAGGGTCTGAATCAATACAGAGTGGAAGGGGAGATGCAGAAGAGTGCATGGATCCTGGCAACCCTGACCACTTGGGAATGATGCAAAGCCAGCGTTTTCGGTGCTAGCCAATCAGATCAACCCCTGTCTCTTTAGGGAAACTGAGTCAGAGTAAGGAGTGGGTGATCAGCAGTGATAGAGAGAGGGCAGCATTATTTTCTTCTACAAAGGAAGCCTTCCAAAGACATTGGTTGAATGCTTAATAATGATCTCTTCATGAGCTCCCTCTAGTGGGACAGATGCAAACCAATGCCTGTCAATCAAGGTCCAGTCAGGAAACAGAGATAACCCTAGATAGTTCAACCAAGAGACCTGGATCAAAGCGCTTGGTGAAACAGATGTTGGAGAAGTGAGAAAAACCAAGGGAACACTGATATGCTACAGAGATAGTAACTGTAGGAAGCAGCCAGCACCATGGGGCGCAGGAACAAAGGGGGAAGTTGGGGTCACTGGAACCTAAGAACTTGGAAGAGGGGCCCTGATGAACTGGGCTCAGACCTCTAAGGAGAGAGCACTGCCAGAGGATGGTGGTGGTTCACAAGGTCAGAGGACCCCATGGAGATGGGATGCAGATGTACGGCCCAAGGAGAGGGCACTGGCAAGCTCCCAAGGGCATCCTTGAGGGCTGTGATAAGGCTGATCCTGGAGAGTCTGGAGCCAATGCCCGTGGCAGGCCCAGGCTGGGGCAAAAATGACAGAAACTGCAGGCAAACGGAGAAAAGCAGGTCTCTTTTCCTCCTGCCATTCAGGAGCCCCTGATGCCTCTGACTGGCAGAATCTAAGAACCCCTCTTGTAAGGGAGGCATGTGGTTTGCTGGGACACAGGGACCTCCCTGCCCTGGCTCACAGACTAGGCATATATGCTCTTGAGGAGGCATATGCTATTATGCTCATGAGGAGGCATATACAGGGCTTGTCTCCTAGAGCCGGGGCTTCACAGAGCCTACTGAGCAGGTCTACGAAAGGCCTGCTCCCTAGAAATTGCTTTCCCAAATGGGGGCTCTGGGTGCTGGTGGGGCTTGGATGATGTGCATGAGATGCATGCAGGTGTGTGCAGGCATGGAATCAAATAACCTTGAGCAACATACCAAGACAATCCTTTTTCACTTTCCATGTTTCTGATCAAGGCAACCAGAAAGGCCCAGTTTAGTATCAGCATGTCTACAGCAGTGCTCTAACCCTGGCTATCGCACATTTTAACAAATGGAGAGAGCAGTTCTCTGGCTCAGAATCCTTAGCGGGGAAGCACTTTAGGGTTTAATAACATTATTCCCGCTATATAGTATTTATTCCCTATTTATACCTTCCGGTTTGTGGAAAGTGGTTCCAGGTTTTTACGTACTAGATAGTCCTGTTGAAATAAATTTATTTGAGTAAAATGTGAGTAGATTTAAACCTACATATGGAGTACATAATAAAATGGAGGTGTATATATATGGATATGGCAAAAAGGAGAAAAAAAAATCTTGAAAGTGGTATGGGAATGACCCAAATTTAGGAAAAACTGCCCCAAGGCAATCTATGGACAGCCTTTGAATGAAGATTAAGCACTGATACAATTAAAGAGTGGACAGCGGGGACGTTTGCAAATTTCAGAGAGGATGTTTGTCCAGTAACCTGGTGCCCAGCTCGGGGAAGGATGCTGGGACCAGTCCCCTGGCGCCTGGCTTGCATTTGACAATCCTCTTCCCCAAAAGCAAACGTGCATTTGGCCAGATGGGCACAACTTCTTGAGAAACCTGACTTAGAGATTTGGCTTCCACACACGGATTTTACATGCTCTCCAAATAGCAGCCAGACTTATTGGTTTTCTTAGAGCCAATTCTCTAGTAAAATAATAATCACTTTCCCTTCTATTTCCTTCACCATCTTGTGAGCATTATACCATCAGAATGTGGCCCCGTGACTGCCAGGACTTTGTCCAAGTCGCTGTTATATCCCCAGGGTCTAGCAAAGCACCTGGCATGTAGCAGGGCAGAGTAAACATGAGTATGTGAATGAATAAAAGAAAGAGATCAGACTTTTAAAATCTTTGAGTTCTTTCTTAAAAATAAATCCTAAGCCAATACAAAACTACTTTGGACACTGTAGAGTAAGAGGCCCCAGGTTTTGTCTACATGGTTTCTTTACACCTCTTTCATTTGCAGAACTATAGCAATTCAAGGAACATATTTTTAAAGGCTTTTGGGGGGGGGCAGTTTTATGTTCGCAGCAAAATTAAGAGGAAGGAACAGATGTTTCCCATATATTCCATGCCTAACACATGCATAGCTTCCCCATGATTAATATCCCCACCAGAGGGGTACATTTGTTGCAACTGATGAACCTACATTAACATCATAATTACTCAAAGGCCATAGTTTACCTTTCAGTTCACTCTTGGTGTTGTAAACTCTGTGGGTTTGGACAAATGTATGATGACATGTGTCCATCATTATAGTATCATACAGAGTATTTTCACCACCCTAAAAATCCTCGGTGCTTCCTCTATTCGCACCTCCCACCCCTCCCAAACCTTGGCTACCACAAATCTTTTTACTGTCTCCATAGTTTTGCCTTTTCCAGGATGTCATATAGTTGGAATCATACAGTATTGGCTTCTTTCCCTTAGTAATGTGCATTTAAGGTTCCTCCATGTCTTTTCACGGCTGGATAGCTCACTTCTTTTTTTGTACTCACTAATATTTCATTTTCTGGATGTCCCATAGTTTATTTATCCATTCATTGATGGAAGGACACTTTGGTTGCTTCCAAGTTTTGGGCATTATGAATGAAGCTGCTGTAAATACCCCTGTTTGAGAGGTTTCTGTATAGATGCAAGTTTTCTACTCCTTTGGGTAAATACCAAGGAGTGCGATCGCTGGATCAGATGGTACAAGTATGTTTAGTGTTCTAAGAAACCACAAACATGTGTTCACGGTGGCTGTGCCATTTTGCAAGGAAACGCATTTGAAAATCAGATCTCAATTACAACAGCTCTCCCAGGTGTTTAAAAGTTCATCTGTACTTTGGAGATAAGGAAATTAAAATCTCAGGGACATTTCGTGATTAGCCCAAGACATATAGCTGTGAGAGGCAGGGATGGGGCTCAAGCTTAGGATTTCATCGTGAAGGCTTGCTTTCTCTCTAAGTAAGAGATGCAACAGTAACCCCAGCACTCTGGATTATTCTCCCTCCCTCTGTTAGTTCAAGCATAACTAAATACTGATGTTAGTTCAAGTCCATCGACAGAGAACAAGCAGTCAAGCCCGCTGTTTTGGAGTCATGGACACAAGAAACCACTTTTTTGAATACTTTTTTTCTGTTGAGAGTGGTGACACTGTGTAACCTCCATCTTACACATTAAAGCAACTAATTCAATGGTGCCTCAAGGAGGCGGATGCCCTTGAGGTTAAGTGTTGTCAGTAGAACTTTCTCCCCATCTTCCTCTTTCTCTGGGTCACAGGGGTTTCTCACTATAAACTCCTGTGATGTCTTCAGCAGCATCTAGTTTATCCATTAAGGAATTTTAAAAATTACAACTGACTGTTCATGTATTTGAATTTAAATGGCATTTAATCCAACTTCCTTGCTCACGGTCGTTTAAAATGGCCACAAAAGCAGAGCATTCAGTCTAGGTTTGAATATTTCCCAGAAATGTCAGGAAACAACAGGAGTTGGGGGAGGGATATACTCAGGATCCTATGAAGCAGTCCATTCCATTGCTGGGAAACCCCAATATCAGGAACTCCTTCCTAACATGGAGTGAAATATGCAAGACTATAATCTCTGTTCATTGAATCATAGGTTCAGGATGTTAAAGAAAAGGAATCTAATATTTTGAGCACTTTATTTGGTGTTATTATGCTCATGATTGACATTCAATCTCCCACTTACTCTTCTGTAACATAGTTATTATTCATTCCCATTTTATGGATGGAGAAATCAAGGCTAAGCCAACTCGAACAACCTTTCACTCTCACTAATAAAAGATAGATTTGGAGCCCTAACCAGTTTGGCTCAGTGGATAGAGTGTCAGCCTGTGGACTCAAGGGTCCCAGGTTCGATTCCAGTCAAGGGCATGTACCTTGGTTGTGGGCACTATCCAGTAGGGAGTGTGCAGGAAGCAGCTGATCGATGTTTTTCTCTCATCGATGTTTCTAACTCTCTATCTCTCTCCCTTCCTCTCTGTAAAAAATCAATAATATATATATATTTTTTAAAAAGATAGATTTGGAGTGTGAATATTACCTGTCAAGCATGTAAACTTGTACTTTGTCAATTGCCTCACTTCTGAGAGTGTACCAGAGCTGCAGTCCAATCGTTCTCAACATTTTCCCTTAACCTATGCTGTTCAGACACATATAAAGACAGCTCTCTTTACATGTTTCTGTGCTCCTCACTAATGGTGGTGATTTGGTACAGGGAGAGGTAAGGATACACCATTTTCCTCTTCTTTCCCGCCTGTAGGAAAGTAACTGTCAGATTCCCCAGGAGGCCTTACAGTTGGAAGAAAGCTTTCCTGTCCCGAAAATATTGACAACTCCACATTCTTCCTTCATCTCATATATATTTCATTAAGAATCTCTAATAATCTAAACTCTGCATTTTCCAATGAGAAATTGGTTGCCCAGATGGGTAAATTTCAAAAGAAGTGTTTGTAAATGGATGTTTGCGTAAGGTGAGTCTGTAAGGGGACAGTTTGAGTGTCTTGGAAGGGCAGCCAGAAGAATTTCAAAGTCATCTTCAAACTGCCACCTCCTCAGGTCAGATGCATAGACACTTTGGGGCTTCAAAAGCACCTTGTACAGGAATCCAAAGGCCATAGTCAAGGTGAGTTGTCACAGTTAGTGCAACATCAGCACCATTTTATCTACATGAAAGGGTTCTGGCTTAGGCAAATTAGTGTCTGGAAAAATCATGACTAAATCTATTCACTGGGCTTTAAAGACAAATTCAAAGGCAGTTGTCGTTCAGTTTTTCATCTCTGAAACCTCTGACAAAATTCCCCCAAGTGTTCTTTCTTGTTGGGTTCACATTTTTACTCAGGACATAGGGGAAAAAATATGTGGACTGATTCATAATAGAAGAAAAAGGAAATCATTGTCTCTCTTCTGTGTGATGGGAAGATTTACGAAATCATCATGTTAAACCCCTACAATAACCCTTTGAGGTGTATATTATTGCTTTTATATCATAGATGAGTATATTGAGGCTAACAGAGTTTTATTACTTCCCTGAAATTAAATGGATGATGAGGGCCAGAGCTAGGATTAGAATCCCAGCATTTGAATCTTCTTTCTTACCACTAGATGAAATTCCCCCCAAGTCTAGAGAAATCCCTTGTCTCTAGCTAAGATATAACAACTAATATTACATAGCTTTTCCATGAGCCCTATTCTAAGCACAATATATACATATATACATATATATATATATATATATATATATATATATATATATATATATATATATGTATAAAATATTCATTTAACCCAATAACACTTTAAGGTTGGCAGTTATATTATCCTTCATTTTACAAATGAGGAAACTGAGGTATAAAAGGCTTAATCGCACAATTTAGGTTCCACAACTTGTCAGTGGAAAAGCCAGGATTCACACTCTGGCCGCTGGGCTGTGTGTTCTTAACCACTAAGCTACCTTGTAATTGGATTAGAAAAAAGATTTTGTTAAGGGAAACAGGATGTAAATAAATACAACATGTTGAATTTTATCACCAATTAACCAGGAGACTTGTTAAACATATATCAGCACTTACATTACATATCAGGTCTCTTGTAAATTTGGGCAATGTTAATATAATCCCTTGAGTTATATCATGTCTAGGTAATGAGACAAAATTTTCTAGAAAAGAGTGATCCAGACAAGGCACTGCTGTACTCGGAGCAGCCAGCCCGACTCCTGCTCTGGTATCTCTTCTCTGTAAACAAAAAGGGAATCTTCCCAGAGGGACAACAGTGTACTAACTGTCCTATCTAATTGTCCTAAATTGTCATCCTTAGACCCTTTTATAGAAGAGCATTGTTGCCAGTAAATGGATTTGGAATCAATAAGCATTTCTTGAGCACCTGAGCGATGTGCTGAGGTCTCATTTCCATTCTCCTATTGACATTAACCTAATCTGATCTGATCTCATTGGACTTGATCTTAGAAACCACTCTACGAGAGATGGCCAGGCATTTCCATTTCAGAGGTGGGAGATCTGAGGCTCAGTAGTGGAAGATGGACTCGAGGCGATATAGGAAGTAAGTGAAGGAGCTGGTGTTGGGGTCGGGATCATCTGACTCCAAGCTCAGTGCTCTTCCTGCCACCACAGAACACAGTGTTTGAGGCAGAAGGACCACCTTTGCCAATTCAGCTCGGTTGGGACAATGCAACCTCCCTCTGGTATCAGGGCGTATTGCTTAATGAAATCAAGGAGTCAGCCTTGAGGCAGGGCCCACCAGGAAGACCGCATCAAAGGGTCTGGTGTGGAAGACACCCATGTGACTCAGTCATTCAAATCTCTCTCTAGGCTCTCCCCTCCCCTCCCCAGCAGGTCCCCAGGAAGAGTTGTCTGCATTAGTAGCCTCTTCGTTTCTCCTCTCGTTTTATCTTTCCTTCTCAGGATGGAGTTTTACTGAAAAGCAACTTCACAGTTCCCTCCACCACTCTATGGATGGGTAAACTCATCTGCCTGATGATATTGGGGAAAGATGAAGCTGCTTGCTCAGCCCTTTCTCCCCTTCTTTTAGGCTTATCTGTCCACCCCTGCAGTCAGCTTCCTCAGCATATTCAACGCTGCAACCAAGAAAACTACACGGGGGAGGGGAGGAGGTCAGCTCCAGGGAGGGGGGAAGTAGCAAGGCCATCTGACACCGTTCTAAGCCACATTTTGCTTTCCACAGGCTCTTTTGTGTCTTAATTTCTCAGTTTGGTTCTGCCCGCCGGCTGGGAAGATAGAGATGCTATTAATTGGTCCCCCCGCCCCCCGTCCCCACCCCAAATGGATCATGCTCAATGGCAATCACTCTTCTCATCTGTGACTTCCTCACTACCACACCCAGACGATCTGCTGAGTCCTCCCTACACCTGATGCCTCACTTCCTTCCATCTTGAAACTCCTGTCTTCTTTCCTTTCCTGGCCATTCTTTCCTTGGAATCTTTTATCTGCTCTACCTTCTCCTCTTTCCCCTCAGATTCTTGGCATACACAGCTAACTCCTTTATCAGTTTTTAAATTATCCTTGGACAGTCACACGTGCTTCGTGGTTTTTAACTACCGCCTCTTGTCTGACAACACTCGTCTTTATATCTTCCCCAACTACTTCACAGATCTCTCTTTTGATGTTCCATGAACACCACTATTTCAGACATGTCCCAAATCAAACTTACCCTGGTCCCCATTAAACCTGCCCCCCACCCCCGCCCCTGCTCACTAACTCATGGAATGGAACCACCAGACCCTGGCATCAGAAGCCTAGGAGCTGGTTTTGATTCTGTCATCTCCCTCCGTCCTACATTCAATCAGTTGCCCATCTGGCCAGTTTCACCTTACATGTATCTTTTAATTAATTCTCTTCTCCCTTTCCTACCAGGGCTTTGTCTTGATTCAAAACCTCATTATCTTTCACCTGAATTATGGCTCTAGCTTTCTATCTCCTATACCCAGGCTCACCTCCAATAGATCCTCCATGCAGGCACCATAAAAGATATTTCTGAAATAAAAATAAGATCCTGACACTCCGCTTAAATCCTTCAGCGGCTCCCTAACAACCACAGGATAAGGTCCATGCCCCTTAGCACGCACAGCATGCCCTCAAGATATTGCCTCCTCAACAACCGCATTTCTACTTCACACTTTGCCCTCTGGCAAAACAAATCTTTTCATAATCTCTACACATATTCTCCTGCTTCTCCTCTGCCTTTGCCACACCGTGGCCTTCTCAGACGGCTTTGCCTGGGTAATGCCAGCTCTGCTCAGTGATCACCTCGGTTAGGGAGCGTCCTTGAAATGCCTCCTTGGGCTGGGTTTGCAACCATGCCCATGTTCCTCCACTTCCCCTGAGCTTCCCCTGCTGTGGCTTCCTCTCGCTGTATTACACTCACCTGCTTGGCTCCTGGGGAGGAGAGGAACCCCGTGTTACTCCTCTTAACACCCCTGGTCCTAGCACAGGACCTGGCACAGAATAGGGGCTCCATGGCTTTTAGTAGTATAGCACTGAGTGGCACTATTGATGTTTAGAGAATAAGAATAAAGTATTTTAATGGAATCAATGAGCTAAGTAGGGTGTGGCCAAAAGCAGGGATGCTCTTTCTCTCGATCTGGCAGGGCCCACCAGATGAGATTAAATCCAAGATTCTGTTATAGAAGGCATCAAATCATCCCAATTCCTCTCTCTGACCTCTCTCTCCATGCCAGTCCCTGCTTCCCTAAAGGCAGGTCTGCTAGACCAGGACTACCCAGGGTGCCTTGACCATTGGATAATGAGATGCTAATAGTAATTCTGTTTTCCAGAGAGCCTTTGTTTTGTAGGAGTCTTCTCATTCTTGCACTCTTCCCAAGGGGAGCGAAGTGAAGGCTGAGACCAGAGTGATGTAGGATGGAGGAGAGAAGCTGGCGTGGCTGAGAAGCCTTCGGCCTGGTCTCTCTCCACTTAAAGCATCCACTAACACACCTGGTGTCAGTGACTGTCCCAGGCTGCCCTGCTTCTGTGACCGAGAGTCACCCTAGAGAGTTCTGTCTCTCCAACCTTCCCACCTCAGGTCTCAAAGCTATGCTGCTTCCCATCTGGGGAGAATTTCAGCTCCTAGCTGTTTGCATCTGCCCATTCCTCCTTAGACTGTAACCTGGCTTCACAACTCTCACTGTTTCTTCGTATGTTTGTGTACAGTTCTCTGGTTGCAGAGTACTCCCATATGCTGTGTGTCTTTTCATCCTCCTAACAGTCCTATGAGCTAATAGTCTGTGTCCTAGATCATATATCTGGTAACACAAAGGAGCCCAGATTTGAACTCAGGTCTCCTTATTCCAGAAACTGTATCTTTCTACGACTCAATGTGGGAAGAAAATTCAAGAAAAGATCTCACATTCATCTCTTAGCTATTTGTGGACACCAGCAAATAAAACATTAACATTTACTACCTGCAAGTTCAGTGCCAGAAATCTTTGAATTTTTGTAAGAATTTTTACTTTCCAATGGAATGCCATAGTGGTTATCTCATCGGGTTCTGACAACATAGAAAAGGAAGTAAGTGCAGATGTCTGGTCCTTTGATCTATAAAGCACCCATTTTACCACTGTATCTCCTTTCTTCTCTCTCTCTTTATAAGAATATCCTATTCCTTGCCATAGTGATTTACTTAGGGGTGTAGAAATATAGTCCAGCTTGGCCAATGTGGCTCAGAGGTTGAGCACCGACCTATGAACCAGGAGATCATGGTTCCATTCCCGGTCAGGGCACTTGCTCAGCTTGCAGGCTCCATCATCTGTAGGGGTGTTCAGGAGGCAGCCGATCCATGATTCTCTCTCATCATTGATGTTTTTATCTCTCTTCCTCTCTGAAATCAATAAAAACATATTGGAGGGAGAGGGGGAAGAAAGAAATATGGTCCAAGCTGGACTGATTAGCTCTTCCATGGCGGGAACTTCTGCTGGAATGTTTGAAAAGACTTATTTTCATTGGAAGCGAACCCTGGTTCTGGGGCTCCCAGTCAACTCTGTTCTTCACACGGTCCGACCCTATGTATCTGAGAACTGGAGAGAGTAACAGAATCTCAGAGATTTAGACTGAGTGCCAGCATCTGGCCTTGCTTAACTTCTGTATTTTTGTAGACTTTTTAATGATGTGAGTCAGTGAGTCAACAAATTCTTTTCTTCTGTAGGCTTTTAAGATGGCTTTCTCTCGCTTGCACCCAAAGCACTTTAATTTCTATTTAACGAAGAGGTTATGTAAATCTATAATGGTGTCATAGCTTATAGCAGTATAAATTATATTGAAAAAGCAATTCTTTTAGAAGTTATCTTCTTTCGACTAATGCATAAATACCTCTGTAAGAGTATATATGTTCATGAGATCAACCCAGGCTACTGAGCCTAATGTATTACGTGTAACCTTTCTTGATTGGAGCAGGTGACCTTGAAACTGAGTAACTCTGCTCTGGCTCCACCAGCCAACTTGGCCCAGGCCCAGCATTGATCCTCTAGTCTGTCCTTTATCATGTGGGTGCCTTTTGTGATCGATTCAAGATTGGGCTGCTGCTCTATCGAGGCTCCACATACCCTTTCGAGGCAAGGCTGAGTCTGTTTATATCTGGTCCCTCCAGGACACCCAGGAGCCAGATCAGAGCCTGATCAGAGCCTTCCTTCAGGTCGGGCAGTCCGCTCACATTCCCCTGCATCTGCCATCCGTGGACAGGTTTCCCAGGGACCTTGATGAGCCCAGGATGAGTGGTTCATGAGTCTGGGAGAGCCCAGTGTCAAATCTGCAAACCCATCACACCAGATAATGGGCTGCAGAGGAGAGCGTTTCTTTTCTCTCTTCCACAGACCAAGGCGAGTTAATTGAAAAGGGCAAGGGCTTTGGTTGAAGTTTGAGGACAGGGTGTAAGGGCAGGGGGATAAGCTTCAGAGGCGTGTATTTCAGGGCGGGCTGTGGCCTGAAGCTGTGTTGGAAGCACTGGTTTCCAACTTAAGTCCAGGGCTTCTCCTGCACAGGTTTCTAGAGAGAAATGCTTTTCAAGTGGATGCTTAGTTTCAAATATTTTTAAACATTAAGAAAGAAATGCAAAGACTTTTCTTTTTTTTTAATCTTTATTGTTGAGAATATTACAGATGTCTCCCTTTTTTCCCCCTCATTGCCCCCCTACACCAGATTCCCACCCCGCCCTAGGCCTTCACCACACTATTGCCTGTGTCCATGGGCTATGCATATCTATCTATCTATCTATCTATCTATCTATCTATCTATCTATCTATCTATCTATCTATATATCTATATAAAAGCCTAATATGCAAATTGTCCCCTCAGGAGTTCGACCAGGAGTTTGATCGCTCACTATGACGTGCGCTGATCACCAGGGGGTGGTGCAGAACAAAGGAAGACCCCAGCTGGCAGCCAGAAGGCCACAATGGGCCCTGATTGCCAGCCATGCCTAGGGACCCTACCCGTGCATGAATTCCATACATGGGGCATCTAGTATGCATATAAGTTCTTTGGTTGATCTCTTCCCTCCCCCTTCTCCCCTTCCTTCTGAGATTCTTTAGAAGGATCTAAAGAATCCTTTAGTTTGTCTGACTTCTTCTTTAGAGTCTCTCTTTTGATAAAGATTTTATTGTGGATAATTTCAAAATACTGACATAGCAAGAAGAGGACAGTGTACTCACCCCTTAGCTGCATCAGTCATGAACTCCTGGCTACCCTTCTGTCATCTGTATTTCCATTCACTCCCATGATTCCATTATTTTAACTTCTGGATATCACATACTTTAGGATCTATCTTTCAGATAAAATTTTTAAAAGCATAACCATTATCCTTTGAATAAGTAATGTCCTTTATTTTTTTTATTGATTTTATTGGGATGACATTGGTTCACAAAACTATAAATTCAAAAAAATATATGCACCCCTATGTTTATTGCAGCATTATTTACAATAGCCAAGATATGGAAACAGCCCAAGGGCCCATTAGTAGATGAGTGGATAAAAAAAGCTGTAGTACATTTATACCATAGAATACTATGCAGCTGTAAAGAAGAAGCAATCTTATCTTTTGCAACAGCATGGGTGGACCTGGAGATTATGATGCTAAGTGAAATAAGCCAGTCAGAGAAAGACAAGTACCATATGATTTCACTTGCATGTGGAACCTATTGAACAAAATAAACCACTGACTTCTTTAAGACATTACGTCCCTCCTGCTGTCAATCCAAGTAGGACCTACCACTTAAAAACTGGCCGACCTTTCTCATCACTTTTGGGGTGAACCACTTGCTCAAACTCACCCTGCATCTCTGGACCTTTTCCTGATTTTCCTGGAATACTTGGGATGCTCAAGCCCTGTGCCACGCACCAGCTATTTCATTGTTCGCTCCTCGTTCTGTGATGTTTCCTGAAATAATCTGAGTGTGTCCTGATACATCGCAACACAAAGCGGCAAACTCAAACCCTCAGATGGTGGCTGCGGTTGATCTTTACGTGGTTGGCCGTGCCTCATCCCCGTAGCTGGTCTCCCAGGAGTTGTGACTGCCCTGGTTTTGGGGACAGTTCGGAGGTTTCTTGCTCAGTAGAAATTTGGATTGTGCCTCTGGCCTTACTGTTCTCCCTGCCTGGCCCCAATATGCCCATCCATTCCAGTGCACATACCTTGCACCTGCCCAGGTTCCCCAGAATAGTTTCTTAGCCTGTTCTCCATGGCCTGGGTCTAAGTGGGAGCTTCCCAGGAGAAAAGAATTCCTGAGTGTGGGTCTTAGGAACAGCCACGTTGTGTCAGTCAGGGTTCTCCAAATAAATAGACACCATAGGAATTGGCTCATATGACTGGAGGCTGATGCATCCCAAGATCTGAGGCTGACAAACGGCGGCTAAGGAGAGCTGCTGGTGGAGTTCTAGTCTGAAAGCTGCAGGCTCAAGACCCCAGAAGAGTTGCTCTATTCATTCAAGTCTAAAGGCAAGAAAAGAACCAGTGTCCCAGCTCTGAGGCAGCCAGGCCGGAGTTTTCTTCCACTTGTGGGAGGGAGGATCAGCCTTTTTGGATCTAGTCAGGCCTTCAGCTGATGGGGTGGGGCCCACTCACACTGGGCAGGGCCATATGCTTGACTCAATCTACTGATTCAGATGTTAATCTCCTCCACAAACACCCTCACAGACACACCCACAGTAATGTTTGACCGAATGTCCGGACATCCATGACCTAGTCAAGTTGACACATAAAGTTAACCATTATACATGGTAATGAGGACAATACTATTTCCTTCCATGCACATTGCACAATTCAACCTACAGGGCACCTTTGCCTTCTTAAATTATATTTTATCCTCAAAACTCTGTGCTGAGATAGGACTTCCCTTCCCCGTGGTGTATTTGAGGAAACATAAGCTGACAAAACTCTGGTACAGAATTCATTTGCCTTTTATATGCCAGATACTGTGGCAGGAATGGGGGGTTCAAGGTCAAATAAAAATCAATTCACCATCCCTTTCTGAACAGAGTTCAGAAGGAATCTACTCTGCATTGGGCTGTGTGGATTGGAAGTGGCAGAGCATGAGCTGTGTCCAGAAGAATGGTTGATGAGGAACCGGGAAAGTGGTTGGCAAATCAAAGGTGACGAGAGGCGTGAGAGCGAGCAGTTAAATCATCTCCGGGTTTGCAGTAGTGACAGAGGAAGGCTGGGAAGCAGTGGGTGTCCTGGCACCTTACAGGATTGGTGTGTGGATTCAAGTTTGAAAACAATATATAACCCGGTAATATGTACTAGGGGCCATAGTAAATGTTCAATATGAGCTTATGATGCTATATTCAAGATGTATGTCGATACCCATCACAGGCAAGGAATAACTTAGGAAATAATCATTTAAAAAAATCAAGATTCACAATTGCATACACAGAATGATAGAAACTATGCAAACATTGAGAATGAAAATGGCTGCGTAGTGAAAGTCTGGAGGGAAATGTGTCAAAATTGTTTTAGAGGTGGCCTTTAGCAGGGGTGTTTCTTTTCAGTCCTTGGTATTTTCTAAATCTCTGATCAGCATGTAATATTTTATTAATGGGAAATTTTAATTTTACATATGCTTTTAAACTGTGTGCTTATGTTACCTTAATCCTTGAAGGAAATGAATAGAAAAGTTGGAAATGTTTTTGCCAGTAAAATGTCAGCTTTACTAATTGTCAGCAAATTTGCCTGGTAGATGGTCCTCTGCATGTTGCAGGTTCCTGAAGGAACCCTCTGTATGAGGTGGAGAAAGGGCTGGAGCTGGGACCCCAGCATGTGCTTCCCAAGAGTCCCTGAAGGCTGGGAAATTCTAATTCATCTTGATACTCAATCCCCCGTGATTGAACTAAGAATTTTGCAGGCTCTGAGGGAGGTTGGGTGGTGCCACCTCCTTATTCGACCTGGTTGAGTCTGGAGGAAGCAGAGCTCCCTGAGCAGGAACAGTCCTGCTCTATCAGCACCGATGGCTCCAGCAGCCATCAGTTAGGCTGAGATTAGCCCAAGTACAGTGGTTAGTTAATTGTGAGTGTGACACTGACCCCCTGTGTCGCAGCATGTAGCTTGGAAGCCGAGCCAGAACAGTGGGAAGCTTTCCAGGAGCATTGCAAGGGCACCAAGTGGAAATGAATATCCAGCAAGGATGTGCAGGAACGGGGCGGGGGGGGGGGGGCATCCTGGTTGGGAGTCCTGCTTTAGCTTGGCTTGAATCCTGAATGGCTCTCTTAAAGAGTCTGGGTTGATTGTACAAGAAGATTTGCTGAAGGGGTGTGGGGGGGGGGGGGATGCTAGACACGAATTCTGAAGGTTGAGTAGGAAAGAGGCAAATATATATCAGAAAACTTTTGAGATCATAGGGATTAGTCAGAGACTCAGATGCAAAGAGGCATTTGGGAAACAACACGTAGGTCAGAAGATTAGGTATCTATATATATAAAAGACTAAGCGACCGGCCAACCGGCCAACTGGCTGACGGGCAGACCAACCAGTAGCTATGATGCACACTGACCACCAGGGGGAAGATGCTCAATGCAGGAGCTGCCGAGCTGCATTCACTTGGCAGCTGTGGTTCTTGAGTAATGCGCTGGAACCAGAGAGGAGGGAGCCCGATTCCAGGGTGTGTCACTGAGAACCACCTTCTCACAATCTGAAACCCCTCAGGGGATGTCGGAGAGTGGGTTTCAGCCCGTTCCCCACAGGTCAGGCCGAGGGACCCCTCAGGTGCACGAATCCGTGCACCAGGCCTCTAGTAGAGTATAGTAGGGAAGGGCTTGGGAGTGGTGAGAAAGATATAAGAAAGTAAGTAAAAAGTAGACAAGATAGTAAAGGATGAAAATTTAAGAAAGGTAAGAGAGTGAATCAGGACGTCGTCCAAGGATGGGGACAGTCAAAGGAGAGTGAAGTCTCTGTGGAAGAGAAGGGAGGGGAAGGGGAAGGAAGAAGGGAGAAATCAGGAGTCCATCCAGAAACTGAAAATATTCACTCACTCATTCTTCCTTCCATCCATCCATTATTTTGTTCATTTATTTTTACAAATAAAAATTAAGCATCCACTTTGTGCTTAGCACTGTCTTAAGTAGAGAGAGGGGGAGACAGACTCAAAAATGGGTTATACAACATTGTGATCAGAGCTATCATGAACGTTTATACAAGATACTCTGAAGTAAGGAGGGAAGAGGCAGTGGGGAGAGTTAGGAAAGAATTCACAGGTGATGCGGCATTTAACTTGGGTTTGAAGGATGAGTTGGAGATTAGTAGAGACAGCAGGAAGAACATCTCTAAAAGACAGAAGTGAGGAGTAAGGCAGCTTTTGTTTGTGGAATGAGGAGCCCTCACAAGTAGGTGGAAATGGATGAAGGACTAGAGAAAGGAAAAGGAGATGGTGTTTGGATGGGAACAGTTTTGATTCCTGAATGAGAATTGGGAAAGAATTCTGTAGTCCAATGGTCTCTACGTTCTTTAGATTGCATATTATCAGTTAACAATTTTGAATAATATCTGCAATTCTCATTCATTCATTCAATGAACATCTAAATATCTCACTGCTTCCATATCTATACTCTGGGTTAACTTTCCTAGATATTACAAGTAGAGAATCTTTTATCTTTTTGCCACATTTTTATATTTACATATTCAATATCTATGTATGCAAACATGTAATAAATATATAAATGTAATACGTAAAAATTATATATTATAATTATAGATTATGCACATACATTTTATATATTACTACTATATGTTATATAAATTATAATATATTTATTATGTATATAAATTTTAAAGGAACTGTTCTGTGTTATAGACAAAATTGTTTGTCTGATTTTCTCCTTCCTTAGAAACTACCGTCTGACCTCATTTCCTGCCCAATCAATAACCCCTGCCTATTTTTAATCCTTCTCCTAGGTGTTTACTGGTGTTTGATTATCATCTCTGCTTCATGTCCCTGATGGAATGAGCCTTGTGTTCATATGCAGTGATCTCATGACCTGATAAAATGCTCCTTGCCCCCACAGTAGATACCTTTTTAGAGATTAAGACAATGCAATGGCTACTGAGTCCTCGTTTAATCCTTATTTACATTCTCCTGAGTGTTTTGCATGTACCTACTCGTTCATCTTCACAGCAACCTCCCTGAGGAAGATTTCATTGTTATCACAGTGTCACAGGTGGGCAAGCTGACTGAGCTACTGCCTAAGGTTGATTACTACACAATGGTAACTGGCGGAGCAAGGTTTTCAGCTAATTAAATTTGGTTCTGGAGCCTGCACCCTTGATCAATGCAAATTACATAACACATCATTGATAATCATAAGTCGGATGCATGAAGAGTTCACTGTGTGCCAGGGACAGTGTCCAGGGGGTGATGTGCCTTAGCTCAGCGAGCTCTCATAACTCTCCAGGGTTATTATCACCCATTTCACAGATGAGGAAACTAAGGCTTGAACACATTAACTAGCTTTCTGCAAGCCATTTAGCATTTAGAGTGGTTGGGTTAGACTTAGAATCCAGGTGACTTATGCCAAAGTCTAGGTGCATAGCCCATTGGCTATACCACCTGCAACACCTGTGGGAGGCCTTTCCTTTCAACTCAGTTTCTTGCAGAAGGTGCAGTGATGATGCTTGGGGTCTAATTATAGGTAATCCACTTGCTGCCATTATTAGTGTTATCACCATCTTAAGGAAAGAATGGGCATGTCTTCAAGAAGTATTGAACACTACCAGATGCTGAGCACTGAGCTAGTATCTTAATAAACTTTCTCTTACTGAATCTTCCTGCCACCTTCCAAGGGAGATATTATCATCACCCAGTTTTCAGATGGGGAATCGCTCATATCAGTGGCTCAGTTGAGAGACAGTCAATGATTTCCCTGGGACTACATAGCTGATAAAAGAAAGACCCCAGATTGAGACTGACCAGGGTTTCTCTAATTCTCCAAAACCCATAAGCCCTTGGAGCTCCTGGCACCAGCCGCTGGGTTGTCTCCACCCCTCGGCCCCCTGAGAAGAGAACACAGAACTGCTCTTGTCACACATGCTTTATTCTGTCCCCCACTGCCGGGGCTAACAGCGAAGGTGCCAGTCAGTCATGTCCACAGCCCAGGAGACAGTGCCCCTCCCTCTGCCGTCACCAGGAGGAGCCTGGGCTCCCGGAAGGAGGATTGATGGCTTCAGCTTCATCAACCTGGCGCCAAGATGCAGTACCAACCTCTTCCCTACCCATCCATCTTCCCCAGGATGAGAAAGGCTTGTAAATTCACAGCACCTATGATCAAGCTTTAGAAGCCCGCCCCTTCCCTCATCTCCACAAGGCACATAGACACACAGACACTGACATAGACACACACATGACCCCACTCACATCTCTTAATCGCGGCTATCTAACATACGGGCTTTTTCCACCACTGTAGTGGTGAAAGCTGTGGACTCTGCAACCAGACGGTTTGGGTTCAAATGCTGCCTGTGACGCTGACTAGCAATGTAATCTTGGGTCACCTTTCTTGGCCTCAATTTTTTTTTTTTTTTTACTGGTAAAATAGATATATTGGTACCAATCTCATAGGATTGTTCTGAGGTTCAAATTATCAAAGTAAAGAACTTAAAACTGTGCCTGTAGCATATTAAATACTCAATAAATGCTATTTTATCATCTCCTCCTCATGATCACATTATAATGCATTGCTTCTCAGTAGGTCTACTCAGGAATGTTATTTTCAACTGGAATCCAGGGACACTGTCCTGTCAGGGACATTTTCAAAATAATTTGTTTTTCATTGAACAACCTATTTTATGCCAGGCACTACAATGCGCAGTAAGCTTTGATGGATCTGTGCCTTTTCCCACTCCCCTACCCCTTGCCTTGACCCATTCTTTGCTCTTCCCTTGATCATCTCTGTACCACAGGGAGGTGGTATTTCCCGAGGTCCTGCTCATCTGGCTTCTGGCTGGGTGTGTCCTATGGGAGGCATGGCTGGAACACTGAAGGGCTGGAGCGAGGGGAGCTCAGGTAGCCATCAACTATTGCCAGGTAATAGCCAAAGGCTGGCATACCACAATAAGCACTTCTTTCAGGCTCCCACGCCAGTGCACCTGTTGGGATATCTCTGCTTTGAGCTGTAGTAGCTGGGGGAACTATGCTCCATGCTTTAATTTATCTGGGGGATCTCAGCTCCATATATCTCTTATTCTTAGGGGACTAGTTGGCTACCAGGGCATATTCTTCCCATTACAACTCCAGAAGTGCAAGTGAGCAAGACAACTATGTAGGCACACTTTAAGCCTCTGTTTATGTCGTGTGTGCTGATGTCCCAGCATCGATGGAGTGGGCAAGTTTTCTTTTCCTATTGATGGTTGGGGCAGGGTACATATTTTTTAGTATTAAGTTCTCTCTCACACTAAGTCTTCCTTCATTCTTTACCTTGTCTCTGCTTGGGGCCCAATCTCCTTAGTGGCTCCAGCTTCCCCTGACAGGCATGTGTTGGTTCCAGCTTCGGCTGATGACTTTAACGTTTGGGCCCTGGAATGCCACCTTTTCTCTTTGTCCCTCCAGCTGGTGGCAGCTCTTTGCTTGTTCCAATTTCTACTTTGCTTCACTCTCTTTTGTGTTTATTTTTTTTTACTTTATTTATTGACAATGAAAGCTCACACAAATTTCAGAAAGTACTAAATAATCTACAAGGAATGTATATGCAGTATTAGTACTAAATAATACACAAGGACTGTGCAATCCCCATCTCATCCCAGCTCCCAGAGTTGGCACCATCAGTTGTTTTTTGCATTTCATCCAGAAAATTTCCTAGTAACTCATAATTTAAAACTCATCACAGCCCTCCAAGAAAGGTAATATTATTCTCAGTTAACATATAAGGAAAGTGGTCATTGTGCAAACTTGGGAAAGTTGCTGACTCTTTCTGAACCTGCATGTCCTCATGAAATATAGAAATCACAAAAGTAACTAGGTCTAAGGTCAATCAATGCACTGAGACAGTGTGCACAGAATGCTTAACTATAGGAAATATTCCAAATGTTTGGTGAATAATAATAATAATGATGATAAAAGTATGGCTAGAGTAGTAATTATAATGAGTAGAAGTGGCCTCAGAACACTCACCTTCTGCATTTTCATATAAGCAGTAGCCATATTCATAGGGAAGGACTGGGACTTCTGAGAAAAATTTTGAAAGGCTCTTCGCCCTCCCAGACCACTGGAGGGGACATGAAGTAGTTGTCATCAACCCTTTTGTTGTCCGGGTACCTTGGCCTTTCCTGGGCTTCATCAGATTCAAAATGTCAGATAACTCCTCTTTCCAGATGCCTCCCCTGATCCCTCCATTTGGCCCAACCCTTCTTGGCAGTACTGTATGAGCCAGCATGCACATGGGTAGCAAACCTGAAAGTACATAAGAATTCCTGAGTGTCTCACAAAAATGCACATTCTTGGGCCTCGCCCCAATCTACTGAACCTTAAGACATCCAGGTAGGGCACAGGGTTGACATTCTTATCAAGTGCTTTGGGTGATCTTCTGCAGGGATTTATGGACACAGTTTAGGCAAAGCTGCCCAGTCTGACTCATGTCTACTCAGTCATTCAAGAAGCAATGGTGGAGTGCCAACTCCTTCCTGGGCACTAAGAGAGGCAATGAAGATAGAGGTAAAAGTAAGACAAAAATCCATGTTCTCAAAGACTGGAGCATGAGGGAGGGGAGAATGGGACAAGAATGGGAGGGGAGAATAGAAACAAGCGAGTTTACAATAGGGGGCAATAAATGCCACGCAGAAGCAAGCACAGGCCTGTGGAAGCACAGACTTGGGAACTGAGAGAGGGCTTGGTTGTTGCTTATGTAAAAGGCTGACAAGTGACTCATCCTGCGCTTTGTGGAGCAGCTCTGGGGACACACCAAGGGGTTAGTTAGAGCAGGGAGGAGATGACAGCGGAGACAGAACGCCTTCTGTGAGACTCATATTGCTCTCTCACCTACCACAGTCGTCCAGTATATTAACAGCTGTTTCTGCTGGCTTAAATTCAGTTTACATTTGGGAATTAGGGCTCATGGAAGCATTAAGTCATGGAAGGTACAGAATAAAGCACGCACTCACAAACATGCAGACATCATAAATTGACATCGGAGATACTCTACATTTGGTAAAAACAGGTTGCCTTTACAAAAAAAATGGATATTATAAGGTTAAAGCCAAAAAAAGAAAAGAAAACTGCGCACAAATACTGTATTCTCATCAGGCATGCTATTATAGTCTGCTACTGTATGTGAATACTTGTTGCACAAACATGCGAATACATTGTAGATCATGAAAGCCAGGTGTCTTGTCAGAGAAAGAAGTTACAAATAAGGAAAGGAGAAAGGCAAGAATGAACTTAGTGGTAATGGATGGGAATTGGAGGTCTCAGTATGAATTTATGGTTCTGACATATATACAGATAGATATATAGAGAAGTAAATTAGATATGCATGTACTTCCTACTGAGAGAACTTAAGCCATGTCACTGACCTCACACTGATCATGAGAAAACATCCGACAAACCCAAATTGAGAGACATTCTACTAAATAACTGATGGGTACCATTCAGAAATATCAAAGTCATGAAAAACCAAGGAATAATGAGGAACTCTCACAGCATCAAGGACCGTAAGGAAATAAGGCTAATTACTGCATGTGGAATGTGGGATTCTGGACTAGACTCTGGGACAGGAAAAGGAAATCTGGTCAGACTTAACCCTCTATCTCAGGGGTCCTCAAACTTTTTAAACAGGGGGCCAGTTCACTGTCCCTCAGACCGTTGGAGGGCCGGACTATAGTTTAAAAAAAACTATGAACAAATTCCTATGCACACTGCACATATCTTATTTTGAAGTAAAAAAAACAAAATGGCAAAAATACCCGCATGTGGCCTGCGGGCCGTAGTTTGAGGACACCTGCTCGATCGTGTTAATTTCCTGATTGTGATCATTGAACTGCAGTTAAGTTGTTAGTATTAGAAATATAAACACTGTGCTGTTTTAGTAACTTTTTTGTAAGCCTAAAATTATTACAAAATAAGTTTTAATGAAGGGGGGAAAGGCACTGAATCTGGTTGCTTCCTCCACGGTGTCAGGCAGACAGTAAAAATTTAATATATGCCAGTGGAATTGTTTTGCCACCATATTCTTAATCATTTCCCCCACTTGGGGTGCTGTTCTCTCATAGTCACATTTCCTGGTTCATTTTATGGCGTACGTGTGGCCATGAATTGTTTCATGTCGGTGAGAACTGTTTCTCAGTGCCATGAGCATTCCTGAGCAGGAAGTGCTAAAGAAGAAACATAGGCAGATTCTGGGATTGAGAGGTCACTGCAGTGTCCTCCAGGCCCAGTGCAGGCACCTCTTACGGACAGGTGTACTGCTCTGCAGTCCCTAGGTAGGTGGCAGCAGACAACAGGGAATCATGCCTTGGAGGCTCTGAGAAGTTGGGCAGCTGGTAGGTTCCCAGGAGCTGTCCATGGTTCTGAGATGTCTCCAGTACCCAGCCTGGCCAAGGCAATGCTGTGGGTGAGTTTAGATTCTGCTGTGTATTGTTGGTTATTGACTATGACCCTCAGGGTACCAAGCACTGTGGGGAGTGTGTGTGTGTGTGTGTGTGTGTGTGTGTGTGTGTGTGTGTGTGTTCCTACTTAAAAGCCAGGCTCCAAAGAACTGAATCATTGTGAAAGGCAGAGCTGCCTCACTCCAGTGACTAGGGCCTGGAATGACTTAGGCACCCCTTGATTGACACTTTCTCCACAACAGGTTTCAAAAAGCAGAGATCCAACTACATATACAATATAATTTCCCAGGGCTTGTTAAAAATGCAATTTTTAAACTTTGCCTAACAAGACCTATTAAATTTGAATCTAAGGTAAAGGTTGAGGAGAAGAAAGAGGATGAACAATATTCATTTTTTTAAAAAAAATTTCCCTGGTGATTCATATTCACCCTGAAATTTAAAAATAATTTTATATCCAGTCTAAAGAAAGTAATATTTGGGGGGAGTGGCGGGGAATCACTAGAACTACTATGCATATTTGTTTGTATCTCTTTCTTTTAGATTTTCCTTCATCCAATATGCATTAAAATCTGCATAATATTTCATTACATGAATAAACATTAGTTTGAATACATGAATATAATTTATAAACAAATATACATGTACTTATTGATGTATTTATTATTTCATTCAACAAGTATTTTTGAGCACTCACTAGGCCAGAGGCTCTCTTCTAGGCACCTCACATACAGTGTTGATAAGACAAAGTATTTGTCCTCATGGCATACTTTACAGAGATACTGATCATCGTGTATACATTTTTTAAGTTTATGGGATAATTGATTTTGAAATGTTTAGAAATCATTCATTTAGGCTTCCTAAGTATCCCAATCAAGTTCACCTCATTTTTTATGAACTCAGCATAGGTCTTGGAGTCCAATGGCCATCCTTTCGCACTTTTGGACAGTGCTGTCCCCCAGAACTCTACCGGACCTAGGAGGGACAGCCCATTTCCACACTCTGCCCTGGCTCTATCTCAACTCTTGGCTCCACTTTCCTTCCTCAGAAAAGCAGACAGTGCGGAGTCCCTGCTGCTCTGCCGCTGTGACAATAAATGAGTGTGTTTTTCCAGAAGGAGCTGCAAAATGCAAAGCGATTCCTCTCCCAACATGCATATTTTTTCCCTTTTAAATAAAAAATGCTGCTTTGTACTTATCTGGTGCCCTCTTCCCAGGAAGAAGAATTTATTATTAGATCGGCAACTCCCTCAAACACTGAATAAAAGAATAAAGGGGAGCTCGTCGCGCTGCATCGTCTTGTCGGAGGCCTCTCGGCAGAATGTGTCAGCTCCAGCGCGTCACCGTATTTTACAGTAACACTGGTGTTTTCACCGGGTGCTTTCGAGTCAGGCAAACAGAACCCATATTTCAACCCAAACTCAATTTGCATAGCACAGATGATAACATCTCATCTTTCAAAGCTGCCTGCCCTCTTGGGATGCCTCACACTCAGTTCAAACCCTCCTGCTCCCCATGCAAAAGGATGTTTGTGTAATTAGTGGAAACAGGTCCTAAAGCCCATTGGAACTGCTGGCTATTGTAGGCTCACAGGCAGAGCGATGTCACATCCAAGTCCCAACATAGTAGATCGGTCATGTATTGTCACCTCGTCACCACTTAGGCAGCGAAGATATTCCCACGTCAGGGGGGTACAGATGGTTCAACAATTTGGCTGCAAATAGGACATTCTGCTGCTAAGAAATGATGTTGGAACAGTAAAGCTGTCGTTTTAGGATAAGGGGCAAAGAAGAGAGATTATTTATGTGCTAAGAGAGCTCTAGACAGGAACCATCATCAGCCACTGTTTGCTGAGCACCCACTGTGCACCAGCCACTAGGCCTAAAGCAACAGAGATCCAGAGCCCTACCTCGTGGAGTTTACTGCCTGTAGGAGGCACAGACAACTCAGTCAGCAAGTGTGGCAGAAAACGTGATGAGCGCTAGGGTAGAAAAGGCATGGTACTTCTATATACAGATTTTGTAAACTAGTAATCCACACATGTAACCTATATGTTCATGTAGACTAATGTCACCCCAATAAAATCCTATGTAATAAAAAAAAAAAGGCATGGTACTATTGGGGAAATAACTGAGGGCCTCATGCCTCAAACATGGGGCCTCAGAAAAGGCTTCCTTAAGGGTAATATTTATACCAAGAGTCAAGGGTGAGGACTAGGATTAGGGTTCTAACAGACACCTTGAGCCTATAAATTTATCTCAATCACTCCAGCATTTAAAAAATGCGACTGTGTTCCAAGTTCTGTACTAGACATCCCATATATAGAGCTGAACATGACCCGGTTACTGACCTTACAAACATGTAATGGAGCGTGGGGATGGACACAGAAAGGGGTATGAGCTAAAAGCTGTGGAGAGCAGCACAGAGAAGTGAAGAGCCTCCGGTTCGAGGTTCTGTGGAGGGAGTTGAGTCTGGAAAGAACGGTAGGAATTGTGAAGGTTTAAGAAGATGCTTTCAGAGCTAGCATTGTGTCGAGGTACAAAGCTGTGAGACGTCCAGGAGTGTCCAAGGAATAGTGAGAAGTGAAGGGCCGTATGCGTGGGACACAGGTGTGTCTGGTGGAGATGAGGATGGAGCGCTAGGTGACACGTGCCAAATGTAAGAGCAGAGATGTACTCTTTCAAAGTGGAATTTACAAAGGATTTTATCCAAAAGAATGCCGCAATCAGGTGTGCAGTTCAGGAATACCATTAGAGCTGGTTTTCTAGGGGAAGGAAGTACAAGAGATGAGCCAAGCAGCCTGGAGTCGGGTTTTTTTTTGGTTGTTTTTGCTCAGATGATGGGTAATAAAGGTCAGAATGAAGGCCCTGATGTTCTTGAGAGAAGGGAAATGTTTAAAAGCTTTCTGTGGGTATACCTATTTCTAGGTTTTGGTGTCTGATTAAATGTGAGATAAGGGAATAAAAGAAGACAGAAATGATGGACATTCTATGTACAAGTGATCAATGCTTCTTCAGTCTGAGTATATACCAGGATCACCTGGGAGCCTTGGGGAAAACATGCATGCCTGGGCTCCAGACCAAACAAATCGAAATCTCTGGGGTATAACCCAGCCACCTTGAGTTTGAGAACTCCCCAGGTGATTTTTAATGTGCTTCCAGAGTTGAGAATGTTCTAGATCAGGGGTCAACAAACAATGGCTCACAGACCAACTGCAGCCAGCCCACCACTTGAGATTTTTTCTTCTTAAAAAAAACACACTTGTAATGTTCCTTGAGCTAGTGTGTAGATTCACATGCAGTTGTAAAAAATAACACAACAAACCTGGTATGGTTTGCCATTTTGCTTCATGATCCCATTTTACAAAACTGTAGTAGAATTTCCTAACCAGGACTTGACATCAAGACAGTGCACTGATCTTATTCAGATTCGTTTCAGCCCTGCTTGTGCTCACTTTTGTGTGTTTATTAGGTGCTCTACAAATTCATCTCCTGTGTAGGCTTGTGTTTCGACCACCACAGTTGTCAACATAATGAACAGCTCCAACACAAGAATCCCTCATATGTCCCTTCTATGACCACATCCATCTGCCTTCCCGTCTTGTGGCCCTAACCAATGCAAACCACTAATCTAGCCTTTATTTCTAAGACATTGTCATGTCAAAATGTTATATAAATGGAATCATTTGAATGTAAACTTTGGGATTGGCTTTAAAAAAATTTTTTTTTTTTGCTTTAGGATGAATTGTTTGGAAATGTATCCAAGTTATTTCATAAATCAATGGTTTATTGTTTTTTTTTTTGGCTGAGTAGTAGTATTCCATGGTATGTACACTGAATGGCCAGATTATTATGATCTCTGAATCATAACAATCTGGCCACTCTGCCTGGCCAGGGGGAGGGGACATGGGCGGTTGGCCGGCCTGCCTGCTGGTCGAACTCCTGGTCGAGGGGACAATTTGCATATTAGCCTTTTATTATATAGGATATATACTAAGTGGCTAGATTATTATGCATTCAGAGATCATAATAATCTGGCCACTCAGTGTATATACCACAATTATTTACCCATTCACTGTTGAAGGACATATGAATTGATTCTAGATTTTTGCTATTACAAATAAAGTTTCTATAAATCATGTACAGGTTTTAATGTGAGCAGAAATTTTCTTCTTTCTGTTATGAATGTGCAAGAGTAAAATTGCTGGATAGTATGGTAATTGATTCTTTAATTTTACAAGAAAGTGTAAATTTGTTTTTCAGAGTGGCTGTACCATTGTACATTCCCACCAGCAATGAATGTAGCAGTGATCCAGTTTTTCTGCACAGCATTTGGTGTTGTTACTACTTTTTATTTTAGCTGTTCTGATAAGTGGGCAGTGATAAGCTCATTGTGGCTTTACATTTCCTGCTGAGTAATGATGGTGAAGACCGATTCATATGCTTATTTCCCATCTGCATATTCTCTTCAGTGAAGTCTCTGCTCATGTACTTGCCCATTTTCTAATTAGATTGACTTTACTGTCTGGTTTTGGAAGTTCTTTCTATATTCTATTACTTGTACTTGGTCAATATGGCTTACAAATATTTTCTCCAACTCTGTTAAAGAGATTTTTTTTTAACTTTTTTTATTGATTTTTAGAGAGAGAGGGAGGGAGAAAACGAGAGACAAACATCAATGTGAGAGTGAAACACTGATTGGCTGCCTCCTATACACCCCCTGCTGGGGATTGAGCCTGCAACCTGTGCATATGCCCTGACCTGGGAATTGAACTGAACCACACCTGCCAGGGCATTTTCTCCCACTGTGCATCTTGTCTTTTTATCCTCCTCACATGGGATATCACACAGCAAACGTGTGTTGTTTTTTCATTCAACCCAATTTACCAATTTTTCCACTTATGGGTTGTGTGTTTGGTATCAAAACTAAGAACTCTTTGCATCGCCTTATATATCAAAGATTTCTCCTATTTTTTCTCTAAAAGTTGTATAGGTTTACACTTTATATTTAAGTCCATGATTCATTTTTGAGTTATTTTTATATATGGTGTGAGACAGGTCAAGGTTCACTTGGCCTCTGCTGAGGATTTTTGTGTTTGTGTTCATGAGAGACGTTGGCCTGTCATCTTTTCTCGTTCTATTTGTGTATAGTTTTAGGGTCACGGTAATACTGGCCTCATAAAATGAGTTGGGAAACATTTTCTTCTCTTCTGTTTTTTTGGAAGGCATTATGCAAAATTAATGTGATCGTTAATTCATATTTAAAGGTTTGGTAGACTTCTTCAATGAAACCATCTGGTTCTGCATATTTGTTTTCCAGAAGTTTTTAATTATAGATTCTACTTCTTTAATGGTTGTAGGGCTGTTCCAATTGTTAGTTTCATCTTGGATGTATCTTGGTAGTTTGTGGTTTTTGAGAAATTGGTTCACTTCTTCTAAGTTGTCAAATTTATGACATAAAGTTGTTTGCAGTATTCCTTTATTATCCTTTTCATGGCTTTTGGGCCTGCAACAATATCCCATTTAATTACTGAAATTGGTGATCTGTGTCTTCTCTCATTCTCTCCCTCTCCATCTCTCTCTCTCTTTTTGTTAGTCACCCTAGAGGTTTATGAATTTTATTGATTTTTTTTGGAAACAACTTTCTGTTTCATTGATTTTCTATTATTTTCTTATTTTTTAATTTTATTAAGTTCTGCTTTTATCTTTATTAATCTTTTACTTTCACTTGCCTTGGGCTTATTTTATTCTTCTTCTTCTACATTTTTGAGATAAGAATTTAGGTTATTGATTAGAGATCTTTCCCATTTCTAATGTAAGCATTTAGTGATATTAATTTCCCTCTAATAACATTTCAGCTGCATCCCACATATATTGATATGTTGTATTTTTGTTTTCATCCAGTTCTATTTTTTTAATTGACTTTGAGACATCTTCATTGGACCATGGATTATTTAGATGTATGTTGTTTAATTTCCATATGTTTAGAGATTTTCCTATTGCCCTTGTACAACTGATTTCTAGTTAGGTATTATTATGGTCAGAGAACACATGTTGTATGGCTCAAATTCTTTTAAATTTGTTAAATTTTGCTTTATGGTCTAGGTATGGCATCTTGGTGAATGTTCCATTGTCTCTTGAAAAAAAAAGTGTGTATCCTTCTGTGGTTGGGTGAAGTGTTCTACATATGTCAGTTACGTCCCACTGGTTGATTGTGTTGTTTAAATCTTCCATATCATTGCTGATTTTCAACCTAGTAGTTCTACTAGGTGCTAAGAAAGGGGTGTTGGAGTCTCCTGCTATAAATAGATTTGACTATTTCTCCCTTCAGCTTTATATCAATTTTTGCTTTAGGCATTTAGGAACTCTGTTGTTTGATATGTATATAGTGAGAATCATTATGTCTTAATATGACTATTGGTCTCTAGTAATTTTTTCCTTTGAAATCTACTTTATCAAACATTAATATAACCACTCCTGCTTTTAAAAACGTGCATGGTGTGTCTTTTCTGTTCTTTTATTTTCAACTTACCCATGTTATTGAATTGAAGTGCATTTCTTATAAACAACATACAGCTTAAGTCTGTCATTTAGTTTGTTTGTTTTGTCTGTTTTCTCTGATTTTCTTTTCTTGTCTTCTTGAGAGTTACTTGAAATGTTTTAGGATTTCCTCATGTCTTATTTATAATGTCTTTGAGTGTATCTTTTTGTATAGTTTTCACAGTGATTGCTCTGGGTATTAAAATATACATACTGGTATGTGACTTAAAATGGCCAATAAGTTATCATGATTTTACTACTTCCACTGAAATATGGAAAGCCTAATTAGATTTAATTGCTCACTTTCAAATATCTTTGTCCCAAGTATCAGATGGAGTTAAAATGTTTGTTGCATTCAGTAAATATGATTTATAAAATTCATGAAGAAAAGTATCCCTATTTATGTATCTCAATTTCTGATCTTTCTTTTCTTTCTTCTTCTTTCCTGCTGCTCCAACATTCCTTCTTTTCTCTTTTCCCTTCTGTTTGAAGAACTGCCTTTAAGGATAAGTCTACCAGAGACAAATTATTTTAATTTAGAGTGTTTTTATTTCCCTTTAATTATTGGAGGGCAGTATCACTGGATATGGAATTAGCTATTTTCTTCATCTCGCATGGTTTTAAATGAGAAATTATCTTTTATTTGAATTCCACTAAAGGTAATGTGTCATTTCTATCTGGCTGCTTTAAAAAATTTTTTTCTTTGACTTTAGTTTTCAAATTTTTAATTTTGATGTATTTTGGTGTGAATTTCTTTGTGTTTGTTCTACTTGGAGTAACCTCAGCCTGTTGATTCATAGTTTGTGTCTTTTGCCAAATTTATGAAGTTTTCAGCCATTATTTTTTTTTAAATATTGTTTTAGCTCCATTCTTTTCTTCCTTTCTAAAACTCTGATGTATGAATATTGTATCTTTGTTATCATCCCACAGATCTTTCCTTTTGTTTTCTAGTCCATTACATCTCTGTTCTGCAGATTGGGTGAATTCTGTTGTCCGTCCTTAAGTTTATCAATTCTGTCCTCTGACATCTCCACTCTTCTATTACTGAGCCCATCCTGTAAGGTTTTAAATTTTTTTCTGTTGTTTCATTCTTCAGTTTTATAATTTCCATTTGGTTCTTTTTAAATAGCTTCTATTTCAATGCTGAAATTTAAAATTTTTTTTCAAGGCATTTATAGTTGTTGAAGTATTTTTGTGATAGCTGCTTTAAAAATCTTTGTCCAATATTATACTCGAATCAGTGTTGGCATGAATTGGTTGTCGTTTCTCACTCAAGTGATTATTTTCTTGGTTCTTGGTATGGTGGGTAATTTTTAAAATTGTATCCATTATATCTATTAATTGTGACATATTGGGTTTTATTTAAATCATTTATTTTAGCAAGCAATCACCTTGTTTTGTTTTTGCATGTGGGTATTGGCCTACTCTTATGGACTATGGTTGCAAAGTTTAATTCTTAGAAACTTTGCAGTGTTGTTTTTGGTCTGCCTGGTTTATCTGGTGCTACTAGTGGTCCCATTGGGTCCCTGCTGATGCTGAAGAATGGGGTGGCAGGTGTTTCCTCAGCACTGGGGAGGGGCTGCTGGGTATCTCCTTGTGAGGGAGGGCTGTGATGAGACTTTCCTACTGGTGCCCCTGGTTGCCCTGGTGTCTCTGGGCAGGTGAATAGAGTCTCAAGCCTGTGGGTGCAAAGAGGCTTTCTGGACCGCTTCCTAGAGCTGAGTTTTCTCTGTCAGTTCTGCCTGCTTCTTGTTATCTTTCATCAGGAAGGGGGAGTCCCTGGCCCAAAAAGAAAGGAGAGTATTTTGCCCATGGGAGCGTTAGTCCTACTTGATATTGTCAGAGCCCCTGCTGGTTGATCTGGTGGAGTAATGGATATATGTGAGATGCCTTCTGCTATTAGTCAAAACACATTATGTCTGGGTGGTCTTCTTCCATTGAGAGGGGTTACAAGATGCCCAACCACAGTTCTGTTCCTATAATCCTGGGGTCCCAAACCTGCTTGCCTTCCTCTCGCTACCTGTCAGGGCTCTCCTTTGCTTGTCTCATGTCATTTTCGGGGTTTATAGTTGAGATTAGTGGGGACGAGCAGTGAAAATCAGGCCTATATTATTTCACCTCAGCCAGAAGTGCTACCTCCTACTTTGTAAATGATGTTATGTTGGCACACAGCTACTCCCATTCATTTCCTATTTGTCTATGGCTTCTTTCATGCTACCACAGCAGGACTGAGTAACCATGACAACAGCCACCTCCCCCTTTCCACTGAGAGGTATTGAGGTGAGTGAGTGTAAAATATTTATTATCTGGCCTTTTACAGGAAAAGCTTGCCAACCTCTGGTCTAAATGATCCATTGACCAAGAGGTCATGGTTGAGAGATTTCAAACAACTAGCCAAACCCCTTGGCCAAGTATCTACTTAGGCAATATCTGCTGATCCAGACAAAGACCTGATTAATAGCCGAATACTTTTCAAAGTGCTTTCACATAGGTTATCCCACTTGATCCTCACAATTGCCTGATGAAGTGGAACATTAATGGATTAATAGTGCCGATATTGCATAAATTAGAAAAATGAGAACCCGGAAGTCCTAATGATGACTCCCTGGAATTATCCAGCTTGCAGGTGCCAAGCCAGGACTATATCTCTGACCTCATGACCCCTAGTTTAGTATATTGCACCGGCTTGCAATAAAAAGCCTAGTCCTTGCAACCCAATGCCCTTAGAGAGCTTATGATTTATATGCATAGATAGTGTAAGACTGCTGCAAAAGATGAAGAGGTCATAAGCATGCTATGTGTGTGACATTAGCTTTATAGTAAGACCCCAATCTTGCTGTAATAGAATTCACATAATTAAGCACTTTTTTTCTGTGCCACATACTGCACTTGCATATGTTGATTTTCAACAATTTTCAAATGTAAAAAATTATTCACCTGGCCCTGCCGGTGTGGCTCAGAAGGTTGGAGCATCATCCCGTACACCAGGAGTGGGGAACCTTTTTCTGCCAAGGGCCATTTGGATATTTATATCATCATTCGAGAGCCATACAAAATTATCAACTTAAAAATTAGCATGCTACATTTGGTCAAATATGTAATTAATTCATCCCTAATGCCTTGGCAAGGCCAGACCAAATGATTTTGCTGGCCTTTCATGGCCTGTGGGCCTGATGTTCCCCACCCTGCCATATACCAAAGAGTTACAGGTTTGATTCCAGGTCGGGCACATAACTAAGTTGCAGATTCAGTCCCAGGTTGAGGCACATGTGGAAGGCAGCCAATCAATGTTTCTCTCTCTCTTTCTCTCTCCCTCTCTTTTCCCCTCTCTTCCTCCCTCTCTCTCTCTCCTTCTACCTCTCCCTCCACCCCCACCTCCTCTCTCTTGAATCAGTAAAGCATGTCCTTAGGTGAGGATACAAGAAAAAAGATTTGCCTCGATACTTCTCTAAGTCAACCAACAGCTAGTAATTTTAGATTCCTGATGTTTCACAGAGCATTTGCACAATCATTATGTACTTGAATTTTCCAATAATCCTATGAGGTGGGTGTTAGTTCTTTTACAGAAGAGAAATCTGGAGTTTAGTGAAATAAGCCATAGCTAGAATTTGAATCCAGGTCAGTCTGGTATTTATTGTGAAATGAAACAGGCTTGTGTAGGATATTAGACATAGAATGGAGCCAAGAGACGTATAATATGGAGTCCATTTTATTCCATGCGTGGGGAAACTAAGTCTTGAGGGCAAAGGGAAACCTTGTCTTAAGGCTGGAATCTCTGGGGCTACAATTTCATTTCTCTCCCTTTGTATGAGCTTTTAGACTGGTTTAAAATTCCATTAACAGTTGCTGTGGAATGAAAAAGTAAAAAATAGAAAGAAAAAGACATTGTTCTTATGAAAGAAAGGAGAGATTAGTAGCCTTTCATTTGCTCCTTATCTCCCGCTTTCTGCTAAAGGGTATTTGAAGACAGAGTTCATTTTCTTCAAGGCGAAGGGGAGGCCTTTTCAGACTTTTCCAGCTGGCCCAGATCACCTGGTTTCCAATTTGGGAGATGTGAGTAATTGTTTATCTAGAGATTACCAACCCATGCTCCTAACTAATCCTCAGTCCTGAGGGACCGGGGAAAGTGATGTTGCATTTATTTATAGATGGGGTTGTGTGAAAGCCGGGAGCACATTTCTTCTGATAGGCACAGGCAGTTTTCCCATCTGCTCCCAGGCATAAGGGGGTTAGGGAAGGAGGTTCTTTCTGCCTCTAAATCTAAAGAAAAATCAGCCAGTCTGGGCTAGCTTTCTAATGGTAGTACTGGGCAGTAGAAGTTGTGTGTGTACATTTATGAACATGCCTGTTCCATGTGTGTGCATGCACTTGTATGCATTTGTGTGTGTGTGGATTTGAATATTTGGGATTGTGCAGGAGATGGGAGATGGGAGATTTGAGGTGTGCAGAAATGTGTGCATGTGTTTGTCATGTGCTATGATTTTATGTATGCATTTACTCATGTGTGGAATGTAAGTTGTATAGATGCAGTTGCTAATTTAATATGCATGTGAACGCGAATAATATAGCACACCTGCATGAGCTATGATCATGCTTATGTCAATCTATGCATGGGGATTTTCCTCCTAAGATGATACATTCTTCAAGAAGAAAGGAAAATTCCACTCTCTTGACCTCTCTCCTCATATGGAACTTAGGGCTAAAGGGATATCAGTTTCATATCGAGGACAGATGGATCTGTGAGATGGATCTGAGTTTAGTCTGAAGAAGGGCTTGTGCAATATCCCTGAGCCAGCATCTTGAGATAGGACTCTTTGTCCAAGAGGGAAACAGAGCCAGGAGTCAAATCAGAGCTCATGGACTTGTTCCATGTTGCCTTAGATAACCTTGGACAGAGCTATGAGGGATGAGGCTGTGGGAGGCTCATTCCACACAGCAAGTCAGAGAGAAGGGAGGGAATTCTATCATGCATTCCCTATCTTTGGCACCCTTGTCAAAAAGCAATAGACAATAGATGTATAGGCTTATTTCTGGACTATCGATCCTATTCCATTGGTCTATATTCCTCTCATAGTATTTTGAGCACACTAGTTCTGCATAGATGGAAACTGTTCTGGGGATACAAGCAGAGAATGATGTGAATGCTAAAAGGACCTTCAGAGTCCAAGGCCATCCTTCTCACCACAGCTTCCTCTACAAAAGATCCCCAGCCTCTGGTCAAATCCCTCCTACGATGATCCATTGTTGGACAGTACACAAGCTCCTAGGAAGTACTCCCTCCTCTGGAGACCAGTTCTGCCTCTATAACTTCTACCTTTTTCTGTCCTTTGGGCTCATAAAGAGTAAATGACTCTCTTTCACTTGAAGACAGTGTGATATAATGGAAAGAACACCAGCTTGGTCCTGAGATTAAATTCCACCTGTCACTGATGAGTTATGAAATCCTAGGTAAACAATCTTCCTAAGAGCTAGTTTCTTTATGTGAAAAATAAGTGAGGACCATGCTCATGCCTCACAAGGGTTGTTGGACAGATTCAATGCAATAATGACTTCAAAATGCAACCCATTTCCTAGCTCATCCCAAACCTCCCTCCCTCCAGTCTCAGCAATCGCGTTGTCCTCAGTGGTTCTGCACTTCGCATTATTACAGACCCCTAGGATTCTGTTTTCCATCTTCTAGATGTGCTTCGGTTTGTTGATACTGCTTTGAAAATGTGATGCTCAGGTCTGAACACAGGGCCACAGCTGTGCTCTGAGTATCCCAGAGGGACCCGGATGCTCACCTCCTTAGTAAGGAACAGCACAGCTCTGTGGATACCATGCCAGTCTGCCTCAGCTCTCCATAGACGTAGCCCGCTGTCGCTATGCTGACACATGGCACAATTTGATCATTAAGTCATTAAGGAAGTCCATGATCTCTCCCAGTCTCCCTCATCCAGTATTTGAGCAGGTAATTTTTGAGCCTGAGGGGATTAGTACACATTTAGTCACAAGAAATGAAATACATTTTCCTTGCCAAGGCCCTATGCAATCTGGCCCCTGCCCACGTCTCATTTCCTGCCCCTCTTCTCCTCACTTCTTTCACTCCAGACCCTCTGGTCTCTAGTTCCTGCAACTCACCAAGGCCATTCCCATCTCAGAACCCTGGTACAAGGGACTGCCTTGGCCAGGAAAGCTCTCCCCACTTTCACAGTTTCCCATGACTGCCTCCTCACCATGCAAGTCCGTCCCAAACTCCAAATCCAAAATCTCTAAAGAAGCCCTCTCCCCCTGTCTCCACTCCATTTCCTCCTACGGCATAGCACTAGTGAGAGTTGGTTCTCATCTTAATGATGCACTTGTTTATGGTTGGTCTTCCGAACCAGGCTGTGTGCTCAGCAGAGCAACTGGAGATGTCTCTCTCCCTTGTTCATCTCTGAATGTCCAGCAGCTAACACAGTGCCTGGCATAGGGTAGACAACCAATGAATAGTTTTTGAGTGAAAGAACGCATACATGCATGAAAGAGTTTAATCCCATTGAGTAAGTCTGATTGGGTAACGGCACTCTGATGGAACCTCTAAATTGGATTTTTTGGATCACTCTTATTTAGTGTGATTTACTGATGAAAATATTGAGCAGGGTGAGTCCCAGGATGAGCGCACAGCAAGCAACTGAAGACCCCCTCCGTGTTTTGGAATGTGCTCTAGGGCACAAGGAGGATTGCATAGGGCAGGTAGGATGACCCAGTGCAAATTTAGCTCCATTAAAAGAAGTACCACTGTCCCAGTCTTCCCTTGGATGGGCTTCTGTGAGTTCAGAAATTAACAGTGTACATTGACAACAACAACAACAATAATAAGCAATATTATTTTTCAATCTCTAATATAGGGATCTTGCTAGATTCAGCAGTAAAATACTGGCAAATTTCTTAGGCCCCTAATAATCTGACTGCCAATTGGGGTTGTAGTGAAGATGAAGTGAACATGCTCACAGGAAGTGCCTAGCATCGTATCTGGAACACGCTGCACGTTCGGCAGTGTTTATGATTCTCACTGCTACTATTCTTGCTGTTATTATTATCATCAGGTGCCTGCTACCAGGCAAACACTCCGCTGTGTGTTCACAAGGGGCCTCTCATGCATTTGTGGGGATGGAACATCTCTCTCCTGGTCCTGCTGTTCCCCTCCATGTGGAGGGACAACATTAGTGTGACACTCCCTGCCTCTCACCTTCCGCATTTTGTCTCTGCAAAGTTGAATGCTTTTTCTTTGGCGACTTGGGAAGGAGGTGCTACTCACGAGTAACTTGGTCCTTCCACTCTCCTTGAGAGGAGTCGACCTTCAGTGGTCTCTGCTCCCCCAGGCTGTGGTCCTCCGTGTGGCTCCCTTTCCGTGGCCACCCTATTTAAGAGATCATGTCGCCATTGCCCTTGTCTTGTTTGACTTTCCTCCAGAGCACTCATTCCATAACATTTTATGTGGTTGTTATTTTTTAAAATTCTCTAGAGGGCTTCCAGATCAGTATATGACCGTGTGTGAGTGTGTGTGTGTGTGTGTGTGTGTGTGTGTGTGTGTGTGTGTGTGTGTGTGATGGCGACATTATTCTCTATCTTCAGAGCCTAGAATGGACTCTGAAAAATAATAGGCACTTTTAAAATATGTGTTGAATAAAGATGGGTCTCCTCATCTCTCATTTGTCTCTATTCAAGCAAAGAAGCGAACAGAATAAGAATAAATAACTGAGCATCCTAAACCCGATGCTGCTCACCCACATTGTGGCCGCCCTGCACTGACACCCTCGCCGCGGCAGCCCCACCAGCCCTCACGCTGCTTCTGAGCCCGAACCAGGGAAGCTGCTGCCACCAGTCACAGCCACAGACACAGGCTCCGGACACTGGTGGGAAGCAGCGTTAGGAACTGCGGACAGATGGCATATGGCACAGTCCCAGCTCAGTGAGAGGGAGAGACACACAGCCGGAAGAAGAGGCCCTATTTTCTCTTCTTTTGCAGAAATGTTGTAACCAGCTTGTTCGCTTCAAAGCTTTTATAGAATTGGTCTAGGGGGGAAATAGCCATTCAAAGTGTATTGTGGTGGGGTTTTTTGTTTGTCTGTTTTTTATATCAGAGAGGTATGGAACCATGACCTCCTGGTTCATAAGTTGATGATCAACCACTGAGCCGGGCCAAAGTGTATTGTTTTCATTTATATTCCACTGTAGTTGGGATGTCACCTGATTGGTGATCTGCTTCTTCATTTGCTTTTCATTCATCCATTTAGAAAATTTTTATTGAGAACATATTATGTGCCAACATTTTGCAAGGCACTCAGGAGATGGGGGTAAGAGGGAAAAAGGAAAACACCCAATCCTCCATGGAACTCATGCTTCTCTCCACCCCACCTAATGAAGGCTTTGGCCTCTTCACTTCTCCTTTTCACTCACTTCTGTGCCCAAACTATTTGGGACCATTTTACTGTCTTCCCCTCCTCCCCTCTCTCCCGCCCCCCCACCCCCCTCCACCGGTTCCTCACACCTCTCCCTACCTAGCCCTGTAAGCTTCATTGCTCGCAAAATTTGCTCAAGGACCCATGTGTATTCCAATCAGATGCTGCCATATGTGCGCTAATGGTACAAATACTGACACACGAACACCCTGACTTCAATGACAGAGGCATTGTAAACGTTTCTTAGTTGTACTTGTTGTATTTGCTGATTTTATATTTTAAAAGGAGGTATCCATTTAAGGTGGATGATATTTACTTTTGTTTTTATCACATTGGTCTGAATGTGGATGTTTGTTGGCCCTTACTGAGTGCTCCCTCTATCCAGGGCACCTCTTTCAGGGTTTCCATGAGGGGGAGGGAACGCTGGAGACATGAGGCTGGGTTTGCAGGTGCAGTGGTCCCACGTTAGCCCAAGCCTGACCTATGTTGCCACACATACTGAATAATTATGTTGGGGTGGGGGATGGCTCTGGAATTACTGATGGAAGCAACATCAATAGGTGAGCTCTTTTTCCTTAAATTTCTGATTAGAGAAGTTTCATTTGGAACTATGGGATGGGATTAGAGATTTTTATAGCTCAGGGAATAAATTTTTAAAAATATATTTTTATTGATTTCAGAGAGGAAAGGAGAGAGAGATAGAGATAGAAACATCAATGGTGAGAGAGAATCATTGATCAGCTGCCTCCTGCATGCCCCACCTTAGGGATCGAGCCCACAACCTGGGCATGTCCCTTGACAGGGAATTGAACTATGACCTCCTGGTTCATAGGTTGACGATCAATCACTGAGCCAAACCGATTGGGCACTCAGGGAAGAAAATTTATTATTAATTCTGCATCTTGCCTCTGACTTAGGGAACTTAACTTCCTCAAAACAGCAAAAACGATTCCTCATGTTTAAATTTTTCACATTTCTACCAGCTTATCTCATTGAATCATGAGGCAGATATTATTATCTTTACTGTGCAGGTGTGGGGACTATGGTTCAGAGACAAAATGGCCCAAGGTCACCGAGCTCAGAGAGCGGCAGAAAGGACTTTTCCCCAACATAGGTTTTCCTATTGCCAAGCCACCCGCTGTCTCCAGGGCTCCATCCTCAATCTTGCCCTGTCCACCCACTTCCTTTGGCAGTTCCTGCTGCATCGGCCCCAGGCAGAAGTCCTTGCTCAGCTTCTACCTTGCCTGTTAGGGACCACGCTGGCTTCTCTCAGAGACTGGGAGCACTCCCACTGGCGGTCACACAGCTGGAGCTGGAGGAGCCGTTTCTCCAGCTTAACTAGATGCAGTGATCATAACACAATTGCTAATTCACCTCCAGAGCCCTCTAACAGCCCCTTTAGTGGAACACAGGGGCTGCCTTCCTTTTATCTTTTTAATTTTTATAAAGTGAAACATCTAAACAACAGGGAGAACCACACTTAGATCTGCTTCGGAAATGCCTCCCAGTGTTCTCTGGCTCCTTCTTGCCCCTGGCCATGCGAGGCTGAGGCAGGGACTGATGTCTCACTGCAGAGAGCCAACCAAAATGAATACTGGATGAAAATCAAAGATTAGGGGTTGGAACTGAGTGCCGTGAAGTCGAGGCCACTGCATATTGTCCTCCAGCCTCCATCATCAAGTTCCCAGACAGATGATGACTGATGCCTGAACTTGACCTTCTGACCCTCATATCCTACCAGGCTACCCATCCCTGAAGTCCCAGGCCACTGTTCCCGATTTTAGTCCTTCTGACTCCTCCATCCTCTCCCTGCGGTGAACCTCTCACTTCCTCTGTTTCCTGTACTGTCCCACTTCTCTCCTATGATAGACAGTTTGCAAACATGGCCACAATTCCTCCCTCCTCCCTGTACTTCCCAGCCTTTCCCATTGAAAGCTGGAATCTACTTCCCCTCCCCTTGAATCTGGGCTATCCTGTGCCTTTCTTTGATGAATAGAATATGGTCACCGTGTGCTAATTCTGAGGCCAGTACAAGAAGTCTTGTACGTGTTTGTTCATTCCCTCGGAGCCATGCTGAGCCACAATGTCAGCCACCACAGGCTCTACAGCTGGATGATGAGGGACACAGAGCCTCACCTCCCTGGCTCCCTTGCTGAGCCAATCCATCTCTGAATGCAGAGCCACTGCAGAGCCATTCCGACTGGCAGCTGGTTGCAGATTCAGGAATAGACCCAGCCAAGACCACAAAAACCATCCAGCTGGGCCAAGACCAGTTGTCAACCTGCAGGATTTTGAGCGAAGTAAATGGTGTTATCTTAAGCTCCTGAGTTTGGGGATTGTTTATATGCAGCAATAGCTAACTTGATATGCCTCCTTTTCATACCTTTCCAACCCTCCGCTAGAGCCATTGTTCAATGACACAGGTTGGCTCACCTTTCGAGCTTCACTCATGCCCCCAGCACCCCTGGCCGTGGCAGCCAGGGGAACTGCTCACCCGCCTGGTCTTTCTCTGGCCACACGGTCCAAAGAAAAAGCTGCCATTCTCTTACTGACGCCCCCTCCCTCTCAGGCCAGCGATGAGTATCTGGTCCAATTTGGCCAAAATCACAGCACTTTACTCCCCAATAGCAGTGACTATTCCAATGTGGGGAATGCACACAAGCCAAACCAGGGCAGTCAGAGTCCCTCCTGGAACTTCCCGAGTGGAGAACTAAAGGAGAGTGAGAAAAGTTTCTCTCCAAACTAGAGAGCAGACTGTAAAGATGTTGGCTGGAAGCTGCGATTGCTCAATGTCCTAGTCAAATGGAGAAGCCAACCTAGGAGAATGAAGCTGCAAGACAGAAGTTGAATCACGCGAGGGTCACTCTGCAGATGACCCTGACTGTGGACTGGGTGTGTAATCAACAATATTCTCTATCTGGCTAATTGAGTCTCAGTTGAGCCTTTGGGACTTGCAGCCATGGAGTCCTGCATGCAACCCCACCCCGCAGTCAGCAACCTTCCCTGAGCAGTGCGACCTGGGGGAACAACTTGCCTAGTTGAGTTGCTTCTGGCTTCAGCTCAGTCTGGCTCAATGTGAATGAAGTTGGCACCTGGAAGCACTTATAATTTCCCACATTTCTTTCCTTGCCCCTTTTCTTTTTACTCATTCAAAAAAATAGTGGCTGTGGTGGGCAAGAGCTGTGCTGGGTATTTGACATGTGAAGACAAACCACCTGGGCTCCACCCTTGGCAAGTTCAAGATGGAGTGGGATGAGAAGGGAGTAGCTTTCCAGTTCTCTCCGGCATGATAAATACTGTGACACGGGGATTTGTAAAGTGCTGTGATAACACAGGAAAGTGTGATCCAGCTGCAAGGAGAGAAGGGCCCCTTACGGAAGGCCTCCTGGTGGAATCACGTGTGCTGGGCATGACAGCGAACAGGAACTAGCCAGGTGAAGGGAGAGGTAAGAGCGATACTCTTTCCTGAACAGGGAGTGCTGGGTGCAAATGTGTGCAGGGAGTTTGGGGAAAGGCAGCAGATCAAGGTGACAGATCAGAGGGGGAGGGGCTGAAGGAGAAGGAAGCCAGAAGGTTTGTGGGACCAGAGCACAGACGTGTGATCATGCTAACGAGGTCGGTCTTTTTTTTTTTTTTTTTTTTTCTGAGAACAGTGGGGAGTTGTGGAGCATTTTCAATCAAGGAATCAGTTGGCTGGATATGTGCTTTAGGAAGATAGGTTTAGCATCTGTGCAAAGAACAGATTAGAGCAGGGAGAGCCCAGGGCAGGGAGATTGGTTAGTAATCCAGGGGAGAGTTGATGAAGATCTGAGCAATTCCAGGCAGCAGCTTTGAGCTTTGGGGATGGATAAGAGGGCAGATTAGAGAGATGTTAAAGAGGCAACAGGAATTGGAGATTGATGGGATGTAGGAGGGGAGGAGAGGGGGAGAATGGAGAGAAGGGGAAGGGAGGAAAATCTCTCCCTCAAGTTGCTTTTATCAATGACAAGTTGGCCCTGAGCTGGAGCACAGTGGGCAGTGCTGAGGCCTTTGGGTCCAAATTCAACCAAACCCCTGATATAAGAAATCACTGAACAAGAATCATTGGTCAAAGAATCTTGGCCCCTCAAGTCCTGGCTGGTTTAGCAGCTGTGAACCCCAGTGTTTGTCTCCCCAGTTGCTGTGGGCTGCTGAAAGTATTGCCCATCTCGACCCATGGCAAACAAATCTACAAGCTCCTTGTCTCACGCCTTCTCTTCTGTCCCGGCTGCCTTGGCGGCTCTCCAGTGCCCTCAGACAGCTGTTTCTGTAGTCGTCGTTGTTGTTGCTGTTGTGGATTCAGCTTTTGTAGTTGTTCTTGGCAAGAGGGTTGGGCTGATCCGAGCTCCTCCAACTTGGATGAAAACGGGAGTTCTGACCTCAATTGCATTTAATTCAGCAACACGTCAAATGTCCACTTCAGTGCTATCGGCATTTCTGTGGGGAATATAAGTGAAAATATCAAGTGAGCACCTAATGTTGCCAGGCAGTTTACTAGGTGCTTTATAGAAAATATAAGTGGCGTTCTTCAGAAGTTGAGTCCAGGGCTCTCAAGAGAGCCTGCCTGGGTTTAAATTCAGAATCTATTACCTAAACTTGGGCAACATATTTAACTACTCTATGCCTCAGGGTCCTTATCTATAAAAGGAAAGTGAAAGATCCCTCTCTTCTGGGGCCATTGTGAGAGACAGATGGCACAGTACTGTAAACTATGGCGCAGTGTCTCACTGATGCTAACACCTAATAAATGACTGTGCTTGTTAATGTTTTCTTGTTTACATGGCACCGTAACCTAGAGACATAGTTATCACTGACCCTGTTTCACACATGGTGAAGCCAAGGCCCAGAGAACACAATGTGAGTGTTTGTGGGCATATATGTGAGTGTGTGTGAACATGCGTGAGAGCATGTGTGAACATATATGTATGAGTGTGTGAGAGGATGTGTATGTGTCTGAGAAGGGTATGACCAGAATAAAACAACAGCCCACTTTAGTGCTAGACTGAACAAATCAAGGTAAGAGAAAGAGGCAAGGGAATGACGTCAGGTTGTCATTGTGATGGATGAGGAGAAAGGGAGTGAAGGCTTGAAATAGGTTAATGGTACCAGAGACAGGAAAGAGCGAGTGCATAGAGAAGTGCTGTGGAGGGAGAAGCAAGTGGAGTGAAGGACAACTCGACTGTTGACTTTAAGATGAGGCAAAGGCAACCCTAAGATTTCACAGCTAGACAACAGAAAGGAGGAAGGCATTGATGGTTATCAGGTTTCTCTTTTTGGGAGCTGAATTAATGAAGAAATGAGAGAATGAGATGTAGGACAGATAAGTGTTGATGAGTAGTAAGTGCTCATCAAAGATGCAGAATGTAGACAGCAGAAGACGAGAATAGGCCCCAGTGGTATGGTATAATATAGTGGAAGGTTTCCTAAAATCTGTAGAGGTAGGAAGATATAAGTTCTGTGAGAGATGCCTACTGACCAGGGAAAAAGGTGTCAAAAGAAATTCATTAAATTTTACAATTTTTTTTTACTTCAACTCTAGACACTGCTTAACACCTTGGAAAACACTAGAGTAATCCCAAAGGCAAATCACATTTGAGAAAGAGATAAGATGGAGAACACTTCTGCCTGAATTCACCCATCCATTTATAGGTTCATCCATCTATGGAATCTATGGATGTGTTGATTCATCCATCCATCCATCCATCCATCCATCCATCCATCCATCCATCCATCCACTTCTTTATTGCCCACTTAGTTCCCATTATATGCCAACTATTAAAATAAGGGGATAAAAAGGATTTCTCTGACCTCCAGAAATTCTCATCCTAACAGGAAGACACTTATATGATTTAAAATTTAAATATACTTTATAATTCTACAATATGGATAAGCATCACAGCTTCATATGTAGATACTCTGTGGTAGAGATTAGTGTATCTACTCAGGATTTAAGACTTGGCTCTCACCCTGTCTTGCCAGGTGACCTTGAGCAAATCACTCCCTCTATATACTGAAAGGTATTAGGAAAATCTCTTCTCACTGAACCTTCCACATCTGTAAATGCAGGGTTGGGAGTAGTTGACCTTGACTCTGAAACTTGCCCTATGGAAGGCCCTCCAGTCACACCTCATGGAGCCTGACCGGTGATTCCACTTCCCCCGCCCTTCGCTCCCTACCCCAAGCACTCGCTGAGCTCTCTGTCCCAGGATCACAAGAAGACATTTAGGGGAGCAGTGCTGTGAATAAATCTCAGAAAGTGGCTGACATGTCAGCACAAACATACCCTGTAGTAGGCCCCGGGTAGAAGCTCTCTGGCAGCCCAAATGGCTTGAGCTTTGTGATTTATTGGAGTGGAAGGGTGGCTGTTCAGCTTCCTGACTCAACCTCTGCAGCCCGATAAATCTCCTGGCTCTTTTCTTAAACACACAGAATGAGGAAAGGAAGAAATGGAGAAAAAAGAGATCTCGTCCAGAAAGAGGAGGGCGTTAACTGCTGTCTCTGTTTTCCTTTCCTGGATCTCCATTCACTGCCACCTTTTCTAGCATCCCAATTTGCCCTCAAATCTTTTATGGAAGCAGTCAAAGTATAACCTAGTGAGATGTCCTGGGGACGGCCTTTCCAACTACTTTCAGTATGTGAGCAGCTACCACAGTCTTTACTCTAGGCCAGTGGTCGGCAAACGGCGGCTCGCGAGCCACATGCGGCTCTTTGGCCCCTTGAGTGTGGCTCTTCCACAAAATACCACGGCCTGGGCGAGTCTATTTTGAAGAAATGGCGTTAGAAGAAGATTAAGACAATTAAAAAATTTGGCTCTCAAAAGAAATTTCAATCATTGTACTGTTGATATTTGGCTCTGTTGACTGATGAGTTTGCCGACCACTCTCTAGGCAAACTGGCCTCTTCGTGGCATGAATATGACATCTCTCTGCCTCTTTTTAAAATATATATATTTTTATTGATTTCAGAGAAGAAGGGAGAGGAAGAGATGGAAACATCAATGATGAGAGAGAATCATTGATTGGCTGCCTCCTGCACGCCCCACAGTGGGAATCAAGCCCACAACCTGGGCATGTGCCTTTGACAGAAATCAAACCCAGGACCCTTTATAGTCTGCAGGCTGACACTCTATCCTCTGAGCCAAACAGACTAGGGCTCTGTCTCTTTTTTAGATACATATTCCTTCTCCTTCATGGGATGTCCTCTCATATGCTCTCCTGCTACCTGAATCCTATCCACCCTTCAAAGCTGGCTTTCTGGATTCTGTCCATTCATCTCTATCTTTCCAGGCATCTCACTTGTGCTGATGCATAAGAAGGTGAACTCTGGGGCCAGACTCCATGCATTCAAACCTCAGCTCTACCATTCACAATGAACACGGCACTGTGAAGTTAGTTCATCTCTTGTGTCCTAGTTTTCTCAGCAGTAAAATGAGGATGATAAGAGTACCTGCCACTTAAGGTTGTTGTGAGGATTAAGTGAGATAATATATGTGACCTGTTCAGAATGGAGTAACTTGCTCAGTCAGGGCCAACCCTCATCTCTTCCCTGGGCTCTGCCTCCTGAATAGCTTCATGTGTCTACCTTTGACCCCCACCTGTTGTTCTCCAGACTCCCCACCTGCCCTGCTGAGACTCTCCAATGACTTATAGTGGCTCTTTGGATAAAAGTCATGGTCCTTACAAGCATAGGAGATGAACTTGCAGGTGGCCCAGGCTTTTGCTAGTTTCTCCTTCATGCACGACTTTCAGCCTCACTGGCCTTCTTCCAATTCCAGCCATTGGATGTAGAGCCCACCCTAAGTCTCTGAATGACCTTGAGAAAAGACCAAAATGAGTGCCTTTCAGAAAAGTCAAATGGATCAATGGGGCTAACATACAGGGGTTGGCAAAAGTAGGTTTACAGTTCATAATAAATAGTCCAATAATTAATAACTAATAACACAAGAATAAACTCTGTGTTTTGCAGACTCACAACTGTAAACCTACTGTTGCTCACCCTTGCATATGCAGAAATGTGCTTGCTTGTCACTAGGCAAATTTAAGCCAAATGATCCTTTTATGTGATTCATTCACACTGTAGAATTATCTGAAGAAAACAAGTGTTGATTAAAATGAAATAAAAGACAGAGAGAAGGAGAAACTGAAATTGTCTTAGCTACCTAGTCCATACAATGTGACCTTTAGGAGGGTGAGTCTATGATTGATGGGTGGACTCAGGGGGGTGGGGGCCTGCCGTTCTCTCAGGTTCAAGATGGAGAAGGTAGGCAGTTGGTTCCATCTCTGCAGAATGCCTAGCCCCCAGGGCAGGTTTTGGAGCTGTGCTGGCCAGGAGCCATTTCTGGGAGGCAGGGCGGGGATGGGGGGAGGGGAGAAGGAGCGGAGGGGCAGAAAAGAGGCCTGGAAGAGAGCTTGGCGGTGCCAGGAGATGCAGAGAGACTGTTCATGAGCACACTCAAGATAACACTGAAGAGAGCTCTGAGCCTTTCAGGGTGGGAAGGCAGAGGCGAGCAGCCTACGCAACAAAGGTGATTAGTCTGGTGTGATCACGGGGACACACAAACTGGGGACAGTAGCCTTCAGCTCAAAGCAGGAACTCTCTGCCCTGGCACTGTTGACCTTTTTGCGTGACTCACACTTCAGGATACATGACATGAAGGAAACAAATGTTGATTAAAATGAAATAAAAGAGAGAGAAGGAGACGCTGAAATTGTATTAGCTATTTATTCCATACTTTTCTGCTGTGGGCATTGTCCTGTGCAGAGTAGAATATTAGAAGCATCTCTACCCACTAGAGGCTAGTGGCACCCCTCACCCATTTTTGTGACAACAGAACCTCTCTCCAGACATTGCCAAACGTCCTCTGGGGGCACAACTGCCCACTTTAGAAGGGACATTGACTCAAAGACTTACTGTGAGAAGTTAAGAGGTTGTATGTGAAATGCTCACCCAGAGTCTGGCACATGCCATGGGCTCTATGAATGTTTGTTTACATCTTCCTCCCTATCACTGGCACCAGAGCTCCTGCTCTGGTCTGTTGGGGGGAAGACGTATGTGTGTGTGTGTGTGTGTGTGTGTGTGTGTGTGTGTGTGTGTGTGTATCCCCAGGGGGGCATGGATCAGAAGTAGCTAGGGCTGCTATAGTTCTAACAGCCCGTTGATGTGTGACTTTGGGCAATCTCTCTGGTAACCCGAGCTTCCCTAACAGCAAAATGAGAGACTTGGACTTGGTGACTTTTAAGTGCCATTTCAGGGATGACATTTCACAATTATTAGAGTGCACAGGGCAGGGTTGGGAGAAGGAAGGCTGTCAAGAGAACCTTATGAGGAGAAATGAAAGGTCCCGGCTTTGTGAGAGGAAGCAAAATGATGACTGAGAGGGGTGTGCTAATCATTGCCAAATATTTGAAGGCTGCAAGTATAAAGGAAAGTGCACTCTTGGGCTCAGCACAGTAACAGTTAAGAATGGAATGAAGCCAGGAGCTCACGTCAAAGTGGAAAGGGAGGCATTTAGCTATGTGAGGGCCACAGGAAGCACTAGAGATATGAACTGTGTGTACAGGACAAATACCAACTTCCTGGGTGTGGTAGGCAGAATTCCCTGACGGCCCCACGATTCCCAGCCCATAGTTACATACACCTTTTCCCAGTTACTCACATGCTAATCTAGGTACTGCTGGGAAGGTAATTAAGTTGAACTTAAGATAGATAATCCTGGTGGATCTGATCTAATCACCTGAGCCCTGTAGGCCTGGGTCTAGAGGTCAGAGATGCCATATGGGAGAGGAATTTGATGCAGGAGCCTAGATGCCATGGAATGTGGGGCTCCTAGGATCTGAGAACAGCTCCTGGCTGACGGCCAACAAAGACTCGGGGGCCTCAGGTCCATAAATGCAAGGATCTGAACTCCAAGCTCCAAATAAGCGAATGAGCGGGGCAGATTCTTCCTCAGAGCCTCCATGTGATGACTAGGCTTAGCTCATGCGCTGATTTCAGCCTTTGAGACCCTAAGCAGAGGACCATGTTGGGGCCCCTGGTCTACAAACCTGTGCGAGGACACGTGGGTGTTATTTGAAGCCACTAAGCAACAGAAAACGGACACGTGTAATGACCTCTGATGTGTTCCCTTGGCCATCCACCCCCACCCCTCTAGCGTGGTAGGCAGAAGTGCCACTGAGTATTCCACTCCTTGCAGAATCAGCCACATCCCCAGGCTGTTGGCTCCAGTAGATCTCTGTTCGGAGTAATCTTTGTTTCCAACAGTGAGTGGCCAGTGGCAGCTAAGAAACTTCAGAAGCAGAGAGTGGGAGGAAAGAACAGGCAGATTCCCCATGGCTTAGACTTCGGGGAAAAGGCAAAAACGTTTCCAACTCGAGTCTTGACCAAATAAATTGTTTTGTTTGCTTTTCTATCACTGTTTACAGATGTCACCTAGTCTGAGATCAGAATAAACTGTGTTTTTTTTCTAAACAGAACTGCAGACTGAACGATCCTTGGGGCTGAGGGCGAGGGGAAGTAACAGGAGTTGTGGTATCTCCTCAAGTAAGTTGGCAGACAAAACAAGATGCAATCCTTGTGAAGCAAAGTGTGGCTCCATGCAAGGTCTGCTCTGTGTGTTTGTGTGGACAGACTGTTTGATCTGGGGGTACCGGAGAGTCATGACATGTGGTACTTCTAGAGTCGTGTTGCAGTTGGCAAAGTTGAACTGTGTTTGTGGGGAATTATATGTGGCATTATCCATGTTTAACAGTGTGTGATGGGTGGCAAAGTAGGTCATTGTAATGGGGAGAAGTGTGTGTGAAACTGTGACTCTGATATAAAGAACAGGTAAGTGGGTGCAGTAGAGCATGTAGCACAGTTCTGTTTGTAGTTAATTGTCTGTAGGAGTGATGGGTGTGGGTGATGAGTGAATGGTGATATGGGGGGCAAAGGTAAATGTAATTGTCCACAAGTGTGTAGGGTGTATATGTGGGGTAATTTCAATAGAGGAGGACGGAGGTGTAATGCGTTTGAGGGTAGGAGTGCAAGTTCATGGATCCTGCTCAATGATTCTCTGTCCTTATGACATTACCTTCTTTAATTTCCGCTTTGCACTGGTGACTGTCTAATTTTTTAAAATATAATTACTTATTAGTGTACCTATCCACTGGAATGCAAGGCCCCTGAGAACACAGCCCATGTCTATCTTATTCACTGATGGAACATCCATATTTTAGAACAGTGCATGGCATATGGATAAGTAAATGGATGTGGGGTGACATGAGAGTGGGGTGTCTGTGCATAGGCGTGCATGTAAGAGGCTGGAAGGGAATTTGCTATAATGGTGGAAATGAGGTTAGGTAGCTCATTTTCTGTGATTTAGTGCAGGGGTGGAGTCCGGTTGGGTGGAAGTGATAGACTTTATTGTGCACTGTGTGTGTGTGTGTGTGTGTGTGTGTGTGTGTGTGTGGTGATTGTATGAGTGTGTACCTGAAGGTTCTCTGGTCAGTGGCAATGGGGTGGAGGGAGAAAGGGAAGGGGGTGTATATATGTTTCAGCAAATGTCATTTGCACTCTCCATGGATTCACTGGGGTGCATATTTCCAGGTGCCGACTCCCCCAGCTTCCAGGAGCCTGTAGCTGTATTGGGTCTGCCTAATGAGGAGTCCCTCCTAACAGCTGGGTCTCAGGCGCCATCATTGTCCGAGAAGGCTCACATGGAGTCTAGGGAAGAGAGAATTCTGTCTTCTTAAGTGGTCCCTCAAATGAGAAGCAGGTCTTCTTGGATGCCTGTAAGACGGGCTATAAAACATCAGAACCTGAAGTCCAGGTGGCCTGGTTTGTTTGTTAGACACTACACGCATGTGTTGTGCTATTGTGTGTGTGTGTGTGTGTGTGTGTGTGTGTGTGTGCTTTTAAAGAGACAAGGCTTTACCAAGTTCAGTTCTTGTTTCTTCAACTGGAGAAGCTAAGCTTTTCTCATTGAAAGAATTACTCTTTTGCTTGTGTTTCTAGTTTTGCTGGTCAGCTGAAGGCCTGCTAGTTGCCTGCCTCGCTCTGGAATCAGAGGAGCTTGGGCACCTTCCTCCTTGCCTGAATGGCCTCCAAACCCTCCATCCCAACTTATCTTGGATTCTGTGTATTTTCGCTGTTGGAAAAGTGCTCTGGGCACTTCTGAGCTTCCAGGTTGAGGATCCACCTTTCTTTTCCCGTCTCCCATTTCTCTGAGGTAGCCAGAGATGCTTGATTAGCCACAGAGAACTACTGTGTTTCAGCGGTAGTATAACGCTGAAATGTGATTTGGGAAAAAATGTTTTCCTGGAAATCTTCCTAGATGGTTTGACCTGAAATTTCTAGGTGGCAGACACTGAAAAAGACGCCTTCCCTGTCCTCATCTTTTAAACCTCTTATGCAAAAGGCATAGACTTATAACCTGATAGTGGTTTAAGTTCTAAGGAAAACTAAATAAAAAATATATGCCTATGTTAGGGGAAAGGGTTCTTGGAAGAGAAGCACCCAAAAGACAAAGTTGAACCATTAACATCACGGTGACCATCATCCTCATTCTTACCAATAGCCCTGGAAGATGTGAATCTGCTTCTGGTCTCAAATCCATACTAAAAGGGCAAAAGATGATTGATCCACCCTAAGTCTTGATCCCTTCAATGTGAGTTTTATAGAAGAGAAACTTGATGCCCGAGATCATTCAAGTGTCTGGTCTAACTTCGGGTCAAACCCAACCCTTCTGCTATCCAGTCAGCGCTCACCATGCCCACCGTCTCAGTGCGACTTCATCCTCTAGGGCATGCCCATGGTGCCAGGCTCTGTGAACTTGGGATACAGAGATGGATAGGAGATACAGAGTTTGTCTCTGACCACAGGTAGCTCACAGTCCAGCAGGAGAGGCAAGGTGTGGCAGAGATGAGTCTGGTGCGGGGTGAAGGGTGGCTGTGGGAGGGTTGATAAGAGAGAGACACTGGAGCTGAGCCTTGGAGGGCAGTGCAAGAGGGTCCCAAGAGAACAGAGGGTTACAAACAGGGATGGTGTTCGCAGCTGTGCTCTGTGGCTTAGATACTACACACATTCTAACCTCCAGGTCTTCACAGATGCATTTCTGTTAGAAATGTCTGCCTCCTCTTCCCCCACCTACCCAAGTCCTGCCTGCCCTGCAGGGACCAGACCTGATCTCAGCTTTGCCCTGAGCCTTCCCAGACCTCTAGAACCCATCTCCTCTCTCTCCTCCCCAAACTCCACAGTCTGTTCCAGACCAGCGTGCCCATTGTTACTTTTTGGGTCTTGTTTTTCTACTAAAGAAGAAAACTCCGAGGGCAGGAGGTCCAGTTCATTCCTCAGAACCAAAACCTGGCAAGGCTAGGCTGTCAGGAGGCCAGCACAGTGCAGTGTTTAAGAAAGATCACATTCTAAAAGCTGGACTCCCAGAGTCTAAACCAGGGGTCCTCAAACTTTTTAAACAGGGGGCCAGTTCACTGTCCCTCAGACCGTTGGAGGGCCAGACTATAGTTAAAAAAAAACAAACTATGAACAAATTCCTATGCACACTGCACATATCTTATTTTGAAGTAAAAAAACAAGACGGCAAAAACACCCACATGTGGCCCGCGGGCCGTAGTTTGAGGACGCCTGGTCTAAACTATGAGGACTCTTGTGCTTACCCTGTGTGTAGCTTTCAGAAAGTTATTTAAGTTTTCTGTGTCTTCGCTTGCTCATCTGTAAAATGGGAATGATGAAGTAGATTTATTGTCAGAATTAAGTTCATACATATAAGGCCTTTGGAATAGTACCTGAGTAGTGGTAAGAACTAAATAAATGGTGCCCATTATGATGATCTGATTCAACCAACCCCTCCGCTCTTGCATAGATGAAGAGGCACAGAAAGGGGAAGTGACCTTTCTAAAGTCACACAGCCAGTGAGCGGCAGAGCTGGAACCAGAACTCAAGTGTCCTCACGCCCAGCCAGGGCACCTGGAGGGATCACACCACTTCTTGGTTTTCCCACAGACCCAAGCCCACACCTTAGCTGGCAGCTCCATATGTGTTTGTCAAGTAACTGACTGGCCATTGAACCCAGCCAGCAGTCTCCAGAAGAGCTGGCTGGGTGTGAAAAAAAGAAGAGCTAAACTGATCCAACTAGAAACCTTCACCTATAGAACCGCTAACCCACACTTCAGAGAAGACATGGCCTCTGGGCTGGGAGAAAGGAGAGGCAAGGTGATTGAAAATGCATGCTCTTGGGTCAGGCTTACAAGCTCCACCTTCCTCTCTCCCCATCCCCTATTATGACCTGGAGGCAGCCTGGCGTATGCCAGCCTAAGAAGCAGCTCCATTTAAAAGCCATTAGCTTTTTAATTGCAGAGAGATTGCTCTCCTGCTGCCTGGCTGCAGGCTCTCACTTAGTCCCAGGTACCTGGGAACGGATGTTTCAGGCAGGCAGCCAGCCATGCCCCATGCCCCGCAGAGCGGAGCTGGCCTGCTGCTCTCCCTTAACCCTGCCCGGGTCCTCTCTTTACCTGAAGGATCTTCTCCTGACTCAGTTACGCAGATTGGAGGCTAGGGAGGCAGGAGCTACCCTGTATTCTATTCCTTCCTCTACCACACACTTGCTGTGTGACCTTGGGCAAGTTCATGGGATGCCCTGGCTGATGTTTCTTCACACCAGTAAATACCATTTACTGAATGTCTTTCATGCATTCCATTCAGGCCCCTCCTAACTCATCTAACAACTCAGTAGAGAAGTTTTATTATCCATTTCCTATGCAAGCAGGCTCAGAGAGGCCCAGTGATTTGCTCAAGGCCACATACTTCATATGCAGTGGAGCCCGGCTCAGAGCAATGTTGCAGAATAGGATGAGCTAGAAATACCCTCCTCTGGGTTCAGATTCCACCAGTACCTATGGGGCGTCCTTGAGAAAGTTCTTTCTGCCAAGTAACAAAGCTGTTTATATGAAAAACGGCTTTATGTTTACTATTCTGGGATGTCGTTATTTCCAAACATGCCTACACATCTGACGCGCCACCAGAAGCTCGATTGAAAACAGATTCCTAAACCTTCCTCCAAGCATAGAGCATTTCTGATCTCTGTGGAGCGGGCCTGGGAGTCTGGAATTGAGCAAACTCATGTCTGACACTTGGAAAAACATGCCAGTTCTCTAGCTCTCACATTCCAGGCGACGGTGCCTGTCTTAGTCAAGTATGGCAGCGTAAAGAAGTAACAGACAAATCCCAAATTGTGCTGTGTGACCTCACACAACAAGAGTGTGTTTTCTGCTCCTATAACATCTTTTGTCAGTGTGGTGGGTGTCTCTCCAGAGCAGCTGTCCTCCACGTGGTGGCTCCCATCCAGGCCTTGACCTATGGTACCTTCGTGGTTGACTCCTTTTTCCTTCATGTGCTTCTATGATGCTCCCTGGCCAGGGATTATTGTTCATCATCCCTCTGAACTCTTTTTCTCCTCAAAATGTCCCTCATCTTTCTCCATTTCCATTTCGTACCACTCTCCTTTCTTCTTGAAGGTCATACATTCACACATGGCCAGAAGAAGCTGGGCGTTGGTGAAGGGCTTGGCTTGCACCAATCTATGCACCTTCTTACTGCACAAACTCTGTGTGCAACTATAAAATTTGTCTCTAAAGTTGGTTTGGACTTGAAGTCTGGGCAGGGTCTCTTCAAACATCAAGATACATGAAATGTGCACTTCCACTGTGCCAAGCTGGGGCCTGGGGAAACCGACATGGAGGGGACATGATTCAGCGTTAGAGTAGGTTAGTCGAAGGGAAGAGCTTGGGGATCACTGTTAATATTGGCCCCCTTTCTGTCCTTCACATCTGCCTGGCACCTTTGCATTTGCTCTTTCTTCTCCCTGAAATAATCCAACTATTAGCCATTGAATGGTTGACCCCTTTTTCCTTCACATCTTCGTTCATATGTCATCTCCTAGACAGACCTTTTCTGGTCACCAAACCCCAGATAATTTCAGTCAGGCCAGGCTATTTGTTTTCTCCATAACACTTATTAGGAACCTTGGAAAGATCTCGTGTGTTTATATTTTTGCTCCATCGCAGCCCCCATCCCGCTAACCACTCCCCAACAGAATATAAGCTCCTCGAGGGCAAGGATCCTGTCTGTCTTGCTCAGCTCAATATATATACTTGAAACCTAAAACAACACTAGTATCTTGATAAATATTTGAGTGAATCAGTTGATTAAAGAATTACTATTTGCCAAGCACATTCACTCATAAACAGCAATATCATTTTTTACAGCGGGATAATATAGTACATATATTCTTATTATAGTAGTATGAGGTGAGCTGACTTGATGGGTGCAAATGGAATACAGCTCAGTTCTTTCTCCCACTGGCCTACACGCATTTCTGTGGCTTAGCTCTCACCCTGACCCTGGAGGGAATCTTATGAAAGCTGCTGGAGTTCCTTTCATTCTCAAGAATAATTTCATTTTGACAATGAAGCTATCTAATGCAATGTAATATTTTAGGTTAAACCATGAAAAATTGCCAATATGTATAATTTTTGATCTATGTAAATGACAGTTTTACCTGGTTCAAACTAGTAATGCAATGTAAAGCCAAAGATAATTCCAATTGAAGCTCACCCCCTCCCTCAGCTTGGGAACTGGCCCCCAGTGGGCACATAGGGTGTGACTGACTTCCGATCTTTCTCTTGACTACTTTCTGCTCCACTGGCAACCTGCTGTTTCTGACACCTTTAGGACCCGCCCAGATAAAGAGGGGATCAGGGTCAAGGGGCATGGTTTTATGTAGCTGATGCTGTTGGAAGCTGGTGTTGGGCTTCAGACTTGGTGAACAGTTAAAACTGACTTTTCATTCTTGGACCGTTTTTGTGTGTTTTCCTTGTGATCTTTAAGCAGGGCAATTCGTTACTGAAATCAATGCATCTCTATGGGACAGCCCTGGGATTCTGGCACTCCATACTCTCAATGGGTGTCTCCCGGTGTCCTGGTGCACAAATCCTTCCATGATGCTCCAGGAAAGTCCCCTTTGTTGTGGCTGATATCTACCCAAGAAAGTACACACCTCTGCTCACCGGATAGAACTCTACTCACGGTCAAGTCACAGTCTCTCTGACGAGCCCTAATGCTTCCTCAATTCCTAGGGACACAGGTAAAGTCTGCTGTGTGATCCCATTAACCTTCTGTCATCTCATTTAATGTCAACAGGTATAGCCCCTCTCCTCCACCTTGAGAAAGAGGAAGGGAGACCTACCACACTGCAACAGCTCTCTCTGTAGGACTCTGCTCTACAAATACCTCCAAGTCAACATTTTTACAGGCTGGAGGTAAGTGATTTTGATGGCAGAACCAGCTTTGCCACATCCTTTTCATATCTTGTATGGGGGACCTGATACATCCTTTTAGGATATAGGGGTACCTATCACCTATTATACTTTTGGACCTCTGTTGAAATGAGACAACCAGAAGAGCTACCTTTGACAACCGGTTTCATTCATATACAATTGTTGATCATGCCCCGCCTCAACTACACACAGCTGTTGATCAAACCCCCCCTTCCCACCCATTATACTTCAGAAATTCAGGCATAGCACAGGCAATTCTGCAAAGCAAAATTGCTTCTGAGTCCATTAGATGAAGATTCAGGAAGTAACTTGGCAGCCTGTTAGAAGGTGTTGGTCAGCTTGGCCTTTGGAAAAGACAGATTGAAAGAGCAATGCATGATCAGGACTTCAAGGGGGACTGTCAGAGTCAGTGTGCTGCTAGGAAAGGTGACCCAAAAGTGTATTGACTGGCCAGCCACTCACAGCAAAGGATTATTTAAACATGGCAGCTGCTGACAGAGTCTGATGAAGATCAAACCTCATATCTACTTTTAAAACGATAATGCACAAAGAATCCAGACCTCATGAGGACCAGTGAATGGCACAGGGAAGTTCTAGGATTCCTGAGTTTTCCACTAGCAGGTGGATGATGTAGTATATTTGCTTAGAGTCCAGGTTTGGAGGTCAAACAGACCCATGTCTGAATTTCTGCTCCCCCCTTTACAAACTGGGTGTCATTGGTAAAATTTTCCTCATCTGCAAACCATAATTTATAGAGTTTATGTGAACATTGAACAAAGCATGATATTAGCACTGTTCCTTGGATACATTCAATCCTTCATATGTATTAACTATTATCACCATATAGTTATTATTGCTAATGCTGCCGGTGGAAATGGTGTTCTTTCATGGGATTATGAGGAAAGCATTTCCTGGACCCACACATAGGAGACTGTGGTGTGGCAATAGAAGGCTGTCCCTGGGTTTCCAATTTCCCATCTCCTTCCATCCCACCATGAAAAAAAAGGCCAATCTTGTCCTTAGCAAGGCCAAAACAAAGGCCAAGGCCCAGAGTTTCTGTTTTACATTAGAGCTTAGTCCTTTGGAGCCCATGTGGTCTGCTGTGGGCCCACATGGCTGCAAGACCCACATGGTTGTGTGTGTTCCTGGGAGAGAGAGAGAGAGAGAGAGAGAGAGAGAGAGAGAGAGAGAGAGAAGGACTCTTCTTTGTTCCCCTGTGGTTATATTATCTTAGACTTGGGAAAGATCCAAGAGCTTTTTCAAAATAGCCAATCAACTTTCCAAGCTTCCTTGGGCTTCTGATGGGCCCACCCTCTGACCAATGATCCCTTTCCCAGGTTAGACTGACAGGCCTCTATGGTCAAGCACCTCCCTCTGTGCCATTTGACTTCTATTGCATATGTGCTTACCTCCCCTGTTCCTCCCTCAATCCAGTACAGTGGAGGAAAGGCAGGGGTGTGAATCCTTGGTGGGGCAATGCTTTGATCCCCTGGAGTGTGTGAAGCAATAGCTTCCTGGTGAAGCAAACAGGCTCGTGGTCCCCAGTCTAATTCCCTTTACTTCCTTCTTTATTAATTACTAGAGGCCTGGTGCATGAAATTCATGCATGGGAAGGGAGTGTCCCTCAGTCCCGCCTATACCCTCTCCAATCTGGGATGGCTGGCTCCTAACCATTTGCCTGCCTGCCTGATCGCCCCCTAACCACTCCCCTGCCGGCCTGATCAATGCCTATCTGCTCCCCTGCCGGCCCGATCACCTCCAACTGCTCTCCCCTGCCATGACCCGCCTCCTCCATGCGAGGTGGTGGAGATGCCAGGACTGGCCTCTTCCACACCATGCAGAGCTGGGAGACCCCCAGGCCTCACTGAGTGGAGCAGCCGCCAGGCCCCACCTCTGCTGTGCACACGGCCATCTTGTGATGACGTCACTCGGGAGGACCACGTAGGCTTTTATTAGTATAGATTAGCTAACTACTACACTAACACTTAACATTGTGATTGTGAGCCAAGAGTCGAACTACCTGAGTTTGAATCCTACTCTGCAACTTACCAGCTATGTGGCCTTGTCCGTAAAATGTGGTACAATAACACCTGTCCTGTAGGGTTGTGGAAGTATTAACCTGAGTTAATGAATGTAAAGCACATAGAACAATACCTAGAATATAGAAGACTCCAGCAGTTGTTAGCTGTTATTATTACTTCTGAGGCCCTCTTTGTATTCTTTTCCCCAGGAATTCCATAGATTGGAAAATGTAAGAAATGCATAACTTCTTCTCTCTCTCACCATTTCCTTAAAACAGATCAAAGACATTCATGGTGGCAAGTTGGGATTTCTGAATAGAAAGGGGCTAGGGGGAAGGGACCCAGCAGTGTTATCAGACTAGTTCCAGTAAAAGCAAAAACTTTGGGCACTTTTGTTAACCAATGAAGTATTATTCTTCTCATTGCCTTTTGAAAATGTTTGAAACAACCCTAAACTTAGGGGGAAAAAATGACAAACCCAGTATAGACACCTTTTTTTCCTAAACCATTTGAGAATAAGTAACCTGATGTTCAATTACCCCAGAATACTTTAATGTGTATTTCCCACAAGCAATGACATTCTCCTTCATAACCATAACCCAGCCCTCGAATCAGGGAGTTAGCATTAATACATCATCACCATCCACTCCACAGTCCCATATGTATTTCTCCAGTCATCCCATAATTTCCCTTATGGCTAAAGGACTCAGTCATAAATCATGCAATGGACCTAGTTTTATGTGATTTTTGTCTCTTGCAGTCATTTCTTAGTTTTTCTTTGACTTTCATGACCTTGACTCTCTTAAAGAATACAGGCCATTTATTTTGTAGAATGTCTCTCAATTTGGTTTTATATTTCCTTATGATTAGATTCAAGTTCTGCATCCTTGGCAGATGTATTGCCAAAGTGATGCTATGTTCTCCCCATAGTGTCCCATAGGGTGGTGGGCGCTCCTATTCCTTTACTTTGATCTTTTGATAAAGGTGGTGTCTGCCAGGCTTCTCCACTGTAAAATCATTTCTCTTCATCTTGTAATACTTTGGATGCTATATAAATATGCCACTGTCATCAAACTTCTAAGTTATTTCTATCACTATGGGTTCGTGGTTTCCTATTTTATTCAGTGTGTTCAAATTTATTCCTATCATTTCTTTGGTTACTCAAGTTGTCCCCAGTTTGGCCAGTGGGGTTCCATTCCAGCTGGATTTTGTGTCCCTTTAACATGCTCCTATTATTTCTCTCTGTCACAAGATGTTCTAGTCTCATCTTGTACTTTCCCTGCCCCACCCCTGAAAGTGGCAATTTCCAAGGAGTTCTGGTTTCTTTTAGTGGAGAACAGTATTAAGAAACCAAGACATGATGCCCGGCCAGTGTGGCTCAGTGGTTGAGTGTTGACCTATGAACCAGGAGGTCATGGTTCAATTCCCAGTCAGGGAATATACCTGGGTTGCAGGCTCAATCCCCAGTGTAGGGTAAGCAGGAGGCAGCTGATCAATGATTCTCTCTCATCAGTGATGTTTCTATCTCTCCCTCTCCCTTCCTCTCTGAAATCAATAAAAATATATTTTAAAAAGAAAAAAAGAAACCAAGACATGAGTTCTAAGTGTGCTCATTGATATTGGAATGTCGCCGCTCTGAGATTCTCTCAGTTTGCAGGGCCAGGGAATGTATGTGTATACAGTGACATATACACATTTAGTTCTGTCTATATAGAAAACCATGCATTCGTTCCAATTGTATTGCAATGCTACAGTTTTCCTTTTTATTTTCTGACTTTCCATAGTTGCACTCCCTAGTTCCAAAAGGTTCCCACCATCCCCACTTTATTTACTCATTCCAGGGGTAGGGAACCTTTATTCTGCCAAGACCCATTTGGATATTTATGATATCATTCAAGGGCCATACAAAATTATTAATTTTAAAATGAGCCTGCTATATTTGGTCAAACACTTAATTAAGTCACCTCTAATGCCTTGGCAGGGCCAGACCAAACGATTTTGAGGACTTTATATGGCCCACGGGCCAGACATTCTCCACCCATGATTATTCTATCAATACCTTGTATATGACCAATCTCCCATCTCCACTGCCCCCCCTCCCAGAGCAGATGCCCCCTTCTCCATTTGAATTCCAACACCCCAGGGTTGGGGGGAAGCATACCGTATGGACATCCTCTTTGCCCTGCTGGGTCTTCAGTAACCCTTCACTGGGCTGCCCCTCCTCCCACATATGGATATACACTTGGGGATGCCCCCTATCAGCTACACCCTCTCTTTGTTCCTGCTCTGACTCTCCATTATAAGCCCATTCCACACCCATGACCCTCCCCACACACTGCCCTTCCTGGGAGTCATGCTCTTCACTCTGCTCAGGTGTTGACCTCCCCACCTGAATAGACACCCTTCCACCCCACTTGGGCCTTAGGGCTGCTCCTCTTTGTGATGTCCCCATACCACACTTGGGATGACTCTCCCCTGAGATGGACAAACTGCCTGCACACTCCAGGCAGACATTTCACATCAGGTGGACCCTTCGCCTGCACGCCCCCCTCACCTGCTGGGGCTCAGGCTAATCTGCCAGGGCAGCCCTCACATGTGGCCTTCCCCTGCTTTCTGGGCTTGGCCCTGCCCTCTGTAGATGCAAATGCCTGCCCTCTTCTGTCCCACCTGATAGATGCAGGACTGAATTATTCAGCAAAGAAAAAGAAAGCAAGGGGAGGGGAGGGAAGAAGAATGGGGCAATATTTGAGGATAAAATTGATCTTCAACAACTAACTCTGTGTTTTCATACATATGTCCATAAATTAATAAAAAGGCTAGATTCTCTAAGAGTTTTGAGAAGTATCATTTAAAAGAAAATGTTAGACTTTAAAAAAGAGTTATTGCAAAATATGTTCATGCAGGCAGTGTTTTCACATATGGGAAGGTGACCTATGTCTATCGCTCTGTCTTTCAACTGGGATTAAAGTCCTATCCCAACCAATGCGGCAGAGGTACGGTAAGGATCAAGTGAGATAATAAATGTGAAGTCACCTCAAACTGAAAAGTGCTATCTAAGTGGAAAGAAGAAAATGCCCAAGAGGATGCCTCCATTGTCCACACACAGGGACTGTGTTATTCCAGTGACGGCCATTACTGTTCTCTAGGAAAAAAAGTTAGGGCCCTAATCTTTCTTTCTCTCTTTCTTTCTTTCTTCCTTTCTTTCTTTCTTTCTTTCTTTCTTCCTTTCTTTCTTTCTTTCTTTCTTTCTTCCTTCCTTTCTTTCTTTCTTTCTTTCTTTCTTTCCTTCCTTCCTTCCTTCCTTCCTTCCTTCCTTCCTTCCTTTCTCTTCCTTCCTTCCTTCCTTCCTTCCTTCCTTCCTTCCTTCCTTCCTTCCTTCCTTCCTTCCTTCCTTTCTCTTTCTTCCTTCCTTCCTTCCTTCCTTCCTTCCTTCCTTCCTTCCTTCCTTCCTTCCTTTCTTCCTTCCTTCCTTTCTCTTTCTTTCCCTTCCTTCCTTCCTTCCTTCCTTCCTTCCTTCCTTCTTTCCTTTCTTTCTTTCTTTCTTTCTTTCTTTCTTTCTTTCTTTCTTGCTTGCTTGCTTGCTTGCTTGCTTGCTTGCTTGCTTTTCTTTTTTCTTTCTTTCTTTCTTTCTTTCTTTCCTGTCTTTGATGCTACCCAAAGATGTAGCAGGATCAAGGTCACAGCATCCCCCATCAAGGAGGAAGTGTGGGAAGGATTGCCTCATTCTCAGTTATTTTATGGGACCTAACTTTTAGCTAAACCACCCATAGTAAAATATAATTTTTTCCCTCTCATTTGAGAATCTAACTTATCACTTATAATAGTTGGGGTGGTCACCAATTCTTCATTCTACACATTGCGAAGGTGCATCTGTATGTGGCCTCTGAGGTGGCCCACAATGAACCATGCCTGTGGGTATTGATGTCTTGTGTCAGCCCACCCAATGCCCGAGTATGAGGTGGATATATTCATTCTCTGCTAATGAACAGAATAGAGGAGAAGGATTAGATGCCACTTCAGAACTCAGAGGCCATGAAGACTGTGCCTTGCTCGCTCTGAGGGAAGCTAGCAGCCCTTTTGTGGGGCCACATGGGGATGTGAAGTCCACCAGCAGCCACACGAGTGAGCCTGTGGTCCCACCCAACACCTTGATTGCAGTCGTGTGAGGGACCCTGAGCCAGTGGCACCCAGCTCAGAGTGGACTCATGTACTCAGAGTCCTCATCCACAGAAACTATGAGCTAGCAAATGTTTCTTGTCTTAAACTACAAGTTGGCTGGTAGAGGTGGGGGGGTGCACAGGCGTGTGCAATGTTTTTTATAGCAATGAATACCTAACACATCAACAGTATTTAATGTCTCTAGTATTTGTGAATTGTCTCTAAAAATGGTCTCAGGTTTGTACCCCTGTCTTCTGCAGTCACATGAGTGGGTGATTCTACCAGGACAGCAGTCACCAGCCACAGAGCAAAACACCCCTGGAGACTCTGGTTACCGATCTAGGAGAACCCCGGAGGCCAATGCCCAGCCTCTCAGAGATGAGTAAGCAGATTCCAAGAGGAGGGAGATCTTCCAAGCTTGCTGGTTGTAGGGTGGGGATTAGTTTGGTCTTGTCACTTCTAGATTGACTTAGCCTCTCAGTGTTCTAGCTTTCAGGGCAATGAGGCAGAATCTCTGATCAGAAACTTCTAGGTGATATTCAAAGTGTTGGCATTGTATTATTTTCCTGTTGTTTTTGTAACGCATAACCACAAACATAGTGGTTTCAAACAGCACAAATGTGCTGTGTTATAGTTCTAGATGTCAGAAGTCAAAAATGAGTCCCCCTGGGCTGAAATCAAGGCGTTGGCAGGGCTGAATTCAATTCTGGAGGCTCTAGGGGGAAATGTATTCACTTGCCTTTTCTGGCTTCTACCATTGCCTACATTCCTTAGCTCTTGCCCCACTTCCATCTGTAAAGCCAACAGCAGCAAGCTGAGTCTCCCTCATGGTGTATCACTCTGTGTTCTTTCTTCTGCCTCCCTCTTCTGCATTAAAAAACCATTGTGGTTACATCATCAGGTCCACCTGGATAAACCAGGATAATTGACCCATCTCAAGGTTAGCTGATTGGCAACCTTAACTCTATTTGCAACCTTAATTCTTTGGCATATATGGCAACATCACAGGTGTTTAGATGTAGACATCTTTGGGGGGGGGGGCATTATTCTGCTTACCACAGGCATCCTTCCTCTACCTCCCTTGGCACCCTGCTTATTGAGATGGACATGTAACATCGTTATTTACCAAATATATATATGCCCTTCCCTCTCTGCCTTTGAGTTACACCTTCAACCTACCTCTTCAGGATCCAGTACCTTGTGGATAAGCCATTGACCTAGTATATAACTAGGTTTGCACTATGAGTATTTCCAGCCTCAGATACTGAGTCAATAGGTGGTAAAAGGCACAATGGGACTTTTATGAAGACTGAGATCAGCACTTGGAGACTTAAGGGCATGATGGCATGTACATCAGCTAGACTCTCTGTGGGCAATGGCTGATGCCTGATGTGTGGGGATGACCACATGTCCGGTCATCCCAAGGTCACACCATGTCTTTATTTTCTGTGGCATCTTCGTTACTGGCTGAAGCTCACTGGGCTTGTGAGATGAAGTATGAGATAAGAGAGGTAGAAGAAAATTTTCTTGTTTCAGGTGCATAATTCATGAAGTCTGAACATTAATATTAATGATCCTGTCCACCAGAGTCAGGCAAATGAAATATGCAAAGGAAGATAAACTTGGAAGCTCGGAAACTGTAGGTCTTTCAGGGCTTAGTTCCCCTGAGGGTGTAGCTATAAAAGTGTAGCCAGCTTTGTAGAGCAAATTATAGCTTGCTAAGAACCGTGACATTTATTCATTTGTGTTTTTCTCCCAATAACCCCATGACGTAGAGGAGACAGGGAGAAGCTTCCATTTTATGGATGGGGAAAGTGAGGCCTCACCAAAGACCGAGCAAGAGCTCGAGCCAGTAGTCAGGTGACCTGATTCCAAATCTCACATTCCCTCCTTGACCTCACTCTGCTATGTTAGTGGTGACATGATACAATTAGGAGGGCATACAGAGCTCTCTTACTGTTAAATAAAGTAACAAGTCAAAGCCACTGTGCCAAGAACATTTTATAGCCTCTCTGTCTTGTAAAATTTCTGTGTCTAGAAAATGAGATATAAGTAGGGCTCATTACATAAGTTTCTTGGGTGATTAAATGAAATAATGTACAAAGAAAAGTCAACACAGTGCCCAAAAATAGAAAGCAATCAGTGAATGGCAGTTATTACAAGAACTAAGTAGCTATAGAAGATGGGGTTTCAGGCAAAATAACCTTCATTTACTTACTCATTTATTCATTCAGCATGTATTTATTGAACTTTTAAATAGCTCTATGAGGTATAATTGACATACAAAATACTGCACACATTTAATGTAAACAATTTGATGAGTTTGGACATATGTGTACACCCATGAAGCCATCATCACAATCCAGGTAATAGAGCTACCCATGACCTCTAAAATTTCCTTGACTTACCCCAGCCCCTTTCTTGTGATGAGAACATTTAACATGAGTATTAGCTGCAGAGCTTCTGCCATATACCACACACCTGCTCTGAACACTGGGGTTACAATAGTGAACAAAAGAGACAAAGACCCTTCTCTTCCACCTTTCAGTGCAGGGGGGTTGACAATTAACAAGAATGGTAGTCAACTGGTAATCTAATGGAGATGAACAAGGCTGGTTAGGGGGTAAACCCAGAGTACCAAGAGGGTCCTAAGGCTCTCTGAGGACCTGACTTTGACCCCCATGAAGTAAGGAGGAACCATAAGGCTCTCTTGGAGAAGAGCGGTCTAGACATGAACAACAGCACATGGCCTGTTCCTAAGACGAGAGGTGTGTAAGAACTCAGAACCCTGGCTCCCATCTTGGAGGTTTTCAGTAAAGCTCAAACCCAAGGTACCACATGCTTCCATTCCCCAACCCGTCCCTGAGTCTGCTGGAATTTACTTCCCAAGTTTCTGCAAAAAGGTTCCCAGTGGCAGGTAGAATTGCACCTTTCACACCATGTTCTAGGGCCATGGTCGGCAAATTGCGGCTCGCGAGCCACATGCGGCTCTTTGGCCCCTTGAGTGTGGCTCTTCCACAAAATACCACGGCCTGGGCGAGTCTATTTTGAAGAAGTGGTGTTAGAATAAGTTTAAGTTTAAAAAATTTGGCTCTCAAAAGAAATTTCAATCGTAGTACTGTTGATATTTGGCTCTGTTGACTAATGAATTTGCCGACCACTGTTCTAGGGCACTGCCTTTTTACCATGAAGCTGGGTAACTGAGTTCTCAACCAAACCCACATCCTGTCTCTGCTTCAGCTCAACTGAAAAAGCCCTCCTACATCTTTATCATGGTGTCATTGTACTCTAACTACCTGTTTATTTACTTCAACAAATATTTAGTGAGCATCTACTATGTACTGGCACAGTTCCAAGCATGCATTTATAATCATTTATCCATCTCTGTTTAGTTTCTGGAAGGCAAAAATTGTGACTTCTTATGGTATACCCAGAACTTAGGATTTTATTTATAAAAAGTGTGAGTTTAAGAGATACTTGGTGAATTAAACTAAAATCTAATGCCTTTCTTATACTTCATCTCTCCCTACCTTTTCATACAAATAATGTTCAGTCTCTTATATTTTACCTCATTGATGTTCATAAGGCTCTTTTGTATAAATTATCCCATTGCAAATTAAGAGACTTAAAAGTATTTATTTATGCCCTAGCAAGGTAGCTCATCTGGTTGGAGCATCATCCTGTGCACCAAAAAGGTTGCAGGTTCAATTCCTGGTCAGGGCACATGCCTAGGTTGTGAGTTCAATCCCCAGTCAGGATGTGTACAGGAGGCAACTGATCAATGTTGCTCTCTCTCTCTCTCCCTTCCTCTGTCTCTAAAATCAATAATCATAGTCTTGGTGATAAATCAACTAATATGTATGCATATATATATATTCACTTCAATTCGGTAATTGTACTTTGGGGAAATTATTCCAGGTAAATAAAACGAATTTAGACAATTGTTTGAGTGTAAAGATACTCTTTTCAGCATTATTGATATTAATTGAATTGATCATCGTCTGTATGCCCAGAAAAATAAGAGCAGTATGTAAATTATATTTCTTTCTGTACGTTTGCATCTTCCTCCTCCTCTTTGTTCTCATTCTCATTCTTATTCTTATCCTTTGTTCTATTTCCTTCTTTCAAAGAAAGCTATATCACCCAGGACTCAACTAAGAGCTTGCCATTTGAAGGTGACAATCATAGGGTAGAGAGAGAAAGCTAGGTCTAACCTATAAAAAAAAAAAAAAGCTATATAAAGTTACTGTTTTACTTTCCTGTGACAATGCATATCTTCCTTGAAACTTTACCTGTTGAAATAACTTGAGATGGGTTATTCCAGAGAGAAGACTTACCTATAATTTCTGCCTACTGCCTGGGGACAGGGTCTGCCAGACTTGGACCATTTTGAATTAGATCGTCAGCTAGATGTTTAAAGGACAAAGTGGATTTTGATTGCAACCTGTGTGATGGCTGGTTTGTGTTTATAACTTCCCGTGGGACATTTTCCTTTCATTACCAAGGTTTCCTGGGCAAACTTTTACTATTGCAGATTTCTTTACAGTTCCCCAGGATGTGTATTTCTAATTCTTCTGTCCGCTGAAGTGCACTAAAGCTCTGTAGAGTCTGCCTTTATTGGGGAAATTTTATGCTAGACATCCCCTTGTCTTGGGTGACTCTGGGTTTTGTCTTCTGTCTCCAAGTTATGTAAGGCTGCAAAAACTTAGACTGAAGTTTCACAAAGATCAGAAAATGCCCTCCAGGCATAAGGCTGCTTCAGCACTATGCTTTGCATCTCTAGATTGTATCATAAGCATCACTCAACTTCTTGCAGGCTCACAGAAGCATTTACAAAGATTTTTTTTTTAAGTTTTATCTGGCATTGACAGTTGTTTTTAGCAGGAGGATTGGGGGCTGTTGGGAGCAGACACCCAGTTTGCCCCGTTGTCAGAAACTAAAGTCCCTCACTCAATAAGAGAAAGAATTTGGACACAAACCCAAATTGCCTCCTCTAAGGACCCTTAACTGTTCTATTGCATAGCTTCTTAGCCAAATTACATCCAATATTGATAGTCATGGTTTTCTGTATTCCAGTGCAGTCAGACTGAATGGGGGCCTCATTTGCTTCTAAGAACCTGCGTGACTTTTCTTCATGACTTATCTACAGAATATAACCTTGTTCTGCTCATTCCAGAGCAGAGAAAGCTGGGCCTGGCGGCAGGAGAGCAGCAAGAGGGGGTTAGAGAGAGCAGGCAGGATTTGCTGTTTGGAGTTGTTTTGCTCTGTGAGCAATAGATAATAAGTGACTAACCAGTCCATCTTCCTGCTCCATTCATTGCCAGCCTCTTTCTTCCCTCCCTGTCAACGTGGGTGGCATTACTTTCAGAATCCATGAGGGAGGCCAGTCAAGATAAATGGACTGTCACATGTTTATATAAAATCTGATTTTCCTTTGCCTCTTCAGTGAGCTACTCTGACACATTCTGATGTGTAATACACATACCACAGCAGGTCAACATTTCCTCAGACTCTACCTAGAGAAGGCAGCAACCTTGTGCTGATGTCTTCTAAGAGAATTACCCTGGGAGAAACACAACTAAGGGAAGTTGTTCTGGCTGCACATTTCCCTTATACAAGAGGGAGCTACAATGCTATACATACCTGTAAGAAAAAGGGGTTCTTTAAATGCATAAGTTGAGTCATTCATCCACTCATCTCATTACTCACTTATCAATCAACCTATATAGCCACCAATTCAGTAAATTGATGGATGCATCCATCGATCTATCTATCACCCATGCAATTATTCCCTTCCATCCTTTATTTGCATCCACCCATCCTTCATCCATTCATCCAACCACAATTCTGTCAATATATTTTTATCCATCCATTTTTTTATTCACCCATTTACTCATCCATCTATCAATCTCTTGGTTCATCTATATGTTTATTTTACCTCTACTGATTTATCCATGTACCTCTCCATCCATCTCTTGATCTATCCATCAAACTGTAAAAAAGAAGGAACTCTTACCTTTTGCGACAGCATGGATGGATCTAGAGATTATTATGCTAAGTGAAATTAACCAAACAGAGAAAGACAAATACCATCTGATCTTACTAATATGTGGAATCTAATGAATGAAATAAACTGATGAACAAAATAGAACCAGAGGCATGGACACATGGAACAGACTGACAGAGTTCACCAGGGAGGGGGGAGGGGGATACTGGATGAAAGAAGGCAAGGAGATTAACCAAAGAAAATATATGCATAACCCATGGACACAGACAACAGTGTGGTAAAGGCCAGAGGGAGGGGGGTGAGGGCTGGGTGGAGGCGAGTAAAGAGGTAGTAGTGAATGGGGACATCTGTAATAGTGTCAACAATAAATTTTAAAAAAACCTTTTAAAGCACCCAATATATACAAGATGCTGAATGGGTCTATAAATGAATACAAAGATAAGTACCACTAGAGTATATAGCAAAATGTACTTCTATATGAACAAATTATTCAGGGGAATCTGAGAATGGAGCAATCAGTGTTTCATGGAAAGAAGGATAAAGATAAAGAGAAATGGCATTTGGCACCTAAATAATATGCAAATTTAACAGGTAGACATTGGGTGGGTAGAGTTGGGGCTCCTGAAGAACATAGTTTTATGAGTTGTTTCAATTCTTAGAGAGATCCTACATTCTTCCCAGCTATAGGCACCATAAATTCCCCTTTGGGACTAGCAGTGTCTTGATTCTCAAAAAACCTGATTTCCCCGTTTGATGAGTGGCAACACCATGGAGTATTGAGGAGCTTGAATTCTAACTCAGACAGAGCTTTGGTGAGGGTAATAATTATTGTCTCGTAAGGTTATCAGGTGCTATTTAAAATATTTCTATATAGGAGGTACTCATTAAATGGTATTATTATTATTACTTGATTTCCACGGAAGATCGTGTAGCCTTTGAATAAGCCCAAATTAACTCTGATCCTATCTGTTGAGTATCCCTGGCCCTGACCACCTATTCCCCCATTTACTAGTTTATTAACTGATTCAATAAACATTTAAAGAATGGCTCCTAGATGTCCTGTTTTCCTGTGCTCTACATTTTACAGATTCCCCTTCCCCTTCGCCAAACAAGCAGAGAGCTGGCCAGGGATAAGAGGTACATTTTCACACCCTTGATCCCTCCCTCCCTCTATAAGGCATCCTTTACTCCCAGGCCCTGTCAGAGAAGGATGGCTATCCCTGTTCCAAACATAGAGCAGCTAAGTCTCAGGGACACATTTAAAGTCGAATAACTAGTAAGAGATGGATCTGGGATGCAAATCATGTTTATTTGACAACAACGGTAATAATACCTTCTCTTGTGTGCTAGACACGGTGTTAATGTTTTTCCATCCCCCATCTGATGTTAGCACCCCCAACACCTGCGATGTAGACACAGTGCCTCCGTGTTAGGGATGGAGAAGCTGAGAGGCGGAGAGTTTACAGAGCTCGAAGGGCTAGTAAGTGGCAGAACAAGCATATGAGCCCTCTCTGCGCATCTCAAGTCCAAGTAATTACCACGGTGCTTGTATCTCCTTCAAAACCCTGTAGGGGAGGTGAGAACATACGGCGGCATTGTAATGCAAGGTTGAAAAGAGCTCACTAGGCAACGAAGGCAGGTATAGGGAGAGGTCATGTCTGTCTAAGCAGGATCAGGGAAGACTTCCCACAGGAGGAAGCATTTAAGTCAGGCCTTAGAGATGAAGTAGACTAGGATATACCAGGGGAGGTGGCATTAGGTCTCAAGGCCTTGGGACCAACGATAAAGGGTCAAACCAGCAAGGACGCACCATACAGGACAAAAGGTGAGTGGGCAGATAGGCTGGAGGTGGGAATCCAGGATGAGATTAGCCAGAGAACATGAGATTAGCAGCAGCCCGGCCTCTGCTCAGACATTTCACAGATAGCTCTGCACAGGAGACAAAATCCTGAGTATAGAGGTGGGATATCAACTAGTAATAATTTTTTAAAAGGCCAGACAATACATCTATTACAAAAGGTAAAACAAAGCTGCCTCCCTCCTTACCTGGTACTTTTCCTTCCTGTGAAGCATGGAGCCCAGAGCTTCTTGGACTATGTGAGACAAATGAACAGCCAGAGATGGCTTTAGCAAAATGGAAAATAGAGCGGTAGCGTTCACAATAGAATCAGCACAGGCACTGGATTCGGACTGCCCGGACTTGGAGTCAGTTTTGCTGCTTATGGGCTGTGTGACTTCAGGCAAACACCCTCAGCATTCTGAGCCTCGGTGTCCTCATCTTTCAAATGGAGACAATAGTACCCACCTCACAGGAATGTTGTGATGATCATAGATATGTGCCTGGCACATGGTAGCTATTCAATAAATACTAGCTTTGCTCCTCTGACATTGGGGGGAACAAAAGGCAAAGAAAAAGAGGGGGTGCTAGAACAGGAGGGAGGAATACCAGGCTCCAATGTGACCCGGATGTGGCCCTGACGTGGATGGCAAAAGTAGCAGTCTCCTTCCCAGGGATGGGGACCGCGGTGCTGCCTGCAGCGTTTTCCCAATCCTGCCCACACTGTTCCCTGGAGTTCTGATTATGTTTGGAGTTGGAATATCATGTATTTGGAGCCTTTATTGCAGCTATTAAGGGCTCATAAAGCCTTTCTTATGAGTATATAATAAACAGCTACATTTGGAGCTGCTCAATGAGAGTGCCACGTGGGGAACTCAGTGCTAAGCACTAGAAAGGTGACATTGAAGACAGCAGACATGAGAAATGCTGTGGCCATAACTCTCTCCAATGGGGGCAAGGGGCACAGACAGGATCCTGGTGGGGGCGGCTGTCAGGAGGCCCCCGGGGGGCCAGGAGGCATGGCTCGGACCCTCGGCTCCAGCAATGAGTGCTTTATTTCTCCGACTCACCTCTTCTCCCATAAAATGGTCATTGCTGTCCTTACATTGTGCAGCCTGATCTATAAATTCAGCTGAAACTTAGGGATTCTTCCACTACCCTGCACGCTTCCCATCTGTCGAGGTGGCATGAAAACATGCTGGCTTCTCCCCGTATCCCAGTTCAGTACCAGCACCCCAAGAAGACACTTGTGCTGGGCTGGGTCCACTTTCAGCAACCACTACTATTCTCCTTCCCGCTCTTCATTCACCCACATAACTTTATTTCTGCTGGATACTCAGTAAATGTTTGTGAGAAAGAAGGGATGAAGAGAGGGAGGATCAAAGTAAGAAAGAAAGGAGGAAGGGAGGGATGGAAGGGGGAAGGGACAGATGGAGGAAGGAGGGGAAAAGGAACGGAAAGAGATAAGGAGGGAAGAAAATGTGTGGTCCTTCTCTTTAGATATGATAAACACTCTCTCATGTCCCCGTGGCTGAAAGTGAAGGATGCTGAGATAGTGGAGCCATATGATGCATGGAAGCAGGAGTCCCAAGTAAACCCTGGGTGAAGAGCTACCCACTTGATCCATCTGATATTTAAGGACTGTGACGGAGTGAGAAATAAACTTCTGTCATGTTGTACCACAGATTTATTTTGGGGTTTGTTGTTTCAGCAACTAGTGTTAAATATCCTGACTAATTAAAGCACTTACAATATGCCAGTTTGTGCCCAATGTATTTCAGAGAATCACAATGTTGAAGAGGTCATTTCTATAGTCAGTAATGAGCTATAAATATTCTTCCTCCCCGTCCTCTTCCTCCTCCTTTCCTCATCTCTAAGGATGTAGACTTCGTTGACTTCTCTAACTCAATAGTCCTGAAACTGGGGTTGCCAAGAATGCTGTCCCTCTGCAGCCCGGGTATAGTATACCTAGTAGTCATTTGGTTATAATGATAGGTTTGCCTCCCCATTAGTTCTCACACTCCTCAAGTGCAGGGTGGGTAGCTTGCACATCAGAGCCTCATAGCAGTTTCTCATAGGTTGCTGGGTATAGTCTGGGTACCTGAGAGCACCTGTCATAGCATAGAAGTACCACCCTTCTCACTCAGCCAGTCCGTGCTCTGGCCTTACATCTGTAGGGGTTTTATAATTCATACATTCCTCACTCACATCTCCCAACACCCTAGGGAGACAGGCCTGGAAAAGTATTGTCTTCATGTTACAGAGGGGGAAATTGAGGCACAGTGAGAGGAGGGGCTTTTCCCGGACCACTCAGGGTGTCAGTTCCAGAGCAGGTGTCACCATCCGGGCTCTCTCACTAGCACGTCCTCCCTGTGGTCACCTCCCCTCTTACGTATACAAGCTGACCCCAATCAACCATCCATTGTAGGTTCTTCATTGGGTGAGAGATGAAATTGGATAATCTCAATAGTCCCAACTGCTGTCAGGACACATTAATGAGGCATAGCAGATACCCTGAGGGCGAAGAACATATGGTAGAAGTCCTGGCTGTTCAACCTCCTTTCTAAGCAATTCTTATGGTTTGTCGGTGTCATTTTGAGCCAAAGGCCACACATGTCAGCCACCTGTGGTCCTTTGGAGACCTCTGCTCATGTCTTGGAATGACAACCCGAGTCAACTATCATCAAAAGCGTTCTGCTCTAGGAAGCCAGCACCAAGAGACCGGGGTGGGACCATGGCAGAGACCATTCTCACCAAATGCCATGTGCCTCCCTGTGTTCCCACCCTCCATCGCCGCTCTCCTGGAGCCATGCAATGGGTTCTGGCTACTGACTGAGCACACCTGACTCTTTAGTCTGTTGCTATGCAACTCCCAGTACTGCCTTTGGAGCAGTTGATTTCTCGACCCTAATGATATCAGCTTTGGCCAGTGGCACGTGAGCAGAAGAGATTAATATGCGGCCATCAAGCAGGAAGCCTTCACGTCATCCAACCACTTCTCTCTGCCCTCCGTAGGGACAACGCCATGCCCCCCTCAGGGCTGCCCCTTTAGCCTGAATCCTAGAATGAAAGATCTGTGGAGCAGAGCTCTAGTCCACCTGCAACCTGGACTGAAGCCTTTGGTGCTAGCGAGAAAGACGCCTCTGTTCTTAGGTGTCTGAACCCTAGGTTATCACAGTGAAGCCAGGCAAGTACCGATGATGCACCAGCCAAACTGTAGAGGCTCTGCACAGCTCAATGTGACGTCTCCCCAGGAGGCCTCCCTGATCCCACCTTCACATGGTCTTCCAGCTCATACATCAATGACTGGTGTGTGGAGTTTTATGGAGGAGACCCCAGATGGGGCTATTCCACATGCTGGATGATGGCTGGGGGTCGAGTAAACCAGAGCCCAGGAGACACCCGGGGCCTGAAGAACGAAGTTCCTACCTGCATCACCTACACAGCAGGAATCAGACTTCCATGGACCACGGGATCGGAAGTCATGAAGGCAACATTCATTTAAATCTCAGCGGCTAGGGAGAGGCCTTGCTGATACCTGGCCACCTGAGGAATTTGCTCTTCATTAAACAACTAAATGCATTGTGTTGGATCATTCATTTTTTCTGAAACATTAGGTTAATTTCAGTGTAATTCCTATGACCATGTAACTCTCACCCTCTTGAGTTTCATTGGCTTCCTCAAGGGGGTGAGGCAGGCAAGTTCTAGTCAGTGAAGTTGTGCATTATCCCCTGTTGTCTGTGCTGCAGCCTGAGGGAGGATGTTGGACTGGGAAAAGTCTTTTTAAAAAATATATATCTTTATTGATTTCAGAGAGGAAAGGAGAGGGAGAGAGACATAGAAACATCAGTGATGAGAGAGAATCATTGATCAGCTGCCTCCTGCATGATTGGGGAGAGAGCCTGCAACCTGGGCATGTGCCCTGACCGGGCATCAAACCATGACCTCCTGGTTCAACCACTGAGCCACCATGACCGGGCTGGGAAAATCTTTAGACCAGCTCTACCTAATCCATAATGTGAGCTATATGAGTAATTTCACATTTTCCAGTAGTCACATGAGTAAAACGCAAACAGGTGAAATTAATTTTAGTAATATGTTATTTAACCCAGTCTATCCAAAATATCATCATTTCAATGTGGAATCAATGGAAAATATTATTAGTGAAGCATTTTACATTATTTTATCGCATCGAGCCTGTGAAGTCCGGTGTGTGTTTTCACACTTGCAGGGAGCACTTCTCCATTCAGCTGCATTGCAAATGCCCAGCAGCTCCGCGTGGTCAGTGCTCCTGACGTGGACATCACCGCTCTGAGGTCTCCCTCTGAGAACCAGCCTAGACAAGGCATCCTGAACCACTGCAGTGGGCGGTTAGTGTCTAACCTCTGACCTCTCACTGCTCGCTGATGAGGGCGTCATCATTGCACATGGAAATGTGGCAGATTTCACCAAATGTGTCTGACCAGGCCTCGCCCAGCAACTGCTGATTGGAGGAGAAGTTCGGGAGGTGCCTGATGCATACTGCACCTGTCACCTGCTGAGAATGCAGGTCGCCTGAGGGCAGCTCCATAGCACCACTTCCCCATCTGCCCACTCACGTCTGCACATGATCGCTCACAGTCCCACCCCGGCAAGTTCTCTTGGAGGCGGACCTTCCTCTCTCTTCCCCTCCGCTCTCATCCCCGCTTTGAGCAGAAGCCAGAGGAAGGAGGATCCCGGTTATTTCCATTGGGCTTGGCACAGCTTCTCAAAGAGCATCAGATCAAACCATTTTCACAGGCAATCTCACCCGCGCAGTTAAAACAGACTGAGAACTCAATTACAGCCCATTACTGTCAGATTTGCTGCTCCCGTATCTCCACATCCCTTGGCTCCTGGAAAAGGGGTGGAAATGGCCAAAGGGCACCCACGTTTGTAGTCTGTTAAGATGCTGGGCCCCCTGAAAAGGCCTTTATTTTGCCCATCAATCCTGGTGGGAAAGACCGGGAGCAATTCTGCTGCTACTTAAACAGCTGAAAAGCAAATGATGCTGTTGACAAGCTCTAAGCAAAGATCCTTCTGACACTTGATTAGCAGGATGGACCCAATAATGTATCTGCTGTGTGTGTATGTGTATACATGTGCATGCATGTGCATGTGTACACATGTGTATCTGTGTTCTCTTCCTCACACCCATGTAGTGTATACAAATACCAAACTGAATGGTAGCAAGAGTCAGAGCAAATCAAGAATTCAATTTCACATGTGCACCGTGGTCATACTAAATTAGTGCCCCTTCTGTAAGATGGAGATAATAATACCATCTCCAAATAGGTTGTTATAAAGACCAAATTTAGCAAGCCTTATTTAAGTTGCTCTCTAGTTATTTATTTATTTGCTTATAAATGGAAGGAGTGTGGTGAAGCCAGAAGGGCCTGGTTAATACAATGGTAGAAGGAGCAATGAAGTGCTAATTGGTAATTCAAAGTAGTAACGGGATATAAGGTAAAGCATAGGGAATATAGTCAACAATATTGTAGTAACTATCTATGGTGCCAAGTGGGTACTTGAATTATCAGGGGGAACACTTGGTAAAGTGTATGTCTGCTGTGCTATACCTGAAACCAATACAAAATTGTGTTGAATGTAAACTGTAATTGAAAATAATAATAATAATAAAAAGAATTAATGACAGGTACTTAAACAAATACATGTACATACATGTTCAAAGCAACATAATTCACAAGATGGAAACAACCCAAATATCCATCAATGGCTGAATGGGAAAACAAATAGTAATATATAAGCATATATGTTACTATAAATATATATTACTATTTGTTTATCCATTCAGCCATAAAAAGGAATGCAGTCTGATTTATGCATATATCTATCTAATAAAGAGGGAATATGCTAATTGACCATCATGTCCTCACAAGATGGCGGCACCCACAGCCACAAGATGGCTGCGCCCAGTCCCCTCAGCCCCGCCTCATCCAGCCTCAGTCCCCCAGTCTCCTCAGGCCCACCTCATGCAGCTGGAGTCCCTGAGTCCCCTCAGCCCTGCAGGGGAGGGCAGTTGGAGGCAATCGGGCTGGCAGGGGAGGGCAGTTGGGGATGATCATGCTGGCAGGGGAGCAGTTAGGCATCAATCAGGCTGGCAGGGGAGAGTTAGGGGGCTATCAGGCTGGCAGGAAGAGTGGTTAGGGGCAATCAGGCAGGCAGGCAAGTGGTTAGGAGCCAGCAGTCCCGGATTGTGAAAGGGATGTCTGACTGCCCGTTTAGGCCCGATTGGGATCGGGCCTAAACAGGCAGTCAGACATCCCTTGAGGGGTCCCAGGTTGGAGAGTGTGAAGGCTGGGCTGAGGGACATCCTCCCCCCACCCCCCCGCATGAATTTCATGCACTGGGCCTCTAGTGTGTGTGTGTGTGTGTGTGTGTGTGTGTGTGTGTGTGTGTGTGTATATAATGGGTATGAATGAACCTGAGAAACATTTGCTAAATGAAAGGAGCCAGAAACAAAAGGTTACATATGACATGGTTTTTTTATATAACTACCCAGAATCAAAAGACCCACAAGGACGGAGAGCAGATGGGTGGTTGCCAGGGGCTTTGGGAAGAGAAATGGGGAGTAACTGATTAATGGATAGCGGCTTCCTTTTTGAGTGAACATTTTGGAAGTAGATAGAGGTGGTGGTTGCACAACATTTTGAATATATTAAATGTCACTGAATTGTTCACATTAAAATGGTTAATTTATGTCATGTGAATTTCACATCAATAAAGAAGGAAAAAGAACAAGAAAACCCCAACCACTCTGGCCCCAAAGCTTGCCATCATCTCGTTTGGCCACGACCATGATCCTTCTCTCATTTGGTTCTGATCATGGAACCAGTGTGAAAATTAGGCTATCCTGCCAAAAAGAATGGGAGTTACCTGCAAATGACCTCAACAGTGACCACAAAACAATCAAAGCAACAGCATTCTTTTAAAAAGTATTTTATGATATTTAACTAGTTCCCAAACCCTTCCTGCCACTTGGGTTCAAAGTTTAACTTAGGATGAGAAGGTTGGGAGTGATTTAGGAAGGAGAGGCAGAGTGGAGGAGACACAGGTGAGAAGAGATGGGTCAGAAGACACCAGGGAGCGAAGCTGAAACAAATGTGTACACAGCCTCACTCCCTGATGGAAAGTAAACTTCTCTCAGGTCAAGGAGCATGTCTTATTCAACACCAACAAAACCTATTATAGAATCTCATTTATAGCCAGCACTCAGTAAATATGTGTTTAATAAATAAACCATAAAGGAAAACACATTTGTGTTTTGCCCTGCTGGCCTAACTCATGAATCATCACACTTAGGAAAAGGCGATGCTTTTTAATTCATAACTAATTGAATTCTTTTGTTCACTTAATTTATTCGTCCATCCATCCACTTCTCTTCAAAAGTTCTGCAAGCTTATATTGACTGCTTACTCTAAGCCAGCCAGTATTCCTGAAGTGGTGGCTCCAGATATGAGTCAGACAGTGTCCCTGCCCTCCAGAGGGGTTAAGAGCAAATAAGACAGAGTTGGAGAGATAGGCCGGGCAGCGAAGGCCTTGGAGAGAAGTAGGAGGAGGGAACAGGCAAGTGGAGAGGTTTATTGGACTGGTGAACCACAGAAAGGACTTTGTCATGGTAGGTGACATGGGTGAAAACTAGGGAAGCCCCATTCTTCATTAAGCCCAAGGGACAAGGACAGAATTAGAAAGGGGAGATAAAAACAAGATCAAAATCCAGACAAGTTCAAGAAAGAAGTAGGGAGCAAATACTAAGAAAGAGCTGAAATAATGGCAATTTTTGAATTGTGGCATCCCACCCTCAGCATTTTTGGGTGTCATTGCTCCAATGAGGGTGAGGTCTGCCTGCGATGTAGGTACAGTTCATGATGAACAGTCATTGCGATGACCGCCTTGGAATGCCTGTTGCCCTAAACTGCCCATGAAAGACAATCGTCCCATCCCCTAAATGCAACCACACCCTCATCCTTAGATCCTGGGAATGAATATGTTATGTTATGGACCAAAAGGGACTTTGCCAGTGTAATTAAGTTTATGAACCTTAAAATGGGGAGATTATCTCAGATTGTTGGGTGGACCCAATCTAATCACATGAGCCCTTAAAAGCCTAGAAAAGGCTGGAGTAAGAAACATGTGACAGAAGAAGTCGGGGAAAATTGGGGCAGGAGAGGGACTCAGCCTGCTGACACTGGAGGAGGGACCAGGGAAAGCATGAGGAGGAACCGGGCAGTCCCTGGATCAAAGACGACAGCCAGCTAGGGAATCGGACCTCAGTCTTACAACCATCAGGAACCAAATTGGACCAGCAATCTGAATGAGCTTGAAAGTAGATGGATCCCCAGAGCCTGCAGAATGGAACCCCAGAAAGGAAGCTTTTCTGATACTTTGATTTCAGTTTGTGAAATCTAAGCACGAGACCCAGCAGAGCCATGCTGGTGACCTATAGAACTCTGGGATGATAAGTAGGTGTTCTTTTAAGATGCTAAATCTGTGGTCATTTGTTCGGGCAGCAATAGAAATCTTATCACTGCCTTGAACAAGAACTTGTCTCATATTTGATGAAACCGATTTCCTCCAGAATAGGGAGTGTCTTCTATTATCCTTGAGGTGAAGAACATAGACTCAGGAGTTAAAGCACTGGGTTCAAATCCTGCCTCTGACAGGTGATATTAGGTCAAATTTTTAATGATTTGGGGGTTTTCCTAAATAAAACTTCCTAAAGGGCTGCTTTAAGGACTGAATGAGTTAATATCTGTAACTTGGAACTGTGCCTGGAACAAATGAAGTATTTGATTTTACACTGACGATGTATATGGAACACAGTGGAAGCATTTGATGGACAACAGATTTTCTTCTTGTAGTGGATGCAGTGGTTCCGTCTACATCCCACCTTTGGACCGATACTCTCATGCACCCAGATGCTGGGAGTGTTGACTGAGGGAGCTGCCTAGTCCAGATGCCACCTCCCTGGGGCCAGCCTGCACTCAGTGGCTAGTCATTGCTGGGAGGAGGGCGTGGTGCCCGTGCTGAGGTTTAAGACAACTCTAAGGGCCATCTCAGCTGTGTCCCCTGAGGACTGGCCAAGTGCCTGCTACAGCTCTAGGGCAGTTCATCTCCCTCTGTCCTCCTCCTCCCTCCCTCACTCTCTCAGAGGTGTGGGTCCTGAGATCACTCCCCAAGAACCCCCCTGTACACACATCTCTGTCTCAGGGTTTGGTTCTCCAGGTGAAGCTGACAAATCACACATCTAGAAAAGCAAAATGGGCTAGGTTGGGAGAGTATCTGAATGTTGTATTAAGGAATTTTTATTTTGGTTTTTGAAGGAAATGGGAAACATTGGATAATTCCAGTGAAAGTATATAGTACATCAATGGAATTGGATGATTCAGCGATTCAGCATAAATCCACCAATTCTAACAGCTGGGTGAACTGAATTGGTAGAAATACCCTAATGAGTCACAGTGCAATTATTTAACTCTTTATTTAGCATTATTATATGCTATGTGCTTGGCCCCATTTTAGTCACTATAAATATGTAAAATTTTTAATCATTTTTTCTATTAAGTACATTTGCAGCTTGCCAAATATAGGCCATAGGATAAGAATAATGATACTTTAAAAATAAATATTAATGAGAAATAAGACCAGAATGTGTGACTCCGTATAAAAGAACTGGAAGTCTTAAGAACCTTCCACAGTGTCAGTACAATTCATAACATGGTCACGTGTGTGGACTCATTTCCAGTAGTGAGGACGAGGCAGGACAGATCGCCCAGCAAATGTGGAGGGAGGTATGGCCCAGTGAACCCGGTGAAATCACTCTGTAAGTTTCCAGAGCTGGAGCAAGTCCTTCTGTTAACCTTTGTGGGGTCGGGTAACCAGTGTAAAGGAATGTTCCTACAAAGTGACTTGCTTTACCTTTAATGGGAGAGAAAATAAGTGATGTGAGTATGAGTGTGTGTGAGTGTATGTGTGGAAATGATTAAAATAAGACCCTGCAATCAGACCACCTAAGCTCAAACCCAAGCTTTGCCCCACATACCAGTTCTGCAACCTTTGCGAGTTCCGTCAGCTCTCTGTTCCTCCTTTCTTTTTTTTTTTTTTTTATTGTTGACACTGTTACAGATGTTCCCCATTCCCTGCCCCCTTTGCCCACCTCCACCAGCCCCCGCCCTCTCCCCTGGCCTTTACCACACTGGTGTGCATGGGCTATCCATGTATGTTCTTTGGCTGATCTCTTCACTTTTTTTTTACATCCCTCCTCTTCTTTGTACAATACAGATGGCAGTAGATTGGACCTCATAGGATTGTCATGAGGGTTTGCTATAAAGCTCTTAGTATGGTGCCAGGCACCTGGGAAACATTGCTGAATATCAGTGTTCTTGTTACTAAGGTCCATGATCATTGGCTAATGAGCCAGGGACTCACAAGGAAGAGGCTTAAGGCAATGCTGGGAGGGAAGGTTGAATCTCAGAGAAACACTGGGAAGGAAAGGTCGGGGCCTGAAAATCATTCTTCCCTCCCTTCCTCCTTTCCTTCCTTCCTTCTTTCCACCATTGTTCGTTGAGTGCCTACTCTGTGCCAGAAACTCTTCTAGATGCTGTTCAAATTAGAGTGAACAAAACTGTTACAGGTCTGCCTACAGGGTCCTTACATCCTAGTTAGTGAAGAAGATAGAAAAACACACCAATTGAATGTCAGGTAGTGTTGGCTGCTATGAAGAAATTGAATGAATTGGATGTGGGATTTGTTTCCTGGAAATGACCTTACTAGTGGTAGGGATAAAGAAAGTGCTAGGCCCATATGGAGACCACTATGCTGTGAGGGGCAACATAGGGTGTCCAGGAGCTGTCCTGGATTGGAAAGCCACCCTGCTCTCTAGCCCAAGGGGAGTCTCATTATCTGAGCAGCAGCGCGCTTTGCTCTCTTGCCCCTGGAGCATCTGGGAACCTCAGGAGGGCACCATCACCCTGGGTATCGAGACCTTGTCTGAGTGAGTGTCATCAGTGCTAAAAGGGATCACATACCAGAGGACCAACCACCATGTGAGGAGGCCTCCCATCAACACCCAGGGCTGGTGAGCTGAATGAATGAATGAATAATGAACACGCACGAGGCTTCTAGCACTATCAAACCCGTCTTCCCCGTCCTGGTGACTCTCCCAGCTCCGCAGCTATGTTCCACTCCAGACCCACCCCTTCAAGCTGTTAGTTATTCCTTACAGGTGCCCCGATTCATTAGTGGTTTCCATTAAAGCCATGGTTGGAAAGACACTTTCATTTGAAACCCTCCGGCGTGGAGTTTTGTTGGCTGGCTTCTCCCGCTCTGAAATAATTACTTTTTTTTTGAGGTGCTGAACTTTCTCATGTTTGTCTCTCCTCCCTGACAGCCTGTTTTTGATCCTTTCTGGAAGGCCTTGCCCAGGCCCATTTAGTGGTGCCAGAGGATCTGAAAGCAAAATGAATCACTGACTCCTGAGGCTGGAAAAGACCTGGGGAGGTGCTTTTGTCCAAACCCTTCACTTCCCGATGAGGTCACAGTTCTCGAAATAAGCCGTGTGAATGGCAGTAGTAGCCACCCTTCACAAATTCTCATTGGTGAGATTTCATTGCACACAGTTCCTTACACAGAGTGGGGTGACTCGGAGAGTGAAATGACCATTGGCCCTGGTGTCCACGCCCCAGTTAGAAGCCTGGCTTTGCCCCTTCTGCTCTGTCAGGACGCTGGCAAGTCACTTCACCTGCAGGAGCCTCTGTCTCCCCAACTGGAAAATGGGGAAGAACAAGGCTCCTCACTCAATAAGGCTGCCAAGAGACCAAGGATGTAAAAGAGCTTTTAAAACTATCAAGTTCTACAAAAACATAAATTGTGGTGATTTTTTTCACTCCAGCTTTTCTTAGTTGATTTTTAAAAAATCATTATCAGCAAAACAGGGAGTTTCTTAAAGAAATTTTATTATCTAATCTCATTATTAGCACAACTCAGATCTCCCTGACTACCATTCCAGATCATCTCAATTTCTCCCATCAGTAAAACTACATCCATGCCTCTGGAAGATTAATTTTATGGTTTAACTATTACAAGAGTTCACACTAGGCCTGCCCCCTCTTAAAATAAACCAATAAGCCTCAAACTCCGAGCCTGAGACTTTTAGATGTGGGTGACTTAGACCTTCGTAGTGTAATGACCAATTTCATGCACGAACTCCTCAAGCCTTCAATATGGCCTCCTGGCCTTTGCGGCAATGTGCTCAGCCCAAATTCAGCAAACAATGCCTCAGCACCCGCTCCACAACCAGCCCTGCAGCAGACATGCCCCAGAGTGTGTGGAGATGAGAGAGACAGTGCTCCTGCTCTCAGAGAACTTGAGCTGTGATCAGCAGCCTGTTCCATGTTCGAGCAGCTCCATTAGAAACTCCTTCCTCAAACAGATGCAGAAACTCAGCTGACTGCAGCTTCTGTTCATGGGTCCTTCCATCGTCTAATGCCTCCATCAAGTGCCAGACTGAGGAGGGCCAGGCAAGAGGGAAAGTTTCTCCCCGTCCCTGCCAATCCTCTAGGACAGGGGGGTTCCAATCTGATGGGTCACAGACCAGGCTACATACCATACCACGTGCTAGTGCACCGTAGCACCACACATCAGAACAGCGTGTACATGCACGGGTCTTCCTTCTGTGTTTCCTCCATGCATCTGGGTCGGAAGCCAGGCTAGCGCATCATGCCCAGCTATGGTGACCCCCTTTCCTTCTGTCCTTACATGCATATCTGACAAGCATGGCATCATTTTGTTTTCATGGCCAGTGCAGCGAGCCAGACAGAGGACTTGTGATTTTAAGATCCATTGGGGCTTGAGAGCAGGTGGGGATTCTAATAGGTGTGGAGGGTGAGGCTTTTACTGAAATCTACTGACAGCAGAGTTTTTTTGTTTGGGGTTGAATGAAAAAAATATTTTTGGCCCAATCAATCTTAAAGCATCCCTTTGTCTCTCACTTGCCATTGTTCCTCTTGAGTAGTTTTCTCAAGAACTTCAGAGGGGAGGGGTCACGGGAGAGGATGAGGTTAGGATTTGGGTCTTTCCAGCTTTCTTGGAAACAATGCTGTTGGAATCTTGTGCCAGTTGTAAAGGAAGGAATTTATAATATTACAAGATGTTGTCTTCAACATCTCCTGGAAACATTCAGGCAAGCTTTACATACACTTCCAGTGACAGAGACCTCTACCTTACAAAGTTGCTCTTCCCATCTTTGCTCACTTCTAGTGAATAAAAAATCCCTTTGTGTGGCAAGCCAAGTATGACCCCCAGAAACTTCCATCTCATGGCCCTCTCTCTACCCCTCGGGGTTAGAAGGGAATGAATGGATCAAGCCTATTCCTCTTTAGTGTAGCAGCACTTCAACGTGACTACGGTTCCCTCTAGTTTTGTTTAGGTCAGATAACCCGCGGGAAGGAGGCATTCCCAGTTGTTGGCTGCTTCTCCGGAATTGACTTTTCTGCTTAGTGCTCAGCTCAGAGGAGCTGCTGTTGATTTGCTGACTGGGATCCTCCCTGTGTACACAGCCAAATAGAGTGCAGAAGCTGGGGTGCAGGCAATGGCTGTGGATGGAAGTCATGGCCTGGTACATCTTCATGTCATTTGTCATGAAATAGCCCATTCTCAGGGTCCTAAAGGAGACCTCTGCCTTTGATACCCAGGGATACTAACATTTGCTGAGTATGGAGTTTTTAAGCACATGATACCCTTGTTTAGTTGCCAGATGGGTAAGTGGTACTTGGTATAACTGGGGCATTGTTATATACACCCAAAGGCAGTGTTTGTACATCACAATGAGTAAGAAGCCTTGATACTCATCTACAGGTGAGAGAATGGTGAACACACAGGAGCAGGATCTATGGAACCAGATAGACCTGGCTCAAATCCTGCCTTCACCACTTACTATCTTTTGGGCCCTTGGGTCAACTACTCTATCTCCCGGGACTTCATTTTCCTCCTCTATTTGCAAACCAGAGAAGCAATAACAGCAATAACCTCCCCACAGTGTTGTTGTTAGGATAAAACAAGTAAAGGGTCTAATATAGTGCAGGATACACACAAGTGCAAAGAAATGTATTATCTTGTTCAATTTTTTAGTTTACAGAATATATATATATACTAGAGGCTCAGTGCATGAAATTCGTGCACGGAGGGGGGTTGTCCCTCAGCCCAGCCTGTACCCTCTCCAATATGGGACCCCTTGAGGGATGTCCGACTGCCCATTTAGGCCCGATCCCCGGATCGGGCCTAAATGGGCAGTCGACATCCCTCTCACAATCCAGGACTGCTGGCTCCCAACTGCTTGCCTGCCTGCCTTCCTGATTGCCCCTAACTGCTTCTGCCTGCCAGCCTGATCACCCCCTAACCACTTTGCTGCCAGCCTGTTTGCCCCCAACTTCCCTCCTCTGCCGGCCTGGTCACCCCTAACTGCCCTCTCCTGCAGGGTTGATCACCTCCAACTGCCCTCCCTTGCAGGCTTGGTCCCTCTCAACTGCCCTCCCTTGCAGACAGGGTGCCTCCCAACTGCCCTCTCCTGCTGGCCATCTTGTGGTGGCCATCCTGTGTCCACATGGGGGCAGGATCTTTGACCACATGGGGGCAGTTATATTGTGTGTTGCAGTGATGATCAATCTGCATATTACTCTTTTATTAGATAGGATAGAGGCCTGGTACAGGGGTGGGGGCCAGCTGGTTTGCCCTGAAAGGTGTCTCTGATCAGGGTGGGGTTCCCTTGGGGTGTGGGGCGGCCTGAGCGAGGGGCCTGTGGTGGTTTGCAGGCTGGCCACGCCCCCTGGCAACCCAAGCAGAGGCCCTGGTATCTGGAATTTATTTTCCTTCTACAACTGAAACTTTGTAACCTGGAGTGGAGCCAAGCCTGGGGCTCCCTCTGAGGCTGGCAGCCATTTGTGTTGGGGTTATAATTGAAACTTTGTTGCCTTAAGCGGGTGGGCCCGGCCAGGGTGTGTGGAAAGCTTTGCTTCCCCTGTTGCCGGCGGCAACCCTGGCCTGCTCTCTCAAGCTCCATTCTGCCGCCATTTGTTTGAATTTATTTACCTTCTATAATTGAAACTTTGTAGCTTGAGTTGAGGCTTAGGCCTGGCTAGGGCAGGCGGAAAGCTTGGCTTCCTCTGTTACCTAGGAAACCTTGCTCTCTGTGGCTGTAGCCATCTTGGTTTGGGTTAATTTGCATACTCGCTCTGATTGGATGGTGGACATGGCTTGTGGGCGTGGCTTGTGGGTGTGTCAGAGGTATGGTCAATTTGCATACTTGTCTATTATTAGAGAGGATGTATATACAGTGTGTGTGTGTGTGTGTGTGTGTGTGTGTGTGTGTGTGTATGGTCTAATGATACCTGAGGTCCATCTGATCTGATGCTCAGCCTTCAGAAAGGGCCATTGCATATGTAAATACACTCTATTCAGAAGGAATTGTGCAACCTTATCCTTAAAAAGTTCTCTGTTGGACCCAACTTTCATTATTCATGCTTCCGTCTCTCCATCTACAAAATGCTTAGGTTGAACCGGGTGATCTCTCAGGTCTCACACTCTCTTCCGACTCTCATCTATTATTCTCATCACTGTCTGCAGCTATTTTTATCCTGTTCTTGAGGGAGAGGGGAGGGGAGAACTAGCATTCTTTGAAATCCTCCTAACTTCCAGGGGCTCTGTTGTATCCTCTTTTTTCGTAGCCTTTTATGCTTACTGCCACTCTAAGAGAGAGCTAGTGCTCCTTTCTCATAGATGGAAAAGGTCATGGAGATTAAGAAATTGGCTAAATCACTCATAGTAAGTGGCAGAGCTTCTTGATGTAGATGAAAACATAGACTCGGGGAAGGGGATGTTTCTACAACTCGAAGATACAAGCATCCCTTACTCAGGGCCCTCAGCCCCAAGAGAAAGCATCATGGAGCAAGAAAGAGTACATAGTCCCAAGAGTTAGCTTTTATTCTACCTCTCTGGCTTGCATCTTGAATCATTCTTTCCCAGAGGAATTTTTTTAAATTACCTGTTATGCCTATCTTTACCTTTACGGTCGCCCTGAAATGTGCCTGAGCAGGATAGAGAGAAATTAAAGACAGGGTCCAACGATCTGCAGGTCTGGGCTGCAAGGTTCAATTACTCACTCCGTGATCTTGGGAAGGTTGCTTGCATCTTCTGAGCCTCAGTGTCTTCACCTGTCAAATAAAAAGGTTGGACCAGGTTCTTAAACTGAAGCTTCAGCATTACCTGGGAACTGGTTAGGAATTCAAATCTCAGTCCTTGCCCCAGACCTACTGAATCAGGTGTCATGATGAGGGAGCCAATAATCCACATGTAATTAGCCATCCAGGAGGCTCTGACCACAGTGAGGCTGGAGAACCACTGGACCAGGCATATGCTAAGGACTCTGCACCTGGCAGAAACTCTGGCAGGCGTGACTGTGGCTGACACTGAGGGAAGGCCTGTCAGTGAATCAGTGTCCTGGGCATAGTGTCCTGCCTCCGAGGTCAGCCTCTAGCACACACCCTGGCTATTGTATCTTCCTTCATCTCTCTTAACCTCTTTCACTCTCAGTTTCTCATCAGCAAAGGGCAGGGGAAGTAACGGTATTAATCTCCTATGTTTTCTGAGAATTGAATGATGCAACCTGTGGGAAGTACCTGGCACACAGTAGGCCCTCAGTAAGTGGTTATTTACCCTCTCTGGGTCTCCATTCGTATGGTAAAATGTAAAAAAAATTAATTAATTCATTAAAGAGCCCTGCCAGTGAGGCTCAGTGGTTGAACATGGACCCATGAACCAGGAGGTTATGGTTCATTTCCAGTCAGGGCACATGCCTGGGTTGTGGGCTTGATCCCCAGTAGGGGATGTGCAGGAGGCAAACGATCAATGATTTTCTCAATCATTGATGTTACTATCTCTTTCTCCCTCTCCCTTCCTTTCTCTAAAATCGATAAAAACATACAAAATTTTTAAAGAAAAAGAAAGACTCATGGATATAGACAGCAGAATGGTGATTACCAGAGGAAAGGAGGGAGAGAGGAAGGTAGGAGAGTGTAAAGGGGGGGATAAATAGTGAAGGAAGGAGACTTGACTTGGGGTGGTGAACACAATACAGTATACAGATGATATGTTATACAGTTGTACACCTGAAACCTATGGAATTTGATTAACACCAATGTCACCCCCATAAACTCAATAAAAAGTGAAAAAAGAAAGAAAGAAAACTCTCCCTTCATCTGGATGACATGGGTTTCTGAGAAAACTCATGAGGTCAGACCTGAGGAAGCCTAGGAATCACAGGCGCCAGGTCCACGGGACAGATTCAAGGTTTGCCGTGTCTGAGTTTGCTCTGGAGGAAGCTCTGTGTCTCCGCCTGGACCTTCTTCAGGATGCGTAACCAGGAAGGGCATTACTTAAATAGCAAAAACCAACTCACCTCTAAGCAAAATGAGAGCAGAAAGCATTCCACTAAGGTCATGGTCCCGGATCCCAGGGCAGGAAGGTGGCCACGTCCTGGGGGCCCCTGTTGGTAGCAGAGACCATCTAACCGCTCTGGCTTTGCGGGCCTGATATCTCTGCTCCCCAGTCCCCACGGTGGTTAATGGTCACCCCGCAGCTCTGCAGTTTGTGGCCACCTGTACCCTCTGCCTCTCTCTGCCCTCTCGCTTCAGCAGTCTCCTCCTCTCCTATTCACAAATCCCTAGGGAAGAGAATCTGGTTGGGTGACCCAAGTCAGGTACGCCCCATCCCAGTCCAATCATCTGTGGCTGGAGGCGGGATCACCCCTGAGGGCAAGAGGGCAGTTTGGAAGCTCTGGGACCCTGAGCCGACCATGAGAGATGTTCGTTTCAACAAAGATGGGAGAGAAATCTGTTGAATCCCTCCTCAAGAACGAGGGCTGCTGATTGCTGACAGGTGCAGGAGATGATAAAAACCCTCCCATTTCGTGTCCCCAGTAAATGGTTACAGTTTATAAAGCTCTTTTAAATTGCACTGACAAGAAAGGCTGACTCAACAGGCATGGGATATGGAAAGGGGATGTTTGATTCTATAAACACACCGCACTTCCGTGTAAACAAGGCGATCCGGCATCACATAGATTACTGTTATCTTCCGTGCGGGTTATGCATAATAGCAGCTTATTGAATCTCCGTGTTATGTAAGGTGGTTCTGCTGTAATGACACAATTTTTGCTTTGGGGTTTACAAGAGGTAATGGAATACAGGGGGGGAATTATCTTTACTGATGGCAAACAAACGGGCGTAATGTTGTGGAAAGCACTCCGGGATAAGAGTCTTTCCTCATCCAGCCGCAGCTTGGCGGCCATGGGTTGCAGGCCCCTCAACTGCAGAACCACAAAGTTAGACCCGGCGATGCCCCAGGCCCTGATCTCCGTGGACACCATCCAGGTTTTCTCTGCTCTCCTGTTGGTAGAGATCCTGTGCAATGTCCTTGGGATGGTGGCTCCGTCAAGGTCCTGCAGGAAACCAATGGCACGCTCAGAGGGTTTGCTGAGAAGGTTGAATGAGAAGATTGTTTACAGAGGGCTGGGTAGAGTTGAGGGGACAGACCAGTAAGGGCCGTGTGGTGGAGGAGCCAGGGTCTTGGGACTGTGGGGAGCTATTGCCCTGTCACCTCAAGCAGGGAAGCCACCTGAGGCTGGCAGGAAGGGAGCAGGGGACATGTGTGTGCATGTGTCTCTCCTGCGCCCTGGGACTCCAGCGAGTACCTCCCATTGGCAGAACCCAGAGAAGCCAGGTTAGAAGGTTGCCCAGGGGGACAGAGAAGGGCAGATCCGGACCTGGGAGGACAGACAGGGACCAGAGAAAATAGGAAGGACTGCTGTGGCTCTCTCCCTACCTCTGTGCTGTCGGCCCCAGACAAATGTATATTTCATCTCTCATAGAATCGATGTCACCTCTCCAGCATTAAAGGGCAAACGGGAACCCTTGTTGTCTGTAGCATGACCCCCACTGGATACACTTGAACCCCCAGACTGCATGGAGAGCTCTAGTTGCAGACACCCGGTTCCTGGAGGAAAAACAGGGGCTGGGTGTCCACAGCACCCCCTCCCTTCAGGAGGTACTGGAACCTGGGATAGTCTTCTCATGGTTTTCCCGGCCTTTCCATTCCCGGCTACCGTGAGCTTAAGGAGGTCCAGCCTGCACCGTCGCCTCCAGCAGTCTTGAAAATGGTCTTCCCAGCCCCGACCTGCTCTGCCTTCCTCAAACCCCTGCAGTGAGTTCAGGTACATGAAAATGGGATAAAAATGGCCTGGCACGTGGCAGATACTCAATAACCCATTTCTCAGTATCAACAAGAACTAGATTCATCTCTTTTCCTGGCCCGGGTTTCGACTTGCTGGGACTTCAGCTACTTGTAGATAAGCTCTCCGGCCTTTGTAGTAATCGATGACTTCCAAATGGAGGGAAGAAAACCAAAGGCAGGCAGAGGAGAGAAAACACTTCCATTGCCCCATTCCAGGAGTCCCTTAAATTTATCTGCTGATTTAACTTCCCCCTGGAAGAGAGGATTGTCAGAGAGGAAACTGAGTCTCTGAGAGGTCCAGAGCTTAACTTGTCTGAAGTCACACAACTAAGGCAGTGGTTAGAATCCAGAACTTTCCATCCCTGGCATCCAGAGTCGCCATCACGATGAAGGTGGGCAAAGATGTTAACGTTCCTTGGAAAGAAAGAAGAGACCTAAATGCCACATCAGGTCTTAAGGCAGGAAACTCCCTTCCTTTTATTCTTGCAAAAAGAATCCGAGAGATGTGGACCAGGGAGGAAAAAGAAAAAAAAAGAAATTAAGAGAAATGCGATGAGTTGGAGAGCTGGAAGAGGCAGGGGGTGATAAGAAAGGAGTGGCTTGGCGGAGGTGGTGGCAGCCCTGACAGCGTGGAGATAACGAGCCGCATCTCACTGATAGAGATTCTTCCTCAGCGCTGAGAAAATGCTATCCCCGGACCTGTCAGGGGAGATGTAACCTGCTTCCGAGGGACAGATGGGAAGGATAAAAGAGCTGGAGGTGGGGAGGCAGGCAGAAGGGTGCTGGTGTCTCAAGGACATTCTCAGCTTCGGCGATCGCCTTGCTTCTGACCTTCCTATGGCCTCCTTTGCACAGGCACTGTTCAAAGTGGGCAGTTAGGTAGCAGGTTCATTTCTGTACCCTTCAAGGAAAGTATTTCTGTATCCAGCAAAGAGGACAGTCATGGGCCATTGGTTTCTAGCACTGCTACTTCCTCTCCGAAGGCCGTCAAATGCAGAAGCTCCTCCCGCCCCCGCCCCCCTTCTCAGAGGGTAACAAAGACAGCATCTGTCTTTCGGGAGTTTCAGGCTCAGCTGGACCTCACCACACATGTATCCAGGCCCAGGGGCCAGGCCTGGTGCTTTTCCATCTCACCGATCTTCTCAACCACACGGAAGGTGGGCCTTGCTCTCTTTATTTAATAGAGGAGGAAACTGAGTTCCAGAATAGAGAAATGAGGGGCCAGGGTCAAACAGCCAGTGACTGGCATCTGAGTCTGCTGGTTCAAGGTCAGGCATGAGCTCCTGAAGTGGGGGTGGGGGTGTGTGCATTGCTGATATACAAGATGATTGTAGGTGTCACATGTATGAAACTCTAAAAAAATGTAGGACTTCTGGGTTTATTTTATTACAAATTAGAATAGACTAGAAATAATTATATCTATAACCAGCACACTAAACCTCACATAGTACCAGCACATAGATAGTATTGCCTTGCAAGAAGTTAGATACATGTTTTATTTCATTAAAAAACAGTGAGTTTGTAACAGTAAGGGTGTACCTGTACACGATAGCAACCATGGGTATAATGCTCATTATAGACTGAGCCGAGTCTGAGCGAGTGAGGAGAGAGGCCAGAGCCGCCACAGCTGAAGAGGGCGGGCACTCGGCACGTCACCTGCCAGGAAATCCCTCCTCTTCCTGCTGGTGTTCGTGTCCAACTGACTGGAATGCCCTTGTCCCCATGGTCCCTCCATGGTTTCACCCGACCTGTGATCATCTATTCATCTTTCAAGACTCAACACTGCCTGCCTCCTTGAGGCCACCACTCTTCCCTCTGTTTCTCTACTTGATTTTACAGGCTTCTGTCACTGTAACATTTGAGTCCCAGGAGTGCAGGTCTGTCTCCTTAGCAGCTAGAAGCTTTGGGGGAGCACGGCACATACAGTGTTTGTAAGAAAACAGGGTTAATCCCTAATTCACCGTAGGCCTACCACTCCTTTCATTTCATCTAACACCTTCACGTATTTGTGTTACCTGCTTGGTTCCTGAATGCATTGAATTCATTAGCCCTAATTTAGACAAAGACACGATTTAGGGCATATAAAGAGCAGAAAAGAGCCCTTCTCTATTGTACAGGTTAGAAGGGGAGATATTTTAGAATCAAGTGGCCTGTTAAGGATCCTGTTAGGACAGTAGGGGTGACCTAGGAGAGGGGCAATGGTGGTAACGGTAAAGCAGGGGAAGGAGTAGGGGAGGCAGGTAGCAGTATTAAATAGGGTAGCTGGTGTAGGCTGGATATGTGTGTGTGTGTGTGTGTGTGTGTGTGTGTGTGTGAGAGAGAGAGAGAGAGAGAAAGAGAGAGAGAGAGAGAGAGAGAGAGACAGAGAGAGAGAGAGAGAGAGAGAGAACATAACCTGCAGCCTTTTTGGTGTATGGGATGATGCTCTCAGCCAGGAGCCACCCAGCTGGGACATGAAGGAGGTAAAGAGCTAGCTGACCAGGAAATATGGGAAGAGCTGCTAGGCAGAGAGAACTGCTAAGGCAAAGGCCCTGAGGCAGGAGCATGTCTGGTGTATTTGGACAGCAGCAGGGAGGCCTGAGGGGCTGAAGTGGAGCAAGAGATGGGAGAGTAATAGGAAGACTGAAAGGTAAGAGGGACTGGACCACGGAGGGACTAGAGGTCATCATAAGGATGTCAGCTGTCGCTCTGGAGAAATGAGGACTCATTGCAGGGTCTTGAGCCAAGAAGTGGGTGATCTAACTTCTTTAAAAGGATCCTCCAGACTCTGTGTTGAAACTGGGATGGTAAGAGGCAAGAGTGAAGCAGAGTCTTATTAAGAGGCAGGTGCAAGAGGAAGATGGTACAACTTGAGAACAATTTTTAGAATTTTGGAGCCAAAAAAATAAAGTTAGGTGACCACTAATTTGTGAAGGTGAACAAGTCCAATCAGGTGTGGAAAATTCTACTAGGTCTCTGGTCTCACACAGTCCTGATTGTCCTGCACCCTTCTCTCCTGTAATGATCCTGTAATAATAAAAAGCTAATATGCAAATCAACTGAATGGAGGAACAACCGGTCACTATGACACACACTGACCTCCAGGAGCCAGATGCTCAATGCAGGAGCTGCCCCCTGGTGGTCAGTGCGCTTCCACACGGGGAGCGCTGCTCAGCCAGAAGCCGGGCTCACAGCTGGCGAGCACAGCAGCAGTGGAGGGAGCCTCTCCCGCCTCCACGGCAGCACTAAGGATGTCCGACTGCTGGCTTAGGCCCGCTCCCCCTGGGCTCCCAGACATCCCCCGAGGGCTCCTGGACTGTGAGAGGGCGCAGGCCGGGCTGAGGGACTCCCCCAAGTGCACGAATATTGTGCACCAGGCCTCTCGTAGAAAATAATGATGATATCTTATCTATAACAACAGTAATCCAACAGCACCTGACCCTTACGTAGCATCCAGTACAAGCTGAGCAGTGTTCTAGGGACTGCATGTCTGTGAACCCTTCCATAGTATGAGGTGGCTGTCTTCTTACCCCATGACAGAGGTGGACACTGAGACACTGGCAGGCTAATGACTTGTGCAAGGTCACGTAGTTAATAAGTAGTGAAACAAGTTTTGACCCTGGGCTACAGAACTCCAAGGCCTTCCCGCTTTGCCACTATTCCATGCTCTTGCCCAAGTCATGGAAATGTAAATTCAGGGACTTGTGTCTAGTCTTCATTTCAGGAGCATCTTTAATTCCTTGCTGTCACCACCTCCTATAAAGTGGGTCATGGGCCATTGGTTTCTAGCACTGCTACTTCTAGCACGGGCATAGGAGTAGAGAATTGAGGGTTTGGGACGATTTTTGAATCAGCCACTTACATATAGTCATTATGCATGACTTTCGGTAGTGCATATCTTTAGATTTTTGCAACCATTCCGTTCTTAATTGTGTCAATACTTTATAAATTAGGCTATCTTTGCAATTTTTTTTCTCTTAGGAGCTATCCTCAGTTTGGGGGATGTGGGAGTTAGGTTGGATTGTTGTTCTTTTTATTGTTTTTTTATAAAATAAGCCAAATAGTTTTGCTCCTTAGTCCCATGAACAAGAGTGTCCTGGCATCTTCTTGGATTTCTACAGGGAAAAATTTTATTTCAAATTTCAAGCCAAAACACCTCAGAGAATCCTAAGATCTTGCTATTTATTTACCCATTTCCTGAAATGATTGCAGTCTTTCACTTTTTAACGTAATTATCAAGGGCATGGAAAATTGCTTCAAGTACCTGTAACAAGTTAAATTAACAAAACCAATTTGATCTTATACATTCCAGCTTTTAGCTACTCCTAATGTGTTCACTCAATCATAACATGCATCTAGGCAGTGCCCTGATCTAGATGGTTTCAATAAAAATGGATTTTCTGAATTGGAATGAACGTTCTTCAGCTTTGAAGAATTTAGAAAGAAATGGTGGGTGAGAGGGTTGGGGGTGGGGATGCTGATGGAGGTAATGCTGTGGGTGTATCTGGGTGTCTGTGTGCAAGTGTGAGTATTGGAATTTGCAGCCTCGGCACTCTTGGCCATTGGAGCCAGATAATTCTTTGCCGGGGCGGGAAGGGGGGGGTGGGGTGGCGGCGGCGGGGATGGGAGAGGGGACTGTCCAATTCCTGTAGGGTGTTTAGCAGCATCCCTGGCCTCCACTCACTAGACACCACCACCACCCTCCTCAGTGGTGACAACTAAGCACGTCCTCTGTTCTTGCCGAACACCCCACGGGACCACCATCCGTCCTGGGGCGGGGTGGGGGGGGGGGGCGGGGAACCACTGCGCCATCTTATGACCCTGTTGGGCAATGACTACTGCTTGACTTTGCTATGCATCTTGTCACGTGGTTTGTCTTCTGAACACAGAGGCTGCGAGTTCCGTAAGTCCATGAGTCCCATCCCACCAGAATGAAGCTCCTTGCATTCTGGGTGCTGCTGTGTCCCAAGAACCTGGCACAACGTTGAAAGCCAATCGGTATTTGTTGCATCCAGGAAAACAGTCCTTCAAGATAGGCAGCTCTGAGGTGTCACTTAGCAGAGAGGCTTTCTGTGCCTCTGGTGGAGTGATGGACCCTCCCTCCTCAGTTTCTTTCCCAGAATGGACATCATAATAGTACCTACCTCGTGGGTTGTTATGGGGATTACAAGTAGGGTGACCATATATTCTAACTTGCTTAAAACAGTTCTGCCTGTTGCCCTGGTATAGTTACTAATAATGCCATTTCCATGCTTAGAAGTGTCCTGGTTTGGCTGATAAATCACGAGGCAGCTGTTTGCTGCTGGTCCTCAGGCTACTGATACCTACTGTTGTGACTGGACTGTCCCTATGCTTCTTCTTATGATTGCAACATGCCCTCAGCAATAACCATCGGGAAACTAGGGGGGAAAGGTGTGTTGCTGACAGATCCTGGAAATTACACAGCACGCTGGGGCCACGCAGCGAGGGCAGGAGAGGGACACGGAGAGAGCCTGGGCCTGGGATTTCGCTTTTATTGGGGTCCAGGATGAGGCCATAGGGCTGCTCTGGCTGCCTCTTTATTGGTGAGTTGGAAACCTAAGAGCAGGAATTTAAAGCACGGCAAGAGAACCAGCAAGTGGCCCGAAAGGTTCATTGTGGAAACCAGCCATGATCTCCGAGACGAAGGAGCCCGGCAGGCGGGGCTGGCTCTCTCTCCCTGGCTGGCAGCAGTCCGAGGGAGCCCTCTCCCAGGTGGGCGCCTCTTTGAAGTGGTGATCAAAGCTTAAGTCAGACCCTCGCATTGCAAAAAGGAAAACCAGCTGGCGGGGCTCACACTCCAGCCACCAGAACAGAAGCGTCAGTGCCTAGACACCACTTAGAATGGGCCTGGCACGCGGCAAGCAGGCCACAGTCCTCGGTTACTCTCCAGGCTGTGTTCTTTTGTTGTTGGTTTTTTGTTAATCCGCACCTGAGGATTTTTTCCCATTGATATAGAGAGAGAGAGCGAGCGAGAGAGAGAGAAACATTAATGTGAGAGCAACCAGGGCCAGGGATCGAGCCCAAGCCCACAATGGAGTTTACGTGCTCTTGGCTGGGAATTGAACGCACAATCCTTTGGTCCCTGGACTGATGCTCTAACCACTGAGCTCAGGACCAGGGCCAGGCTGTGTTCTTGATGAAAACATCTCAGTGGCTTTCCATGTGGTTAGCATGATGTACACATGTTTCCAGTGGCTGACAAGTTTCTTAACTCTAAAAACCTTCTCTCTCTACTCTCCATGCCCATTTTGAGAACGTCCGTTTCTCCAAAGTTATGACCTCTGGGATATTGAACTGTTCTTTGTCTGAAAAATTCCTTCCCTAACTCTCATCTGTCTAGCCCCGTGGTCGGCAAACTGTGGCTCGCGAGCCACATGTGGCTCTTTGGCCCCTTGAGTGTGGCTCTTCTACAAAATACCATGGCCTGGGTGAAGTCTATTTTGAAGAAGTGGCATTAGAAGTTTAAGTTTAAAATTTGGCTCTCAAAAGAAATTTTAATTGTTGTACTGTTAATATTTGGCTCTGTTGACTAATGAGTTTGCCAACCACTGGTCTAACCCAACTTGCTCTTCAGATCTTGGCTTATGTGTCACCTCTTCCAAGAAGCCAGCCCTGAATCCACAGACTAGCTTCCTTGGTTCTGTGTTGCCAGAAAATCTAGTACCCCAGTTTATTATAATAAACTAGAGGCCCAGTGCATGAAATTCATGCACTGGGGGAGGAGTGTCCCTCAGCCCAGCCTGCACCCTCTCCAGTCTGGGACCCCTCGGACATCCCTCTCACAATCCGGGACTGCTGGCTCCTAACCACCCGCCTGCCTGGCTGCCTGATCGCCCCTAACTGCTTCTGCATGCCAGCCTGATCACCCCCTAACCACTCCCCTGCTGGCCTGATTGACACCTAACTGCTCCCCTGCCAGCCCGATCACCCCCAACTGCTCTCCCCTGCAGGCCTGGTCGCCCCCAACTGCCCTCCCCTGCCGGCCATCTTGTGACAATGTGGGGGCGGCCATCTTGGGGTAGCCATCTTGTGATATGAAGGTGTTAGGGTCAATTTGCATGTTACCTTTTCATTATATAGGATGCTTTCTGTATTGGGCTGGAGGTTGTGTAATTCTGTAGCTTTTGACTATATTTTCTCACTGTTGCCTCCCTGGGATAGAATTTACATTAGGCTGTCAACAATTAGTATTTATTAGATGAATAAACTGATTAGTGTCAGATCCTGGCTCTTATTCTGCCTGTGAGTTTCTTTCATTTACTTATGCTCTTTGAGATTCATTTTCCTCATTATAATAGCAACTACCTCATCATGTTCAGAATAAATGTGATAATGTATGTAACGTTTCCTGCACATAGTAGGAGCTCAATGTATATATGTAGATAAGAGCCACACCTCTTTGAGACCAAATCCCCATCCCCTCTCAGAGTCGTCATTTTATTCCTCCTGGTCGAACTCAAGGAGTGGGCCACAACCTCAAATTCTTCCTCATCACACTTGAAGGATGAGGTTCTGGTCTCGGATGAATGGGGATGTTGTCATAAAGGAGTTTCATTTTCATAATGCTGGATTTGAAGGCAATTTAAAGTGAAAAGAGTGCCGTGTGTCCCAAATGGTTAATGATCCTCGGCGAGCAATCTGTCCAGCACGGGCAAGATTTCTTCTGCAATCTGACAGCTGGTCTATAATCAGGCTCTGCTTGGCTGCTACCCTGGCCCCTCCCCCAGCTCTCCACGGGGCTCCGTGAACACCCTGTGGAAGGAAGAAGCCCAGACCTTTTATTACATGCCTTTCTGATTTCCCAGAAGCTTCTCAACGGAGGGGGACGGGCCGATGCCTGCCAGATGTTGCTTTACCTTGGGGGAGAGGAACACCTCCTCTGAGTGCTTTGGGGTTTGAGCTTGATAAAAGTCTAAAGCTGGTGTAGTCTTTCCCGTCTTCTTTTCTTGCATTCATTCAATGAACATTAATGTAGCCACTACTACCTCAGGGACGGTGGTTGCAGAGACAAGCAACATAGTTTCTGCCACTTAAGCTCTCAATTAAATAAGGGATATAGAGCAATTAAATGAACTGTTACATAAAGAGCCATGGCTGCTCTGGAAGGAAGTGCACAGGGTGACGTGGGGACAGAGGATGGGTGCCCGGTGCATTCTGTGCTGGGGTCTGGGAGGGATTCCTGGCAGAGGTGACAGGAAGGGTAACCACAAATCAGACAGAGAGGGGAAGAAAGGGTATTTTCGGAAGAAGGAAGTGCATGTGAGAAGACGCAGGGAGGGAAGCAGCCTAGCATGCAAGGAAATGGCAGATTATCCAGGAAAGGAGTTTTATGGGAAGCAGACGATAATGGAAGTGAAGACAAAGAGAGAGACAGGATTAGGTCATGAAAGCTTTAGATGTCATACTCAAGAGAGTCAGCTTATTTTAGGCTATGGGACCATAGAAAGTTTTAAGCAAGGATGAATTTCAGTCAAAAAGACCAGATAAGGGATCAAGCATCCCAACTAGACCTGGTATTCAGTGCCCCAGCAGACTGCTGGTTAGCCACACAATCCCACCCAGAATTCCCATCTCCTTGGTTACCAGGCAGCCAGGTGTGGCTGAGTGACAGAGCCCGGACCAAAGGGATACACCCTCAAGTCATAGGAGGAGCTCCAGAAAGGGGTTTAAAAGGGACAGCCTTGGCCGGCATGTACACCTGAGACCCTTTGTCTTTCTCTCTTCCTCCTCCCTGGCTGTTGGACATGAAGCCCAAAGGTACAGCATCTTGGGATCCTGAGACAACAAGCAGATGCTGGAAGACAAGAGAATCCTTTGTAGCTCTTCGTATTGCTATATGAATGTTAGAATCCGCCACAAACATATTGGGGGGAATTTTTGTTGGGCTTGTGTTGTATCTATAGGTCAACTTGGGGGGAAACTAACATTTTTTGACCTACTGGGATTTTTCATCTCGGACACATATCTTCAGTTATTTAGATCCTCTCTACATGCTTCTTGAAAGGTTTTATAGTTTTTCATGCACATGTCTTAAACACATTTTGCTAGATCTATCCTTAATTATTTAATATTTTTATGCCATTGACAATGGTATTGTTTCCGTAATTTCCCTTTTGGTTGTTTATTGCTGGTATATATGAATACAGTTGATTTTGTATATTGATGTTGTATCCTGCAACATTGCTAAATTCACATATTTGTTCTGGGGGTTTCTTTGTATAGTCCATGTGATTTTAACGTAGATGATCATGTCAACTGTGGATTCAGACAGTTTTCCTTCTTTCTCTTTGACTGGATTCCTTTTATTTCCTTTTCTCGCCCTATTACATTGACTAGAATTTTCAATACGATGTTGAGGAGAAGTGTTGAGAGAAGACACCTTCATCTTGTTTTAGATCTTAGAGGAGAATCATTTAGTCTTTCACTATTAAATGCTCTTTATAGGTTTCCCAAAGATAATCTTTATCAGGTTCAGAAGTTCCTTTTTATTCCTATTTTGCTGAGATTATTTTTTTAAATCAGGAATGAATGTTGAAATGCTTTTTGTTCCTAATTTTTTTTTGAGATGATCATATGACTTGAAAATTTTTTTAGTCTGTTCCTCTGATGAATGGCATTGATTTTCAGATGTTTAAGGCCAGCTTATTAGCAGTTTTGATTTCACCTGTAACCTTAACTCCCCCTTTGCCATATGTATTAGTTTCCTATTACTACTGCAACAAATTACCCAAATGTAGTGGCTTAAAACCACCACATTTATTCTCTTGCAGTTCTGGATCTCAAAAGCCCTAAATAAATCTGAAAGGACTCGAAGAAAGGTGTCAGGAGGGCTGGTTCCATGGGGCATTTGTTCTGTGCTTCTCTCGGCTTCTGGAGGCTGCGGGCACTCCTGGGCTCCTGGCTACATTATTCCAGCCTCTGCTTCTGATGCCACGTCCCTTTCTCCTTTGCCTCTGCCCCACCCCCACCCCCGTCCCTCATAGAAGGATTGCTGTAGGTATAGCAGGCCCACCTGAACGATCCAGGATAATCTTCCCATCTTGAGCTCCTGATCTTAATCACATCTGCAAAGTCCCTTTTGCCTGTAAGTTGACATTTGCAGGTTCGGAGAATTAGAATGTGGAAATATTTGGGGAGTCATTATTCAGTCTACCATATCATGTCACATAACATACTCACCGATGTTGGAGATCAGGATATAACATCTTTAGGGGACCATTATTCTTCTACAACATTCCTTTTACCTAAGGTTGTTTCTTCTGAGTATATTAACAAACAAATATTGGACATTCTGGATCTGTTCTTCATACCTCCTCTCTCCTGCTTTTTCATCTCTTTGTCTTATTGCACTCTATTCCAGGCGTCCTCAAACTATGGCCCGCGGGCCACATGCGGGTGTTTTTGCCGTTTTGTTTTGTTTTTTACTTCAAAATAAGATATGTGCAGTGTGCACAGGAATTTGTTCATAGTTTTTTTTTAAACTATAGTCCGGCCCTCCAACGGTCTGAGGGACAGTGAACTGGCCCCCTGTTTAAAAAGTTTGAGGACCCCTGCTCCTATTCCTAGGCTAATAATTACTTGGTTCAGTCTTTCAGTGCATTAATTGACTCTTTAGCTATTTACATTGTGTCATTTATCTATTCATATATTTTTGCTAATTATATTATTTTTAAGTTCCAGAACTATGGTTCTGTTTCATAGCAGACGGTTTTTAATCTCCCTGAGGATAGTAACTATATCTTCCTAAAGTATTTTCTGTGTCCTCAATTATATTTGCTTGGGAGGGGATAATTTTTCTGGTTATTCATTCTGATGCCTTTTCCAAGGTATGTGTTGGTTCAGATATTTGACGGTTCTTGGATCTTCTGTTTGTAGTAAAAGGTAGATAGACTGAACAATAGTGGAAGCGGTGTATCTCATTGTATGAGATCAAGTACGTATCTCTATTTGATCTCAGCAAAATATAGTGTCCCCAAAATGTATACGCACACTTTGAATAATTACAAAGGTAGCGTTTATTAAAATACATTTCATTTTCAAAATTGAGCTATCAGCTGTTAAAGCACATATACATTTTGGGGGGGACATCCTGTATATGGCATAGATCTCTGCTTACCTGCCCATGAATCGAACTTCTGGACATTAACCAGAGCACTTCATTGCTGATTAGTATTTGTGCTTTATCAAATCTGGGCGTCAAATCTTGTGCCTCTGGACATGGAACATAGTAAGTCTCCCAAGGCAAACCTGTACTTCTGACTACTTTGTTGGCGACTTTCATTGAAACTAACTCTTTCAAAATAAAACTTTCTGTATGTACGTATGTGTATTCTCACAGACTTACCTCAGGCCGTGCTGTGTTTATTTATCCCGTGCCAACGCTCATGCTAAGAGCCCTTCCAAGAAAGTCGTTCTGTTTGTTTATATGTTGGTTCTCGGGGCTTTCCCCCAAGTCAGAGCCATTGCCACCAGAGGTTCAGTGAGGAGCAGGGAGAGAAGTTCAGTGTGAGCAGCGGCTCCACTTCGAGTGCCCGGGTTCCCTCCAGGTCTTGGTGTTTGTTGACCCTCCATGTGGCAGTGTTCGGGACAGTCTATGGGGAAACCGGCTTTCAGTAGCTTCTCCCCAAAGTCGAGTTTTTCTGGCCCGGTTTCTCGTATAGAGCAGTCCAATGTGCTTCATTTTTCTTTCCCTTTGATGTTTTGTTCTTCTGTGCGTTCTAGCCATAAGTGGAACTGCTGAGTCATCGAGTGTATCCATCCTCCGCTGTGGTAGATAGTCACACACTGCTCACCAAAGGCTCAAAACCATTTCCATTCCCACCACAGCAGGCACGCGCTCCCATTTGTCCACAGCTTCACACTACGTAGGATCAGCAGGCTTCCTAAGTGTTGCTTAACTGGAAGGTCTGAAATGGTACCTTATAGTTTTAATTTTCATTTTTTCTGGACAATGGGGAGGTAGAGTATCTTTTCATATTGCATTAGGTTTTTGTAATCTCTTCTGTGAATGAACATTTTATTGGTTAATGTACCTTGTTATTTTATTTTTTAAATCCTCACCCGAGGATATGTTTATTGATTTTATAGAGAGAGAGAAAGAAAGAGAGAAACATCTAGTATGTGAGAGAGAAACGCTGATCAGTTGTCTCCTGTATGTTCCCTGACCAGTGATTGAACCCGCAGTATTTTTGGTGTATGGTAGCATGCTCCTACCAACTGAGCCACCCAGCCAGGGCACTGTACCTTGTTATTAATTATTATTTTCTTCCATATTCTAGTTAATAATTCTTATTGATCACATTGAATTGCAGATATTTTCTGGCAATTTATGGTCTGTCTTTGTACTTTATATTACCTTTGATTTGTAAAAGTTATTGATTTAAAGTAGTATTTAAATGTAACTTTTTGTTATGCTCTGGGCTTTTGTATTTTATTAAAATAAAACTTTGCTACCATGAGTTTGTATGGATAGCTGTCTCAGTTTTTTAAAATAAAAAAAACTGTCTTTTATATTTAGGTTTTGAGTTCACCTGGAATATATTTTTACCTACATATGAGTTAGGGATCCATTTTTTCCTCTATGCACAATCAAATACTCCCCCACTTTTCATTCAATAGACAATCCTTCCCCCCGGGACCTGCAAAGACAAGGATTATTTAATTGTTAAGTTTCTAATGTCATTTTGTTTCTGAGCTCTTTATTCTGTTCAATTGCTTGATTTGTTGATTCCTTTTAAAATGCCATATTTTGTTAAATACTCTGTATTTATAGAAATTGTGCTTAATATCTGATAGAGCATGTCCCTTCACCATGTTTTTTCTATTTTAAACGGAACTGCACAAATAAATTTTAGGATCAGCTTGTTAACATCCACAAGTAACACTGTTGGGATTTTAACTAGCATTATTTGAATATTTAGATGTATTTGGGAATAAGTGATGCTTTACAATCTTCTATCAATGTACATAGGCTATGTCCCCATTTATTATATGTCATTCATAGTAATGTTTTATAACATTCACTGTAACAGTCTTGCACATCTTTCTTTAGAATATTTTTCTTTTATGAACCTAAATACTTTTCTGCCTTCATCAATAATCATTATCAAATTAATTTTCATTGCTGGTGTAGAGGAGAGCAACTATTTTTCATATGATTATCTTATGTCCAAACTCCTTGGCACATGCTCTCATTAATTTTAATAATTTATTTATAGGATTCTCTTGGATTTTCTAAATAATCCATCATAGCCTCGGGGAATCAGGACAGTCGTCAGTCCTAGCATTTTTTGTATCTTGTCTGGTTTTGTTAAGAGGGCCTCTACATAGTGCCATCCGTGCTGAGTTCTGCACAAGTCTAGGGAATGTCATCGACATAGTGATGCCTGCTGTGCACCGGCCGGGACCTCCCAGAGCACCAGTGCTGGCCAGTAGCTGTTACACTTTATCTTAGCCAAAAGGCCGAAAAGTGCCCAGGACTGGGATTCTAGTGCTTTGTCCATTAATTATGATTTTCTGCAGGGTTGTTTATGTGGGGGGTTTTGTTTGTTTTTGTTTGTTTTTGTAGATACACTTCATGCAGTTAAGTATGCTCTCTCTTAATTAAATTGCTAAGAATTGTTGTCCTTATGGGTATTAATCTTAGTCAAAATGTTTTTTCATTCTCTCTTAAGACAATCGTATGCTATTTTTCTGTATCTCTCAATATGGTGAATTGCACCAATAGATTATCTAATGGTACACTTTTGTCTTTCTGGGGAAAGACCGACTTTATCATAATTATGTGTATGTGGAAGGTGTGGGGAGAGGGCCATGTTAGATCTGCTAAATTATTTTGATCATTTCTGGTCACTCAGTTCATTTTCTTCCCACAGTATTGTGTGGTATTGGTATAAATGTCATACTGGTTTCATACAGTGAGATCATAATGTTGACCTAATACTCTTTTACTTCTTTATGGGAATATGTATAATATTGGAATTCTATGTTTCTTGGTTTTTTTTTAAGTTGGACTCTACTGTAAATCTATGGGGATATATTTATAAGTCACATTCAGTTTCTTTAATGGTATTAGTATATTCTGGTATTTTTCTTTGTAAAGGTTTTAGTAAGCGATGTTGTCCATTTAATATAAGTTTTAAATCTATTTAACCAACTTTTTAGAAATAGCATTCTTTCCCTGGTCTTCTGAATCTTCATTCCATCTGTAAACGTGTCCCTCTTTCCCATCTGTCTTCGTATTATATACTTAGATCTTATCCCTTTTATTCTTAACAAATCATACCAGCCTATCTGTTTTATTACTTTTCCAAAAAGCTGTTAGCTGTGGTTTGTGTCTATTTTAAGTTTGTTTTCTATTTTATTGTTCTCTGTTCTTATCTTTGCTGTTTTCCTGCTCAATTTTCTTTTTTTAACTCCATTTTATCTCACTCTAAATTTTAAGTGAATATTTATCTCATAAATTTTCAGATTTTAGCACAATTTTTTAAGAACATTAGCTTTGGCCCAGCCAATGTAGCTCAGCAGTTGAGCATCAACCTATGAATCAGGGGGTTATGGTTCTATTCCCAGTAAGGGCACATGCCCAGATTGCAGGCTCAAACCCCAGTAGGGAGGCATACAGGAAGCTGCCAATCAATGATTCTCTCTCATCATTGATGTTTCTGTCTCTCTCCCTCACCCTTCCTCTCTGAAACCAATCAAATAGTTTTTAAAGAGTATTAGTATTGTTCTAAGTGCGCCTTCAGCTGTAGCTAATAAAATGTGATATGTAGTATTTACATTATTCTATTCCTTGTTCTTTCTTGGAATATTTAAATTTTAGTTTTTCAATTTTTTAAATTTAAAATGTATTGTGCTAAGAAATGTGGTACATGTGCTAATACTTCTTGGAAATTTGTTGAGACCAGCTTTATGACCTGGTGGTCATTCCTTTTTTACAAATGTTTATTATATGCTCAAGAAGAATGTATATTCTTCAAGTTGAGAATAGGGTTCTCAATAGGACTTTTACTAGTAGATCAAGCTTGTTGATTATGTTGCTCAAATCATTTGTCAGTGTGTTGTCCTATTCTTTTATATACTTAGTTTTTTGTCTGCTTTTTCTATTGAATACAGAGCAGTGTACTAAAATATCCTGCTGCTATCCACTATAATATTGATCCTTTTCTATTTAATTTTGTAATTATGTTTATTTTATATCATAAATTATGTATGTGTGTGTGAATATATATGTGAATGTATGTATATATATGTATACATATATATATGTAAATCAGAGGTATAGATTAATCTAAAAGTGAGATAGGTTCAGGTGATATTAAAAAGGGGCTTACCTGATAAAATATGGAGTCTGAGTTCTACCATGTAATTCAGCAAAACCAGTTGCCATTTATTTATAACTTACCAAGTGGGAGGCACTTGTACTGGAGTTTTTACACAGAGTATGACCATTATCTGCACTTTATAAATAGAATGGGCAAAGACAGATTTATTTTCCAAGGTCACACACATTCAACCGAGCTATTGAATTAAGTCACTCTGTGCAGTTTCGCCCATCAATGAAGTCAGTAAACATGGTTGAGACAAAGGTGAATAGTAAGACTGGTTACTAGGATAATTATGCTGTTGGCCTGGTAGCACAGTGAGCGAGAGCTTTACTACCACTCTCGGCTGCTATCAGCTCCGAGGAGAAACCAGGAAAACAGAGGAAAGAACAAAGGAGGACCTTGTGGGTGATGGCAAAGGCCTTTACGTTTTCTCTTCATGAGATGGGAGGTCACTGGAGGGTTTTAGTGGAGGAGTGAGATCCTGCGGAGTTTAAAAGGAGCACTATTGTGGATGTGGAGAATGGATTGTGTGAGGACCAGGTTTAAAGCAAAGAAGTGTGCATTTTTCTATTGCCTTTATTTACGGGGATAGGATATTTGGGCCTCCCTGGTTGGAAAGCAAAGATGAGGAATACAAGACTATTGAAGAGGCCAGTTTTTGGCGGGCCCACTGAGCAGAGTGGTGCCTGGGTGACTATATTGTCCCTCTGAAGAGGAAAGGAAGTGAGAGGAGATCTCAGAGATGTACAGAAATGGGAGCAATAAGAAGGCCAGGGACAGGGAAGTATGGGTGATAAGAATGCAAATCATTTTCCTTTTGGCTAACATTTATATTCTCTACTTCAGAAATTCCCCAGAGAACGGGAGAAGAGACAGGGGCTTTGCCACTCAGAAATATTCTGTCAGTGAGAAATGATTGACAGCTGCAGATTCGGGGGACATAAATGCATTCCCATGTAACACTTTAAACAACTCTGAGAGACGAGGGTTATTAGCCCCAATTTACAGATAGAAAACTGAGACTCAGCAATGTTAGCTAACTTTTCTACAGCCAACCACTAACTAGTAACGGGCAGAAATGGAATTCATACAGAGTTTTATGGCCCTAAAATACTTGCTTTTTGAGGACACCATGCTGGAAAGAAAACGTGGTCTTAATCACAGTGAGAATTACTCTGTGGTGGATCGGAACTCGGAAGGGAGCCCAGGAAAACTGCAGCAGCAGCTCAGACAGAGACATCCTGGAGGTGGCCGTCACTGTGTCACCAGGGGTAGCTCTCACTGGTCCTGGAGACAGTTCCTCCTCCCAGAAGTCAAGTTCAGTTCCAATTCTTGCTTCCCAGGGGTCAGAAGCCAGAGCTCCTGATGGTGCCCCAGGCTGTTTTTCACCACCCACCCTAGGGACCCATGCTATTCTGAACCCTCACCTGCTCTTGCTGCTGCCTGATGGTGGGACCTGCTGATACCACACTGGGAGGGATGCATTTCCATCACCATGGACCCTGAGTGTGTGTGTGTGTGTGTGTGTGTGTGTGTGTGTGTGTGTGTCTCCACTTCTTTAGATAAAAATATCCAACCATCTTCTTGATCTACTAGTAAAAGTCCTAATAGAACCCTATTCTCTTTTGCTTCTGTTTGTTCTAAAACTCGGTGTTCACCATCTATGCATAAGGAGAGGAATCAGATCGTCACAAGAATTTAATGGTTCTAGAGAATAAGACAAGAGAACACTCAAGGAAGAAAAGAGTCTAAAAGAGAGATAAAACAGCCCTGGCCAGTGTTTCTCAGTGGTTAAAGCATCGACCCGTGTACCTGAAGGGTTGCAGGTTAGCTCCCAGGCCGCATTCCGGGCATGTGCGGGAGGCAACCAATCCGTGTGTCTCTCTAACTTCGGTGTTTTTCTCTTTCCCTCCCTCCCTTCACTCTCTCTAAAAATCAATGGAAACAAAATACCCTTGGGTGAGGATTAACAAAAAATAAATAAACAAAATAGAGACAAACGGACATGACAATTTCCATCAGCTGAGTAGAACAAGAAAGATGTGAGGTCACATACAAAATCTGTCCATCCCTGCTGACAGCACAGGCTCCATTACACTGAGTTCCTGCTCTGTGTTGGGTATGGGATGTTAAGCTTTTCTCCTACCTTTTCTCATTAAATTCTCATGCAAATCTAGAGATGTGTTCATTGTCAGTGCCTTTTACAGCTAAGAGAAGTGACATGCCCAAATATTAAATAATGTGTTCGTTCAGTTCTAATATCAGAGGCAGGATTCTTTTTTATTATTATTATTTATTTAAATTATTTATTGTTTAAAGTATTACATAAGTCTCCTTTGACCTGTCCCCAGGCACTCCCACCCTCTAGCACATGCCCTCACCCCGCTACTGTCTGTGTCCATTGGTTATGCTCATATGCATGCATACAAGTCCTTTGGTTGATCTCTTATCCCTCCCTCCCCTGCTTTCCCTCTTAGGTTGGATGTTCTGTTCAATGCTTCTATGACTCTGGCTCTATTTTTGTTCATCAGTTTATGTTGTTCATTATATTCTAAAAATGAGTGAGATCATGTGATATTGATCTTTCTCCAACTGGCTTCTTTCACTTAGCATAATGGTCTCCAGGTCCATCTATACTGTTGCAAAAGGTAAGAATTCCTTCTTTTTTTACAGCAGCATAGTATTCCATTGTGTAGATATACCAGAGTTTTTTAATCCGCTCATCTGTTGACGGGTACTTAGGCTGTTTCCAAATCTTAGCTACTGTAAATTGTGCTGCTATGAACATAGGGGTGCTGATTGGTGTTTCTGATTTCTTGAGATATATTCCTAGTAATCCTAGAAGTGGGATTACTGGATCAAATGGGAGTTCCATTTTTATTTTTTTGAGGAAATGCCATACTGTTCTCCACAGTGGCTGCACCAGTCTGCATTCCCACCAGCAGTGCACGAGGGTTCCTTTTTCTCCACATCCTCACCAGCACTTGTCGTTTGTTGATTTGTTGATGACAGCCATTCTGACATGTGTTAGATGGTACCTAATTGTCATTTTGATTTGCATCTCTCAGATTATTAGTGACTTTGAACATGTTTTCATATGTCTCTTGGCCTTCTGTATGTCCTCTTTCGAAAAGTGTCTAATTAGGTCCGTTGCCCATTTTTTATTGGATCATTTATCTTCCTTTTGTTAAGTTGTACAAGTTTACTGTACATTTTGGAGATTAAACCCTTATTGGAGTTAACATTGGTAAATATGTTCTCCCATGCTGTTCTTTTGTTAAGTTGTATGAGTTCCCTGTAAATTTTGGAGATTAAACCCTTATCGGAGATAACATTGGTAAATATGTTCTATTTTGCTGTGCAGAAGTGTTTTATTTTGATATAGTCCCATTTGTTTATTTTCTCCTTAGCTTCCATTGTCCTAGGAGCTCTATTGTTAAAGATATTGCTACAACATATGTCTGCTATTTTGCTGCCTATGGATTCTTCTAAGATTTTTATGGTTTCCCATCTTATGTTTAAGTCCTGTATCCATTTTGAGTTTATTTTTTTGTATGGTGTAAGTTGGTGGTCTAGTTTCATTTTTTTGCATGTATCTGTCCAATTTTCCCAACACCATTTATTGAAGAGACTGTCTTGACTACATTGTGTGCTCTTGCAGAGGCAGGATTCTAACCCAAATCTTTCTGATGTCTGAGTCCAGGACTCTTTCCACCACATGAACTTGCTGCCTTTTCTAAGAGTGGAGGAAACTGAGCTCCTATAGAAGGAAAAGGGGAACAGAAAGATGATAGAGTCCGGCTCATTTGTCTCAACAGCCTTGACACTGGATCAGGCACAGTGCCCTCATTAGCCATCTCTACTTGGTGTTTTTGTTTATTCTCCCCAGTATCATACTGTGAACTTGCTTCCAGACTCTGTTCTGCTCTTTCTGGGCCCCTCTCTACTTTACCAAGGCCCTCATCACTCATTAAGTATTAAGTGCCTCCAATGTGCTGGCCACTGAGACACCAAGGGACACAATTATGGTTACAGTTCACAAGGAAAAGGGGGCAAGAAATGAGATCAGATCTAGAGTTTGGTGTCTACCTCTGGTTTGGTTGCCAGATACATAATGGCTATATTCACTTATTCAACAAATATTTGTTGCATATATACTAAGTCCTAGGCATTGTGTTTTTGGTGTTGGTTTTTTCCCCCTAGGGATGCAGCCAAGAATATAGTAAAATATAGAACAAATTCTACATGGAGTTTATTTTCTAGTGGGTAGGAGTTATACAATAAACAAATAAACATCCATAGTATGTCACTTGGCAAGAGGCACAATGGTAGAGAATAAGCAGGTGGCAGGATGACAGAGTGCAGTTGGAGTTGTTACTTCAGGAGGTTTGCAGAAGACCTTTGCAGGGAACTGTCACACTCGCAGAGTGCTGAATGACGTGAGAGTGAGCCATGATCTGGAGGAAAAGTGTTGTGGTGAAGGAAATAGCCAGGAATGGCAAAGAGCCTCCTGTGCCACATGCTCCGAGAGAGAGCTGGGGAGGATTGGTGATGACATCAGAGAGGTAGCAGGGAACCAGAATAATTCAGGGCCTGGGGTCAATTGTAAAAGGTTGGGGTTTTAATGAGTAATATGGAAAGCCATTTGAGGGTCTTGATCAGAGAAGTGAAGTATTCTGTCATGTTTTAGGATCTCAGTGGTGGTTGTATAGAGAGCAGATGATTAGAGACGAGATCTGAAGTGGGAGGACCAATTAGGAGGCTAATTCAGTATTCCAGATCAGAGATGATGGAGCTTTGGAGCAGGGTCATATCAGTAGGAGTGTTGGAAAATGTTTGCATATGGACATATTTTGAAGTTAGAGCTAACTGAATTTCCAGACAGATTGGATATAGGGTATGAGATGGAGTGTGAAAAAAAATGCTTTCAACATTTTGGCCTGAGAAGTGGGGATAATGGCATTACCAGTTACTGGAGTTCTGAAGACTGGCAGGAAAGCAGAAGATATCTATTAAATAAACAAGTAGAAGGGATGGATAGATTTGGATAGATTAGTCTGGAAAGATAAGAAGTCTAAGGTGGAATTATAGCTGGGGATATGGAATGCTGGGAAGCATTAGTTATAAAATGAACTAGAGTCACCCAAAAAATGATTGCTGCTAGAGCAGAAGTCAGGAACTGAGTCCTGGAGAATAAGTCTAATATTTCATCATCAGGAGGTTGGAAGAAGCCAGTAAAGGATATTGAGAATAACTTATGAGTGGCCAGAGATGTACAGGAACCAAATGAAAAACTGTACTCCAAAATGGAAGGCATTTCTGCCATTGCACTGAGCCAACCTGTTCTGACATCTCAGGGGTGGGAACCTGTGATGATGTAAGGATAGCACTCTTGGCATGAGTGTTGGTGTCTCCACAGTTGACACAGGCATCTGTTTCCCACATGGCTTTTAAAAAAACTAATGACATGTCCGAGGAAGGACAAGAGGAAAGCCCAGAAGGACTCTGAGCTGACAGTAGACTGTGAACGCATGTGAGACACCTAAAATAATTGGGGACTAGCTTAAAGGAACCCATTTATAGTAATCAAGCCACTGTATAGTCATTGCGGTTGACCAATTGTCCCAGTTATTGGGGTTGACTAGTTGTCCAAGTCATTAGAGATTACCCAGTTGTCCAAGTCATCAATACTTCAAGAGAGCATTCTAAAGAGGGAGCAGATGACATCAGTCACCTCTGGAGCAAATTAGAGTATCTCACCTCCTGATTGTAGGTCAGAAACCCCATTTGCACACTCCAAGACAGCTGTGGTTAAAGGTCTTCCTTTGTCATTTTTCGGTATTGTGATTATAATTCCTTTTTCTGCATGGTAACAAAACAACAACAACAAAAAACAAACAACAGCAATAAAACATAGAGAATATCAAAAGAAAGCAGTCTGTAAAAAAAATGTGCAAACCTATGAATGGAAAGGGTTAATTTCTTTTACCATAACAAATTTGCTCTACACTGAAAAAAGATCTACAACCTTGCTATCCTTGCTAATTTGAAAAATGAGCAAGGATAGCAACATACAGCTATAGAAAAAGAAATATAAATGGCCAGTCAATGAGAGGAATGTCAAATCTCATTTGTCACTTAAAAATGCAAATTTAAACAATGAGATATCATTTGTTACCTTTCAAATTTACAAATAGTAAAAGGATTGATAACATCCATTTTGTCATGGGTACACAGAAACAGAAACTGTCATACATAGTTGGTGGAAGCATATATTGATGCATTTTAATGGATTAATTTGTCAATATCAATCAAAATATTAAATAAACTTTTAATTTAAGAATTGCTTTCAGTTTACAGAAAATTTGAGAAAATAGTACAGAGGGTTCCTATGCATCCCTCATCCAGTTTCTACTATTATTAACATCTTACATTGCCATGGTACATTTGTCTTAATTAATGAACCAATAACGATCCATTATTGTTCACCAAAGTCATTACTTCACTCAGATGATGGCCTCCTTAGTTTTTACCTAGCGGGCCTCTTCTGGTCCAGCATTCAGCCAGGACACCATTATATATTTAGTCATCATGCCTCCCAGGCATCACTTGCCTATGAAGTTTCTCAGATGTCTTGTTTTGATGACCTTGACAGTTTTGAAGAGTGCTTGGTCAGGTAGACTTCCCCTCAGTTGGGATTTTCTGATATTTTCCTTATGTTTCTATTGGGATTATGTGCTCTTAAAAGGAAGACCAAAATGGTAAAATGCCATTTTCATCCCATCCTATCAAGGGTGCATACTATCATAAATTCTCACTGTTGATGTTGACCTTGATCGCCTGGTAAAGGAAGTGTTCGTCAGGGGTCTCCTCTGTATTCTCTTTTCCCTCTTTTCTCGGAAGAAAATGGCTATGTACATCCCCCACTTAAGGAGTAAAGAGATAGACTCCAACTTCTCAACAGTGGATTATCTACATAAATTATTTGGAGATTTTCTGCAAGGGAGATTAGTCTCTTCTCTATTTGTTGATTCAGTAATGTATTTACTACATCAGTACAGATGGATTCATAAATTTTTATTTTATAGTTCAAGTCATAATCCAATACTACTTGATTTTGTTGCTCAAATTGTTTCAGCTTTTCCTTTGGGAGCTCTTTTCATTGGTTCCTGTGTCCCTTTGACATACCCCGTCATTGTACTTAAAAAACAACAACACACCAACACTTTCTCATTTCTCAAATTCACTGCCCCAGTCCTAGAATCAGCCCTTTCTCCAAGGAGCCCGGGTTCCTTTTATTAGAAAGTGTAATTAGAGACCAAGATGCAGGTACAAGATGCTTGTTGCTACTAAGGTGTCCTTGCTTCCAGGTCCTTTCAGCTGATAGAATGAGGAACTCTTGTGTGTGCATATTAATCACTTATGTAAACAGCTGAATCTATATCATGCAAAACATTCATTGATGCTGATGTCTCCCGTTCTACTCTATGCCCCAGGGAGCTTTCTAGCCTTGGACTCTTGCTGGTTTGTAACCTACCACTGCAATAAATCCAGCATTTATTTATGTCATTGTTCAGTTTCAGTCTATACATATAGTGGTTTCAGAATTGTTAACCCTTATCTTCTGAGGAAACAACTTTACCAACTTGAATAAAGGACTTGTTTGCAGTTTATTTTGCCTTTAGTCTTACAGACTCGATTCATTTCCAAAGTTACTTAGGTCGGCACTTCCTTCAGGGAGGTTGTTTCAGACACTTGTAATATAGTTTGATTCTTTCTATCACATTCTGCATTCCGTCTTGGATCTCCCTATTTCCTAAATGATTATTTAAAAATCTTGGCTACATTTGACAAATGCATAGTGTCATATATCCACAATTATCTATAATAATAAAAGTGTACTATGCTAAGTAGACCGGACGTCCTTCCAGATGACCTTCCAGATGAAACCACGGCGGCAGGGGCGAGGGCTGAGGCCCTTTCATGAATTTCATGCATTGGGCCTCTAGTGTTATCATACAAACCAATTTCACCACCCTTATTAATTCTGTTTCTCACCTAATAGGCCCCTCCCCCGACCAAATGCCTGGTAACCACTGATCTGTCTACCATAACTGTGGTTTTGCCTTTTCTAGAACGCCATATACTAGTAAATGCCATATAGTCTGTAGTGCTTTGGGACTGGTTTCTTTCACCTAGCAATAGGCATTACTAACAGTTATCCACATATTATGTGACTTAATAGCCCATTCCTTGTTATTGCTGGATAGCATTCCGTGTATGGATGGATATATCAGAGTTTGTTTACCCATTCACCTATTGAACATCTGGTTGCTCCAGTTTGGGACTATTATGAGTATAACTGCAATAAATATTTGCATTCCAGGTTTTGGGTACATGTGATCTTTCAAATCAGTTTTGTAAATACCTAAGAATGTGGTAGTTGGATTGTTGGTAAGACTATGTTTGGTTTTGCAAAAAACTAATGAACTGTCTTCCAAAATGAGTGTACCAGTTTGCATTCCCGCCAGCAATTAGAGTTCACGTTGTTCTATGTCCTTCACAACAATTGATATTGTTAGTTTTGGAATTTTAGCCTTTCTACGTGTCATGGTATTTCATTATTGTTTTAATTTGCATTTTCCTAATGGCAAATGATACTGAGCATCTTTCTCCACGTTGATTTACCATCTACAGATCTTTTCTTGGTGATATGTTCATATCTTTTGCCCATTTTTAAATTGGATTATTGCCCATTTTTGAATTTCTTATTGTTGAGCTTTAAGAATTCTTTAAATATTTTGTGCATAAATCCTTTATCAGATATGCATTTTGCAAATATTTTCTTCTATTTTTCAGATTGTCTTTACATTCTCTTAATAGTGGCCTTCATAGAGCAGAAGTTTTTAATTTTAATGCAGTCCATCTTATCGTTTTCCTTCATGGATTGTTCTTTTGATGTTGTATCTAAAATCTCATCACCAAACACAAGATCATGCTGATTTTCTCCTGTATTTCTTCTAGAAGTTTTTATAGTTTTGCATTTCACTTTTAGGTCGATGATTGATTTTGAGTTAATTTTTATTTAAGGTTAAAATCTGTCTCTAGGTTATTTGCTTGCATATGGAGGTCCAGTTATTCTGGCAACATTCGTTGAAAAGACTGTCCTTTCTCACTTGAAATTCCTTTGCTCCTTTACCAACAATCAGTTGACTGTATTTGGTAGAGGTATGTGATTGTTCTTCTTCAGCTTAATGTGCCTCTTCTGATTGATATGTTGCATTACATTGATTGATTTTCAACTATTGAACGAACCAATTGGTCCTGTTGTGTCATTCTTTTTATACAGTGTTGAATTCAATTTCCTAATATTTTATTGAGGATTTTAAAAATTTATGTTTATGAGTGATATTTTTCTGTAATTTTATTTAATACTAGAGGCCCAATGCACAAAATTTGTACAAGAGTAGGCCTTCCTTTCCCTGGCTGCCGGCACTGGCTTCCCTCTGGCACCCGGGACCTGGGCTTCCCTCAAAACCCTGGCTTCATCTGGAAGGTCTCCAGAAGGATGTCCAGAAGGACATCCAGTCTAATTAGCATATTATGCAATTATTATTATAGATGTCTCTCTGGTTTTAGAGTAATGTTAGCTTCGTAGAAGCTTTCCCTCTGCTTCTATCTTTTGGAAGAGATTATGAAAAGGTAGTATTACTTCTTTCTTATATAGTTCTGGTGAGCTCCACAGGTTGGCAGTACTCCACAATGTACTGGGAGGGTCCACAGCCTTGGGGATGACAGAGGTTTCACATCTGGAACTTCCAGACCTAACCTTATGCTTCTCTCCTTTTGTATCTTTTTGCTATAATAACACTGTCATTATAAGTGTAGCATTTTCCAGAGTTGTTAGTCATTCTGGTGAATTATCAAATCTGAGGATGCAGTGGGGACCCATGAGTTTGCAGACAGCTGGTCAGGGGTAGGGTTGGCCTGGGAATTTTCAAACGTGTGTGCGGTAAGTGTCTGGGGTGAGGTAGTCTCATGGAGGACTGTTGCTTTAGCATGTGAGGTTTGTCCTAACTCCAGGTAGTTAGTGTCAGAAGTCACTGCACTCATGTTTTGAAGAGTCTAAGGTTTAGGGGTGGGGACAGAGATGAGTTTGGAAAGCAATCAGAAGAAAAGCCCTAGCCGGTTTTGCTCAGTGGATAGAGCATCAGCCTGCAGACTGAAGGGCCCGGGGTTTGATTCTGGTCAAGGGCATGTACCTCAGGTGCAGGAGGTAACCAATTGATGTGTTTCTCTCACATCGATATTTCTCTGGGTCTTTCGTCTCTCTTCCACTCTCTCTAAAAGTTAATGGAAAAATACCCTCAGATGAGGATTTAAAAAAAAAAAAAGAAGTAAGCTCTGCTTTACTTTCAGAAACACCCATTTCCCTCAAACTCCAGTCCTCACCACCACACGCCAGCATCTCTCACTACAGTTTCCTAGGTTCCTAGCCAATGACCCATCTGTTGAAAAACCATGGAAATATTCTCAGTGCCGGACAGAACACGGCAGTGCCTTTTCCTGCTGGGCCAAGACTGGTTATTTTGAGAGCAAGATAAAAATCTTTCATTCATCGCTCACATGTAGGCAAAAGAAGCAGGCAAGAATGAAAACCACTCCACTTCTTGTCTTGGGTAATTGCTGGTTTGCTTGCTGCCAAGTAGTAAATTTGGGGATTGCTTGCAGGCTGGAATGAGCTGGCAGCCAAGATGGCCTCCTCTCCTCCCCAGTTCAGGAAATTAGGCTCTTTCTGCTTTATTTTTCCTCTTTGGAACAGCAGGTGCTTTTTAGAAGCCTTGTCCTGGGTCTGCTTGGTGCCCAGGCCTGGGTTCTGAAGGATGGAGGATGGAATGGCTAAAGGAAAGGTGGGCTGTGATGCTGAAGGACAGGAGAATAGAGCTGTGTAGCGGGAACCACGTTTTGCATTCAGGAAGCCAGAGGTTCCTTTTCTCTCTTTTGTTGTTGTTGTTGTTGTTGTTGTTGTAGTTTGTTGGGTTGCTTGTATTTGAAGATGTTTGTACATCTTGAGGCCACAAGGTTTAGAAAAGGCAGTAAGAAAATGGGGCAAAGCTTCTGGAAGGAGGGAAGCATCTGACGTCCTTGACCTTGCGCAGGTGGACTCACTGAGCATTTCCTGACTGACCAATCCCCTTGCACACAGCAGCACCTGGGAGTTTCCTCCCCAAGTCAGTGGGCTGGAGGTAGTTTTGCTGCTCTGGTCTCATAGGGGGAATGCTGGGAGAGAATCCTGGGCATTAGGGGGAGAAGAGGGAGGACTAGATCGGTTTGTTCCTACAGAAAAGAATGGGCTGATAAGGGAGATTTTCTTCTTCCTCACAATTAATGTGAGATGTAACCTTCTCCTCTATGAAAGATAACATATTTGATCACTAGACATGTAGGAATTTAATTAGTTTCCAGAATATTTATGGAGCAGGTGTTATGTAGAGCTGACACTGAGCTGAGCGTGGGGAAGAGTAAGAAACTTCCCGGCAGGTGATAGGTGAGCAGACGAATAATCACTCTCTCCTATGGTAAGAGCTGCCGTAGAGATGCTCAAGTTGCGTGGGAGCAGGCGTGAGTGCCCACTTCCAGTCTGGAGACAGTGGGGAAGGGAGACAAGGATCCATCTGAACCGGAGGTAATCTGACAGTTGGGAAAGGGCAGGGGTTTTAAAGTCTATCAGAGAAAGTGCGCATTCGCTTGTTCAGCTCTGTAACCTTGAGAAAGTCACTTCCCCTTTCTGAGCCAGTATTTATTCACTCTAATAGAAAGATTGCACCACTTCATTGGGCTCCTGTGGGGGTTAGAGGAGATCTAGTCGTCTAGAGCAGCACCTAGCTCATGGTCCCTCCCAGCAAATGGTAGCTCAGTGGTTGTAATTAAGGTCAAGTTGATGTCTCCATTTCAGTGGAGTGGCTGTAGGGGAGCAGGTGACTCAGAGCTCTCACTTGGACAATGAGGCAGATCCTGAGGACAAGCACAGTTAGGTTTGGAGAAAGAGGCACCAAATGATTGTGGTTTGGAATAAGTTGCAGCTGATATGCCTGTGGGACATGAGGAGGGAGGATCATTAGGGAGGGAGGCGGAGGAAGGAGGCAGGAGTCACTGATGGCCCCATGGGGACTGGGACCATCAGGGCAGCTTGGCACCTCCTCTGCCTCCATGTTTGCAATTCCTATTCATCCTGTGGAGGACCCAGTCTCTCCATGACTCAGACTTCATTTGCCTCATCTCCCTGAACACTTTGAGGGCAACTGCAAGCAGGCATGGGCCCTTATTTGATTCATTACCTCAATCACTCATTTTTTGGATTCTAGAAATATATCGAGGGAGCTACTATATGCCAAAAGCCGATGCAGAATCTAGAGAAACTACATCGAATGAAATAGTTGATTAATTTTCTCATTAAGATTACATGTATGTGTATATTTAAACTTGGGCATCTCCATGCCCTTCCTTACTCACTGGTGGCTTAATATTAATAGAGGAGGACATTTTTTACATCCACTCTGAATGACGTTGTGGCAAAAAAAGAAAAAAAGAAAAAAGAAAACCATCTTAGAAGGATTCTTAGAAAGTTTCCTTGGTTCAACAAATATTTATTAAATGTGTTCTATGTACCAGGCAGCTTTATTTTTCAAAAGAAGCCTAGAGAGGTTGACTAGACTGAATGTTTGGGTCTCCCTAAAATCCATGTGTTGAAGCCCTAACCCCAGCATGGCTATATTTGGAGATGGAGACCTCTCAGGTAGTAATTAAGGTTAGATGAGTGCATAAAGGTGGGTCCCTGATCTGATAGAATTCGGTCCTTATAAGAATAGATACCTATGAGCTCACTCACTACATCCACCTCCCCCCACTCCTGCCCATCCTCACCCCAGCCTTGCACACACACTGAGAAAAGGCAGTATGAGCACACAGTATGAACAAGGCAGCTATCTGCAAGTCATGAATACAGAAGAGAGCTCTCACCAGAAACCAACCTTGATCTTGGATTTTCCAGCCTCCAGAACTATGAGAAATAAATTTTTGCCATTTAAGCCACCCAGTGTTTGGTGTTTTGTTGTGGCAGCCCTAGCTAAGACAGTTGGGTCAAACGCTTTGCCTAAAGTCAGTAATGAATATATGAAAAGGCCAATGCATTAGTCAGTTATTGCTGAATAATAAACCACTCCACAACTCAGCAACCTCAACATCAATCCTTTATGATGTATAATGTATCTGCAGATTGGTTGGCCAATCTAGGCTGGCTTCTGCTATGGATAAGTTGTTCCATGTGTCTCTAATTCTCCTGGGATCAGCAGACTCTTCTGGGAAGGTCTCTCTCATGGCTGTGGCATAGGTAAAGGAGACAAGTATAAAACTGACACCTGACCACTTCTGTCTTATTCTGTTAGCCAAAGCAAGCTATGGAACTGGAACATGGTTGCTTCTATTCCATTCTGTTGACCAAAGTAGATCAAAGAGATGAGCCCAGAATCATAATAGGGGGAGGATGCCAAGTTTCATAACAAGGTTGTGGATACAAGAAGGGGTACAAAATCCAGATCATCATGGCAACCTAACACATCCAAGATTCAAATCCAGGTCTCTATTGGCCCTGTTTGGGGTTATTTTTACAATCACTAATACTTTTATTTATTTTTAATAAGAAACACACACATGACATCTTTACTCTTTGCTCTCTGCAGGACTGAACAACAAAGCCAGAGTTTAGCAGAGTGGTGACCACAGCCAACCCTTCCAGTGTTCTTTCCCTGCTAAATCCCACTCATAGCCCATGTTGTCTCATGCTAACACTTCTGTACCATAGCAGGGGTCTTCTCACACTCTCAAACCTTGTCTTCCCTTCTGCCCATTTCATTAAAATCTGCTCTCAGGCATCTTAGCTGTGAGAAGAAAGCTGATCACTAAATTCTGATAACTTTGTTCTCTAAAACAAATAGTTACTGAGTATTTAATCTATATGTGGCTGTGTGCCTGGTGCTTGGGTGTTGGTCTCAGAGATGAATCATAGATCCAGTTCTCAACGAGAGAGCACTTTGGTGGGAAAAATAATACGTGCACATAACTGTTTTCATCCCTGTGCAAAAGATTATTGAATGTGGTGCCAGGCATTGTCTAGAAAGCTAGGGTACAATGATGAATGAGAAATACCCACAATCTCTCCCCTGAGGTGGATCAGAGTGTGTAGAACCCCAGGAGGAAGGCCGCATTTCGGTGAGTTGAGGGGAGTGAGATGAGAAATCCAAGAAGGCTTTGGTGGGAAGTAACAGTTGATCGGGCCTGTGCAGAATGAACCGGGATCTTTATAAACAATGCTGTTTATCTGGGAGTGTGGTTAACAGTGTGGACTCTGGAAGTAAGGGCCAGGGTCTGAATCTTTGTCTTCATGCTTAGAGGGTGGCCATGGGCAAGTTACTTAACCTCTTGGTCTAATGATGTTCTAGTAAATGTTTAACTACAAGCTTTCCAAAAGGAAGGAAGCGGGGAGGGAAGGAGGAATGGAAAAAAGAAGGGAGGAAGGGAGGAATGAAGGAAGGAAAGGAAAGAAAAGGAAGGAAGGAAGGAAGGAAGGAAGGAAGGAAGGAAGGAAGGAAGGAAGGAAGGAAGGAAGGAAGGAAGGAAGGAAAGAAGAAAGGACTGCTTTGTAGATCTGCCATTTTCCATGGTGTAGATTCTCACACCATGTCCTCCTTCAAGCTACCAACATGATGTTGTATAGTTCTTTGACCATGCTGACACAATGGACATAATAGCCTCAAAAGCATGGATAGTAGTAAAATAACTAGGAAGCAATGAGTTTTTAATATTTAGCATCTTTGTTTGAAATATAATTGATGCAGGTGTCAGGTTATGAAATTTAATTGGTAGAAATGGCTGTACTTAACCATCAGGCAGAAGGGGTGAGAAAGAAAAGGGCATGTCACACAGAGAGAACATGTGTAGAGGACATAGCCAAGTAACCAGAGGGAAGCATTTCATTTTTAAGAAGCCCCACAGTGGAAAAGTGAAATGTCTCACAGAAAGGTGGCTTCATCATCTGGATAGAGGATAGGGTAAGTATAGAACATGGGCTCCATTAAAGAGTACCCTTGAGGATGCTGCAGTTATAGGAAGAAATTAGGGATGTGAGGTATGGGGCATCTGGTCCACCGCTCTCGGTTTACAGATGGTGGGAGCAGGATAGAGGAGTCAGTGATTTCTTGCTCCTCATGGAGCAGACATTTGAACCCCATTTTTTGGATTTCTGTTCCAATGTACTTTTTGCTGTCCTACAACTTAGAGAAAAAGGGGCTCAGATCGCTGAGTGATAGGAAATCTACAAGGCATTTGAGTTGGAAAGTCTATTAGCGATGACAAAGTTACAACTGGATAAATGATTATTGAGATTGTTTAGGAAATCAACTTGATTTCCAACTGTGTATATAGGAAAGACATTGAAAGAGGACAGGACAGAGGCTGAGGAGATCAGGGAGGATCCGCTGATGGGAACATAGCCAGTCACCGGGAGGCTGGGATTAGAATTGGTCCCCAGCCCCCCAGTCCAGCTCTTTTCACCAGAATCAAAGGTCCTGAGAATATGTTTGTAGCAGATGTAGGCCTGGGAACTGTCCTCCCATGAGTTTTCCTTAAAGAAGAAAAAATGATCCACAAGAGGAGTTATGGCTCAACAAAACTCTCTGCGTGATAAAGTGAGAACCATCAAGAGTCCAGCTCTGCAGTTATAAATGGGGAACCAATGGGCAGTGGAGTTTGCACACAGGTTGTGATCATGCATGTTCCCAAGTCTTATTCCTATGGACTCGCGCTTATTCTACAGCAGTAAGCCCTCCTGGCTTTACCCAACTGTGGCATTTACAAAGTTACAGTCTCACCATCACTCTGCTAGATGGTTGAGGCAGTTCTCCCCATTTTACAGATGGGAAAACTGAGGTTCAGAGAGGTGAATCACCTTGCCCAGTGTCAGATGGCCACTCAGGATGTGAAAGGGATGGCATCCAGGATCCTGACTCAGTGGCTAGGAATGCACAGCTCAAGCATCACCTGCTTTTCTTTCCTCCCCACTAGACTGTCCCTTTCCCTGTGTTACCTTCCCCTTCAGATTTCAGTGAGCATTTGTAACACTCACTTGTGTTCTGCCTGTCTGCTCGTAGTCAGGAACAGTATTCCTCGGGTCTCATGCAGTGTCTGGCATATAGTAGGTACTTTATCTGGTCACTGTGTATCATAATAGTTAAGGATACAGAAATCACAGAAAGCTGGGTTGAAATCACAACTGCATTGTCTATTAGCTGGGGGGCATTAGATAACTTAGCCACCCCACGCCTCTGTTTCATTATCTGTAAAATCATGCACATTGAAGTCCAATACATAGTAAGTGTTTAATAATTGTTACCTGTTATTACTCTTAATAACCATTGGACATCATCTTTAAATAAACATGCTAATACCCAAAAGACAGGCATTTAGTGATCCTGACTTGCCAGCCCAGAGTCCCAGCTGAACCTACATGCCAATGAAGTTGGAGGGAAAAAAAGAACTTACTGGACTTTTGCTAACATGTAGGGGGTAGAGATAATTCAGCCCTCTGCAAGTGAAAATTAATCATCTTGGCTTCACTCAGCAGGCAGGTGGTGAAAATGCCAGCTTGCCCCCTTCCCTGCCACAGGAGGGACCGTTCAAGAAATGAAGAAAGAAGATGGGATTGTGGGAGGAGGTGGCCCCATGGACCACATCCTTCACATCAGATATGGGCGTTACCAGCTTCCACTCCCTCTTCTCCATTGCCGCTTAGCCACCCAGGGTGACGGGCTCCCAGCACAGCAGCCTCGTTCTCTCAGCATTGTTACTCCTTTCATTAATCTGGTTTCAATATGTTCTAACAATACACACTTTATCTATGAATGCTGAAATTGCAATCGAGTCTACAGCAGTAGATGCATGCGCTGGGAATGTCCCTGCCGCATACACACACAGGGCCTACATCTCCTTAGGACCTCGACCATTTTCCTGAATGGCTGGTGGTCAGTTTCCTGAGCCCGCTTCTCACAGTGATGAACAGGACACTGCTGTGTTTCCTTCCACATAGGCGGAGCTTTTTATGTACTTTTTGTCCCAAGCGCTCAGCGATGTCCCTTCTACCCTGATGCTAATGACAATTGTGTGACATGGTTTGGGTTCGTTTCACGATGTCTATTTTGCACATAAGGCAACATGAAGACGCAGAGATTTTATCTGTCCTCTCTTCCAGACTCCCAATCTTTCCACAGCAATACGTTAGACACCTGTTACCTAGACAACACCCATTCTCCTTTCTTCTCACTAAGAAAGAACAATGTGCCCAGCTAATAATACCCACCTCTCTGTGTTTTCCTACCACTAAATGTGGCCACATAGGCTTGCACTGGCCACATGACGTGTTCGGGAACCGGCTCTAAAGGGTACCAACTGAGTGTGCGCCTTTGGCCTTGTGGTTCTTCCTTCCCATTTCATACTGTAAACATAGGAGTGTGGCAGCATGAGGGACAAGCATTGGGACAAAATGCTAAGGCTGGAAGAGGGAAATGATGACAACAGCCTGGTATGCTCGTGGCACTGTGGAGCCGCTGCAGCCACGTGACATAGCCCACTTCAGCCTGCCTCTCGCCGCAGTGAGCCATGGCTTGTTGGGTTAGTTTTGCCGACAAACCTGGTCCAGAACTTAACATTTCCCTTCTGACCACAATGCCCTTTAATTTCCTTTTCAATCAAATAAAACCCTGCTCAAGGAGTTTATTATTAAATCTCATATTATTAAATCTGCTCAAGTGCTCCCATGTCTGCTCCATCTTCCCAGAACTTCCCAGAGTGATTTAGGGGCTCCCTCCTCTGGGCATCCATAGAATCCTGTAGATACCTCCTTCACCACAGCATTCGATGAAATTGAATAGAGCCCATGTTCTATACTTACCCTAAAGGAAGGAAGGTCTCATGCTAACACTTGGGTGAGGTCTCATGCTAACTCTTCTAAGAGAGCTCTCTTCTCTCTTCTATTTTTGGGTCTCCCTAAAATCCATGTGTTGAAGCCCTAACCCCAGCATGGCTATATTTGGAGATGGAGACCTCTTTGTATATCTGTTTGTATGTCTGTTCTCCCCCAACAGACACCTGGAAGGCACCAGGCCTGTCGCTTGTTGGTGCCCAATCCCATTTCCTACAATTAACTGCATTACCTGTGTGGGATCAACCGCCGGTATCCCCACATCTTTGTTTCTTTTTGAAGATCTCCTGGCCCATCTTAAAGAATATTTCCCAGAGTTCAGATTTCCTCCCTTGAATGATCTCATTGCTCGCATAGTTCATCGCTCTGTGAGGGTGCAGATGCCTCCCATCCTAGAGTTCTGCTGCAGAATCATGGATCCACCATCACCTTATAGCTCACGTTGGTATGTCTAGCAGGGAGGAGCACTGCTTTGGAGTCTATTTGCCAGGGTTCTAGTCCCAGCTCTTCCATTTATTAAATATGTGACTTTGGGCTGCTTACTTCACTCTCTGTGCCTCTGTTTCCTTCTCTGTACTTGGGAGAGTAATTGTACTTGTGTAGGATGTTGTGAGGGTTAAGGGCCCTCCTAGTCATGTAGAAATACTTAGAGCAGTGCCATACTCCTAGTCAGTGTTGGTTATTATGACTGTTGTCACCAGACAGGACCATGTGGATTGTCCCATAAACACTTCCCTTCAATATGTCCATTCTCAGTTCACCTCTTTCCTCCCAAACAGGAGTCTGCTCACCTTCTGACCTTGCCTGTCTCAGTTAATGCCACCATCACCTCTCCAGTCCCCTCCAGCCCAAAACCTAAATTAGACATTGCCTTCTCCTTAACCCCTCATCCAGGTATTGGAAAAGATCTGTCAGCTATATCCTCTGAATATTCTTGACTCCATCTTCCTCTCATATAACTCCCTGTGCATGAAGCATCTTCCTAAACTATTGGAATTGTCTGTAACCTGTGCTCCTGCTGTATTTTTATACCCATTAAGTTCTTCCACAACCTTTTGGCCATAATTGTTTTTCCCTTGTGCCAATATGACAATGCCACTTCCTAATTAAAACTCTCCAACAGCTCCCCATCACCCCCAGGACAAGGATAATAGCCCCTCGTCAAGCAGTGTTTCTTGCTTGCCTGTTCTTTGCTCATCTGTGTAGCCTCACATCCCACCAGCCCCTCCACCATGGCAGCACTGGCGCCATCTTGAATTGCCTTCCCATCCTCAGATCTATCACCTTAGTTTAATCTTCTGTGTCTTTGCTACATTAGTCTTTTCACCTGCTATGCCCCTTTTCTTTTTTGAAAAGATTTTTTAAAATTTATTTTTAGAGAGTACAGGAGAGAGAGAAACATCAATGTGAGAGTGAAACATCAATTAGCTACTTCATGCACGGTACCCCCTATCAGGGATTGAGCCCTCAATCCAGACATGTGGCCTGACCAGGAATCGAACTAGCAACCTTTAGGTGCATGGGATGATACCCAATCAACTGAGCCACACTTGCCAGGGCTGGTGTGCCCCTTTTCTAGCCTTCCCCCTCTCCTAATCTACAGGGCAGATTCTGCTCATTCTTTACCTTTTTGTTTGGATGTCACCACTTCTGTGCATCTTTCCCAGATTTCCCAGACAGATCTGAGGAGCTCTTTTTATGCCCCTGTTACATATTCAGATATGTCTATCAAATTGCAAATCTCTTTGGATTATGACTGCTTTCTTGCATGACTATCTTCTCTAGATTATAAACTTCTTGTGAACCAAGGCAAGGCTGTTGTTGTTCATCTTTTATAGCCCTAATACGTAGCCCAGTGCCTGAAATAGTTGATACTTTATAGTTATTGAACAAATAATTCTCTATCATACATAATAATAGTTGATTCACAGATGACTGAGGCTGGAGTGGGCATTATTATCTCTCATTCTACCCCTTTTACTTCACAAGGAAAGACCTAAGTTTCAGAAAGGGAGGGTGACTTGCTCAAGGTCACGCAGTAAGTTAGTGACAAAGCTAGGATAAGAAGCCCAGGTTTCCTGCTTCCTAGTTACAGGTTCTTCCTGCTGTACTTCTCTTTTACAGAGATGATATTTTGCTAAGGATATATTTTCATAAAGACACAGGTTCAGCTGTACATATCAAAAATCTAAAATAATGAACTGAAAAAGATAAAGTTCCTTTTCCTCTGGCAACAGTCTGCCAGGAGCAGGTCCAAGGCTGTACAGCTCCTCATGGTGACTGAGGCTCGGGCCTTTCTGTCCTGTGGCTTCATCCAGCCTTCAGGTGCTGCTCTCAGCCTCGTGGTCCAAACTAGCTCCCCACCCACTGCTTTCCAGACGGTAGGGAAAGGGATGAAAGGAAGTGTGTGAATTGTACACCACACTTTTCTTATTTAGAACTTAGTCATGTGGCTGCACTTAGGTTTAAGGGAGGCTGGGTAAAGATTGTCAACTCCAGGTGGCTGTGTGCCCAGCTAAAAATTAAAGCTACTTTTATTTGATACAAACAATAAGCCTGCTAAAAAGAGAGAGTTATTGAATTGTCCCTGTTTCAGAGATCATAATATTGAGGACCTGAGATGTGTTAAGAATACTGGCTTTGCCAAGCTGGTGTGGCTCAGTGGTTGAGCATCAACCTATGAACCAGGAGGTCATGGTTTGATTCCCAGTCATGCTTGATCCCCAGTACGGGGTATGCAGGAGGCAGCCAATCAATGATTCTCCCTCATCATCGATGTTTCTATGTACAGTCATCACTGCTATAACTATGGGGCAAGGTCAAGGCCTTCCCTGAGAGCAGTGGCCTCACCTATGTGGTTGGGCTCAGCATTGTGTCCTCACATTGAGCACAGTCCCTGATGTAGAGTAAGCGCTGAGTAAATATTTGTTGAAAGAATAAATGAAGTTAATGAGCCAGAACTGGAACCCAGATGGCTTCAGCTCCATGCCCTGCACTATTTCTATGCCACCAGAATGCCAGTCTCCCCATGATCCCTCCTTCTGATCATAAGCCACAAAATCCACAGGAATCTGCGGATCCAGGAACAATACCAGCAACAGCTCCCAGAACTGGAGCAAGTAGGAGGCTGCATGGCAGTCTTGAAGCCTTTCACCTGGGCCCCGACTGAGGCAAAGAGCCTTTGAGCAATCTCCTTCGCATTCCGAAGAGTTGGGTGCCCCTACCTATCTCCCATAATCCACAAAGGCCACTGCAAACCCAGTTCCGAATCTGGTTGGCTGTCCACCGCAAACTCATTTGCATTTCCTCTTCCAACAGAGAATCCTTCTCTGTGCTGGTCTCCATGAAGACCCTCCCCTTCCTCCTCTGAGGGCTCCAGTTTGTGCCAGTCTTAGAATGGGCACACAGTACCATCCAGTTACAGCCAAGCCTTGCTTCCAAGATTAATCAGCAGCTGGCAACTGATCATAAAATCAAAATGCTTGAGGGAAAGATCTTAGGAGAAGAAAGGATGATTTATATCCTGCAAAATGATTACCACACTCTTTAGTTAATGTACATCACTTTACATAGTTATACACTTTTTTCATGTGATGAAAATTTTTAAGATCTTACTTTCTTAGCAACTTTCAAATATAGAATATGGTATTGTTAACTATACTCATTACGCTGTATATTATGTCCCCAAACTTTTTTATTGAGAATGTAAATTGGTACAGCTGCTATGAAAAACAGTATGGAGGTTCCTCCAAAAATTAAAAATAGAACTACTATATGATCCAGCAATCCCACTACAGGTGTATATCCAAAGAAAATGAAAACAGGATCTTGACGAGATACCTGCATTCCTATGGTCATTGCAGCATTATTCACAATAGCCAAGACCTGGAAACAACTTAAGTATCCACCAACACATTAACAGGTAAAGAAATGGTGGCATAGCTATACAATGAAATAGTATTCAGCCATAAAAAGAAGGAAATCCTGCCATTTGTGATGACATGGATGAACCTTGAGGGCATATGCTAAGTGAAATAAATCAGAGAAAGACAAATATTGTTTGATTTCACTTGTATGTGGGATCTAAAAAAACAACAAACTCATAGAAATAGAGAACAGATTGGTGGTTCCCAGAGGTGGGGTATAGGGAAAAGGTGGTGGAAAAGGTACAAACACCCAGGTGTTAGCCATTGGTGGCTTGATATCAACCATGGTGAAAGCATTTACACCACAGAAATTGGCATATACTACATATCCTATTAGGGTTGTCATAGTTGTTTGTAAGAACTATGTCACAGTTCTCCCTGGCTGCATGGGAGATTGGAAATAGGAATTATTTGTTGAGCACATTGCCTTTCTTTAACAAACAGGAGTTCCGTTTGCAAGGGGCAAGTCAATGGACATTTGAAAGGGAGAAAGTTAGGTCTACTATCAAAGACTCTAAGATATTTTTGCTGTCTTTTGTCATGGCTTGCCTAGGTAGGATCTCTTCAGTGCACATGGTTTTCTTTGCCCAGGTGCCCAAGTCATAAAGTAGGAGGAAAGAATCCTGCATCTGTGAGGTGGTGAAGTACAGGGTGAGGGAGAGGGTTGGGCATATGTGGCTATAACACACCCAACTCCGATTATCTTGATACTATTTAGGGAAACCACCCTGTTTCTGCCTGCAGCCTTTCTGAAACACGTTACAGTGAACTGGGCTAAGCAAGGAAAGGCTAGTGGGTCTCTTAAACGTTGGTTTTACTCAGGGACAGTTCTCACCAGGGATTCAGGTCTTAAACCCAAAAGGAAGCTGTCAAACAACCATCCTATTTTGCAAATGCACAGATCCACAGGCAGGATTTTTAACAGACTGGCAGAAGGAAGGCCAAATAAATTCCTGATTTAACAAAGCTGATCTAAACATCTCTTTATATCCAAGGAGCCTTCAAGTGCAAACCCTTCTCTGGTGATGGTCTCTGTAAAAATGAATCCATCTCAGTTATGCCAGTGAATGTAAGTACTCCCTAAAAAGGCTGTGAGATTGAGTGCCGATGAGTGTTTTGATTTAATGGATGTAGATAAAATCCCCCAGGCATACAGACTAGGGAAGAAGTAGATAGACAGAAACAAGGAGTTAGACCAGGGCCAAAGGATGCCTGCTCAGCTGGAGTCCCGCTGTTCCACCTGCCTCCACATTCTTCAAACCGTGCTGTGTCTGTACATCTAGGAGAAGATGGCCTGGGGTAGTTTTTTTGTTTGTTTGTTTGTTTGTTTGTTTTTGTTTATTTGTGGGGTTTTTTTGCTTGCTTGTTTGCTTTGTTTTTTGCTCTGTCTCTCTGCTGTGATCTGCATTGCTCTAGAAGAGCCTTCGTTCACATTTGATTTCTCTCTGAACTGAGCTGTAGGACACTTTGCTCAGTGACCGTCCCCTGCCTGACATTTTTCCTCCCCTGTAACAAGAAATCAGTGGCAAGGGGAGCCAGTCTCACCAACCGGCTTGCTTGGACCTGAAGTGGTGGGTAGAGGCACCTGCATTGAACCCAGACTTTCTGAAGCCAACCCCAATAGTCTTTCTCTTACATAATGATGTCTCCCAATGGACAGTCTGTGACTTGTAGTGTGGCTGAGGATACAAATTTTTGCTCTGACTTGATTTTACTTCATTGAAGTTTAACTTTTATAGTTGGATGTGTCTAGTGGCACAGCTATGGAGTGTCTCACCCTTAACCTTCCACATTCTCACCCACGTGGGTTGCCCTGTTTTTGCTGTCCACCAGCCAGCTCTTCAACATGTGGATTGCTTTAACTCCCCTGAGTTTCTCCTTGCTTCACCCATTTCTCGCAGAAAAGGAGCACCTGGGAACTGAACTTGACAGCAAATGTCTCCTTTTCCCCCTCCATCTAGTCCTCTCTTTCACTTTCCCCAGGTCCCTCATGCCTCTAAGTGAACATAGGGCTCTCTTCAAGGTGGGGGAGGAGGAAGAAGTTGAGTGAAAAGACATTCTCCTAAGTCAGTGGTCGGCAAACTCATTAGTCAACAGAGCCAAATATCAACAGTACAACGACTGAAATTTCTTTTGAGAGCCAAATTTTTTAAACTTAAACTTAAACTTCTAACGCCCCTTCTTCAAAATAGACTCGACCAGGCCATGGTATTTTGTGGAAGAGCCACACTCAAGGGGCCAAAGAGCCGCATGTGGCTCGTGAGCCGCCGTTTGCCGACCACGGTCCTAAGTAAAGGGTGAGGGGGAAAAGGAGGAAGGAAATGCTAGGAATTCTCAGAAAGGAATCAGCCACACCTTATTACATGGCAATGATAACAACACTGAGAAATCGCCCAGCATCTAGTGATTCCATTGGCCATAGAGCACTCACTTTTTATTTTCACTGTGGTGGCTGTGGTTTCTAAAAAAACCTACTGGGAGCAAAGTGTGTCAGAGTTGAGAGTGGACATCGGGTCCCTCCACAGTCAAGCAGCCACGTGTCCTCGGAAGTAAAGGCGTGTGAGAGTGTGATCAGTCCATTCTGCTAAGGCCTAGTCCCTTTTGAAAGCTGGGGTCTTCCATCTGCCCCCATTAGCCAGAATGGGCCCAGCCTCTGAGACTGGCACACCTGCTCTGGGCCAGGTGCGGAGGGGGAATGAATGGTAGGCTAGCGACCACAGGGGAGATGGCAGTGGTCATCTGGAGGAGGCGGGGCTGTAAGTGCTCATCCTGGCAGAGCTGCACACAGCGGGAGCCGAATCAAAGCCCAGCAACCTGCTGCGAGAGCCAAAGGGAAGAGCGGGCGCATTTTGAAGGAAGATGCAGTTGTTAATATTAATGATGCAACAGATGTGTTTTTCTTCTTTTGCTTTGTAGTTTAACCTCAACCACCTTCTAAGTTCCTTTGTTTCTGACTCTCTCCAGGTAGGGAATTCTGCTCTGTTCTTGGTAATAAAAGGAGAAGAATTTTGGTCCGGGGTGTTTTTGGAGGGAGGAGTTGAGGGGCAAAGAAAGAAGGAGAGGGAAAGAGAATTTTGCAAGACAGTGGGAGGGTCAGCAGCATGAGAGGACAGGGCAGGCAGAGGCCCTGGGGGTGTCGGGACAATGTCTAATACTATGAGGTTTAGAGCTGATGGCTCTGTGACGCCTGCCTGTTATTCCAAAGTCTCCGGTGAAACCGACATACGAGTATTTTTTCTAGTTTATCTCTTTTGGAGAAGAAGATAAATTTCATGACAAGAGAAGGTGAATTCTGGGAATAGAAGAGAGAATAAAAGAACAGCTGCAAAACTGCAAGAACTCAGAGGGAGAAGCATGACAAGGGAGGTGACAGGGGAGGAAGAAGAGATGAAAGGGCCAGTGTACATAGACAGCTATAGCAGAGCATGGCCAGGATGCAGACCCTGCAGGGCACCCAGGCGCAGACGCGGGGCAAAATGGGCTGAGGAATGGGAGAGCACTCACCAGTGTGCATCTGCCTCGCTTGTGCTGGCCACTCCCAGTTGTCGCACACAGATGCTCTGGCTGTCACTTGGCTGGGACCTCCCTGTTTATTATTTCTGTGTCTCCAGGCAGTGACACTGCTGTCAAGTGGGAATAGGGTGTCAGGCCTGATCACTCCCCGTGTGATGTGAAGAGACTCGTGCTGATGGAAGGTGCCACTTCCTTGGTGCGGATGGGCACATGCATCACTAGCAATTACTGCGGCTCCAGGGGCCCTGCCTTCCTAGTGGAATGGGCCGAATGTGCTTCCAAGGCAGACAGGAAGCAATCTACAGGGCTTTGAATTACAGGCCAGGAGTCCCTGTGCTGACTACAGCGATGATCAAAGAGTGAGAGGTGGGGGATTTATCATCCTCCTGTGGGCCGGGTACCATGCTGGCTGGTTCACATCGCTCGTCTCAGGTCAGCATAGGGCCCAAGGGGTTGCAAACCTCATTTTGAATTCTGAGTCTGCTACTCATTCGTGGTCATGAGTAAATTACTTCAATCCTATTAGCGCCGATCTCCTAATCTGTAAAACTGGGATGGGAATAGCTACCTTGCAGTTTTATTTAGGACTAAATAAAATAATTTCATTTATTCACACAACAAATAAGCCATATTTGAAAATATATGTAAAATGTAATCACACACACACACACACACACACACATACACACACACATACACATACATAATTTCTCTATACCATCCTGGGATATTGCAGTAAAAAAACAAAGGATAAAATTCTTACCTTCACAAACCTTATATCCTATTGAAGGGAGATAGAAAGTAAGGCAAACAAATTATTATAATGTATAGAGAAGATGTAGCAGAATTCCTGCACATAGTGGACTTAGATACATAGAATAATTTAAATTTCATATCATTCCTATGAAGCAATGTCACTCCCAGTGGAGAATCAGAAGCTGTTTCAATAACTGGCTCAAGATCCTATAGCCAGATCTTCCCGTGGTCGGCAAACTGCGGCTTGCGAGCCACATGCGGCTCTTTGGCCCCTTGAGTGTGGCTCTTCCACAAAATACCACGGCCTGGGCGAGTCTATTTTGAAGAAGTGGCGTTAGAAGAAGTTTAAGTTTAAAAAATTCGGCTCTCAAAAGAAATTTCAATCGTTGTACTGTTGATATTTGGCTCTGTTGACTAATGAGTTTGCCGACCACTGGGTTAGGCCCACTGAGGTGATGACAAAGGAGAGGAATCCACATGTACACAGTGTCCCCTGCTTCTTGAGTCAGCTGGTCATGACCTGCAAACTCAAACCAAGTGGAAACTCCCAGAGAACCATTCACAAGTCGCTGAATCATCTTTGAGTATGTGGGCGGAACTAGCTCATATTCATGGAGGTGGCTGAGAAATGCCTCCCCTGGGTCGACCAGCCGTCCCACTTTGCCTGAGCCTGAGCTGGTCTCAGGGTGGGGGACTTCCTGTGTTAAAACCTGGGAAGTCCCAGGCAAACTGGGACCAGGTGGTTACTCCAGCTAAGACCAAAGCCAGACTTTATTTCTTAAGCTACATAGTGAGGCTGGAGTGTTTACAAAGGCAGAAAGAAGTAGAGAGCACAACCAAGCTGAAAATAAGCAGTAAACCAGGCAGCGGAGACAGGACGAGTGAGGAAACTCCACTCTGAGGCAAAGCTGCCAATGCCTGAGTCACCTCGTTTTACCAATTTCTCTGTGGGATTTGGTTCCAGAACACATGGGCCATGAGCAGTGACGACCAGGTCGAGTACCACGGAACCATGCGAATGCATGTGGATGGCTAGTCAATAACTGTTTATATAACTGTAACTTCTCGGGCATTTGCTATCTGCACCAATATCCATCCTCAAGCTCAGGCTCAGTTCTTTAGAGAAACAGGTGCCACGAAACTGGAAAAGTGCTGAACCTAGCATTACGTCCCAGCTCCGCTCCACCACTAGGGTGCCCTCACCAAGTCACTCAATCTCTGTGCATTTGAGTCCTCATTTGTAAAATGGAAATAAACTATTATCATCTCTATAATGACAGTGGATTCACATGAAAATCAAATTAATGTGTGTGTTTGTGCACTTTTGACTTTAAGGTGCTAGGGTCTGCTGAATTTGGGCCACTTCATACCCAAACCAATCTTCTGATCCCATAAGAGCTAAGTTACATGATCATTCCTTGCCCCATTTCATTGCCTTGCTATTTCTTATCAAATGCAATGTGAAACGTTACCCAGGTATGACCTGCACATCGCCTACCCTCTGCCTGCAGGTGTTTTTAATGTAACTTTAATTTCTATTGAGGATATACCTGACTATTATATGAGAAGTCAGATAGCTCTATAAGGCTTATTATGACAACCAACAGTCCCTGCCCTGCCCCTGCTCCCAATCTCATCTTTCCCATTCCCCGGAGGCAACTACTTTCAACTCCTCTAGTTGTGTTTTTGTAGGGTTTTTTAGGATTACCCTTAGTATCTCAAAATAATCTATAATAATAAAAACGTAATATGCTAATTAGACCGGACAGCTGAATGACCTTCCGGATGACCTTCTGGATGAAGCCGGGGCTGCGAGGGCTGAGCTCCTTGCACGAATTTCGTGCATCGGGCCTCTAGTATACCTATATTGCAAAATCTTAATCTTCTTGTTTTGGTCATTATATACTGACTTCCAACTATTAGATGATAATTTATCTCATGAATTATTACCATGATTGTAACCACAATCACAGCTAAGCCAGGTACAACACTCTGATGTCATTGCCTTTCTTGTTTCAGGCCCCCACCCACCTTACCTTGAAGTTAACAATTGATTTTTTCATTAAGTTACCTAATTTCCTATGTTCCTGTCACAAATCTCCAAACTCATGTCCCTGTGTAAATCTCCCTTCAATACGCTCAGACACCTTGGTTTTTTATCAGATTCCTTGGAGCTGTTTCCTGGAACCGCTATTCTCTTGCTCCAGTCTCAGAGACCATCACAGTCACCTTGGGAATCTGTTCTCCTCATTCCTCCACTGGTTCATCTGTCTCTTAGCTCTCATTCTTTCTGTTTCTTCCTTATTTTGGTAGAGCTCTCCTTCAGTGGCTTCTTGAGAAAGGCTGAAGAGGAGGTGAACTTTAGAAGCTTGCATGTCTAATAGTTTATTATATACTCATAATGAATTCTTTCGTCTGAGTATAGAACTAAAGGCTGTCCAACATTTTTATAATCCCATCAGAATTGTAAAGGGATTCTTATTTTGTCTTTTATGTTCGTTTGCTATTGTTGTGCAGTCTGATGCTCTTATGATACTAGGTCTTTTGATCGTGACTTATTTTTTTCCTCTAGAGAGACTTTAGGGATCTTCTTTTGGTCTCCGGAGTTCTGAAATTTCATACTGATTTGCCTCTGTGTTCATCTATTTTCATCTATTAGTCTGGATATCCAGGGACCCTTTAGTCTTTGGTTACAGTTGATCTAAACTTATAGGCTTGCATTTCAGGTCTACAACTCACCAGCCACACATCTCAGAGGAACTAGTTTGGTATCTCTGAGTCTTAGTTTCCTCACCTTGAAAATGGGAATAAAAAATACAGATCTGCAAGCCGCTACACTGGTTGAATGACTTGTAGTCTAACGATGTGAATGAATGGGCAGTACATCTTATTCACAAGTTAATTTTCATGATTTTCCTTCCCAGTGGCTCCTCTGATGGCATAACCCCTACAGGAATGCTGCTCACTCCTCACACATTTCTCACTTTTGCAATCATACGTTATTTATTACAATGGTAAGGAAAGCCACTTAATCTCTGTGGGTTTGAGTCCTCATTTGCAAAATAGAGATAAATTATTACCTTCTCTATAGTTTTCAATACAGCTGAGGTGAAGGTTTATTTATTTTTTCCAGTATGACATTTTTCATAGAAATAATTTTTAAAGGGAGTGATGCAGACTTCCTTGCTTTCTTAAGCAGCATGTTGAGATTACAATTTCACTTCTCCCGGATACACTGACTTTCTTTGTTCAAGTCCTATGTATTCTGTTTGATTTTAAAATGATTTCTTTTGCAAACTGAAAAAAGAACACAAGGTTTTTCTTATTACAAATTCAATATAGTCCCACTGAACAGAAATAAAAATTGCCACTTAGGAAAGAAGAAAAAAGAACTCCCACCAACACAGAAATAATCAGAGCCTTCACATACACGCGCGCGTGCTTGCACATGCACACATGCACACACGTCCCCCAAGAGGCTGAAAGAAAATGATTGATAGATTTGACAACCTACAAATTAAAAGTTTCTCCATGTCAAAACCCACATAAACAAAATTAGGAGCAAATAGCAACCTGACAAAATATTTGCACTAACATGACAGATAATACAAAAGTTCATATCTGAAATATATAATTACTTCTCATTTCTTAATCTTGTCTCTCCAGCCAGACTTTCTGCCCCTTAAAGGCAAAGGGGATTTCTTTGGTTTCCCAGTGACCCCATTTCAGGGCTACCTCCTCCATCCTTTCCAAACGGAGCGGAGTTGAGTTGAAGAAGGCTGGATGCGGAGTTCATTTCTCGCTCAGCCTCATAGCATCTCATGCAGAATTGATGTTTAATAAATATTGGTTGAGTGAATGACTGTGTAGAGAATGAAAAAGTCATTTTTTCTCTATGAAGTTCTGTTGTGATATATTGGATTTCTGTAACGATTAGAACCATGTGTCTCTCTTGACCTCATTGCCAAGCCATCAGCTGTTGAATCTCCTGCCATCATTGTGTCTCTGCCATCATCTAGGGTGCTGTTTCTAATCTCTTGGCCACAGGAAATTAGAACACTTAATATATACCAGGCACTTCGCTTGGTGATAGGGACACAGAAACAAACCTTGTCCGTGGATCCTTAAATAACTCTCCATCTTGGGAGGGAAGATGGATGCAGCTCAAACAATCATCATTGATTTTGATGAGCCCTGTGCCGGAGGGACACACCAAGGGAGGAGCGCCTGTCAGAAGGTGGGCTGGCTGGATTTGTCCTGTGGGAAACAGCAGAGCTTCCTACCTTCCCCCAAACACCTGGATGGAAAAATATGGAGTTGAGGGGCTAGATGTGCTAAAGGAATTTTATATTCAGAGGTGACCATCTAGGTTGAGAGTGATGATCTGAATTATAGACAAAGGGAAAAGAAATACAATTTATTGATTGCCTACAATAGCCCCAGCATGTTGTCAGGAACCTTGTTATCTAATGATTCTTCCAATGGCTCCTTTGACAAAAGAGGAAACTAAGACATTAAGCAAAGTGATCAATGTCCTGTAGCCGATAAATAAAGGGCTCAGGCCCGGCCAGCATGGCTCAGTGGTTGAGCATCAACCTATGAACCAGGAGGTCATGGTTCAATTCCTGGTCAGAGCACATGACTGGGTTGAGGGTTCGATCCCCAGTGTAGAGTGTGCAGGAGGCAGCCGATCAATGATTCTCTCATCATTGATGTTTCTCTCTCTCTCTCTCTCTCTCTCTCTCTCTCTCTCTCTCTCTCTCTCTCTCTTCATTTCTAAAATCAATAAAGATTTTTTTTTAAGAAATTAGAAAAAAAAGCAAGGGCTCAGGATTTGAATGGAGTGCTGTCTGCCCTCATAGCCCTTATATATTATGGTTGGTTTTGTTGTGTGGGGGCTAGGGGTCCTTAGAGGCCTCTTCTCAGTTGGCTCAGATGTGCCTTGAAAAGATGTGGACATTAAGACAATTGAAGTTCATTCTAATGTCTTTTGTTCCAATAGGAGGGCCCTAGCTGGGGTGGGTGGGATACTGGTTGAACCATAATTCGTAATCATAATTCGCTTTACAACTTCACATTCAGACAAACTAGAGAGAGAAGACCCAGGCTCAGGTTGCCTGCTCGGGTCATGTTCAACTTGCTGTTGGAAGCTCTTTTCCTGCAAGCGCTCAGGGGAACCCTATAGGTAATGACTCCTCTGATCTGAAGGTGCTGGTAACCTATTATCACCCTCAACACGACACTGGGGCTGTTTGTTTGTTTTTCTGAAATTGGCTGCATCGATTCCTGCCCAATGTTAAATGTTGCCCGGCTATCTGGAGGCACGGAGGAAAGAGAAGACAAGAACTGATCAAAGACAGAATGGAGTGTTTATACACAGGAGTCAGCCTTTTAGGAGATGCAGAAAGTCCACCCCACATATTCCTTCTCTCCTCTCATCTAACATAATGCCTGGAGGTCTGCCAGGAGCATCAGAGTACTTTCAGAGCTGGAAGAGCTTGTAGAGACCATCTAAGCACCAGATGAGCCAACTGAGACCCACTGGGGGGAAGTGGCTTCCTAAAGTCATCAGAGAGGAACTAGCATCTTTTTTAGCCTTTCCGCCCCAGTGCCAGGCACCTGCAAGTCTCCCACTACATATTTCTGTATATATTGATTGAGTCTTGGACACAGCACTTTCAAAAATTATGATACCCCAGTGGGAAGGTAGGAACTCTGAGTAGAGAAAATGGTCAGGAAAGGTCTCAGAGGCAAGGAAACTGAGGGTGTGGTTTAGGAATAGCAAGTGTTAAGCACAGTACAGGGTACTTACTAGTATTAGAGACTAATGAGAGAGGGAGCCAAAAAGATAGGTTAAGGCTACAGATAGGTTAAGGTTAAGGAGAGTCCTGACCACCACCGTGGGCATTGCACCTCTGTTTCTGGCCTGTATCTAGTGGCCCCAGACCCTTTGCTCGGGATGGTATGTGTGACTTGACTTGATATTTGCCTTCTTCTTTGAATATGGCAATGCTCATTTATTTATTCACTTGGCAACTGTTCAGGGGGTGCCAACAACATGTCAGACACTGGGCTAGGTTCTGGAGATCCGGTAGGGATTGACACAAACAAGGCTACTGACGTCATAAAGCTTGCATTCCCACTGCAACACAAATGAACGAACAATAGCATAATTGTAGATTGTGCTACAAGCTCTGAAGAAAAGCAGAATGCTGTGACAGGTACAAGTTGTGGGAGGTATTGTAAATACAGTGGTCGTAGAAGGCACCTTAAGAAGGTGACATTTGAACTAAGACCTGAAAAAATGAGATGGAGCTGACCATGCACAGGAATGGGAAAAGCCTGGCTCAGCTGCACAAAATCACCTGTATAAGACTCTAGTGATAAAAGAATGAGATAAAAGAATCAGCCTGGCCAGTGTGGCTCAAGGTTTGAGCATCGACCTATGAACCAGGAGGTCACGGTTCAATTCCCTATCAGGGCACATGCCCAGGTTGTGGGCTTGATCCCCAGTGTGGGGCATGCAGGAAGCAGCCGATCAATGATTCTCTCTCATCATTGATGTTTCTATCTCTCTCTCCCTCTCCTTTCCTCTCTGAAATCAATAAAAATGTATATTTTTAAAAAAGAATCAGAAATGACTCAGGTAGTCTCCGTTGTGGATAACAAGAAATGGAAGGATCATAGGAAGGAGTCTTGGGCAGTGGACAAATAAAAAGCAGGACTGACCCAATCCAAGCTACAATGAAAGAATAAAATCCTTTCAATATCTACATTAAGCTTAATGGTTCTCAAACTTGAATGAGCATAGGAATCATCCAGAGAATCTGTTAACAAAGCACGTTCTTGGACTTCATCCCAAGAGATGCGGAGCATTTTTAGCCAAACACCTCCATTGGCTTTGATGCAGGCCAACACATTTGGAAAACCACTGAATTAGAGAGACGAGGAGGGAGGACTACCATGCAGTTGGGTTCAGGAGGGACGTGGCAGGTGTGGGTTTCAGGGAGCAGTGAATCAGAGGATGTGAGGTGTACCAGTAGCATCTGCTTCCATACTTTACCATAACCTGCTTGTACCTGGATTGTTTGTGGTCAGATTGGCCATCTGAGTCATAATGACAGCAGAGAATGCTAAAGAACTCAATTCTCGGAACCCTAGAATCCCTGAGGACATCAGGTGGGAGAATTATTACAGAATGGAGGAAAATTATTGCTAATGGGACCCCAGTAATAGTCATCACACCCACATTTCCCTCCACTACCTCCTCTCACATTCAGGTTAGATGATAATTCTATGCTTTTCTGGGAAGATAAGGAGTTCAAGGTAATGCATTTCAACAGGCTTGCAGTCCCACTGGCCCAGCTGGATGTCAGTGTTAGCATGGCGTGGGCTGCTGAAGAGCGCTTCAAAATAGGGCAGAGGCAGTGGCAAAACAACTAGCTGTGTTATTCCAAAGCCATCCGAGCAAATTACATGGAAAGTAAGCAGGAGTCATTATGATTTATATAAATATATGTTGCAGATTTCATTAAGATTAGGCCAGCTTTGCAGTTATCACTTGCTGGGCTGTTTGCCTGGTCCTTAATCTTCATTTGCAAATGCTGATTAGCCTCATAAAGGACTCCTGGTGGCCAGAAGTAAACCCAACCCTCACCTTGCTTTCTTCTCTCCAGGACCTCAGCCAAGGAGATGCCTACCTGGGGATACAGCCTGGAAACTCAAAACACATCTGCAGGTAAGGTACCTGAAGACAAAAGGGGTACAGACACACCAGTACAAAATCCTCCTCAAATCAGAGTCCTTTCTAGGGCACCAGGAAGGACAAAGGATCAGTGTCCCCTCTCTCATGCCCAGGTGCAGTTGGGCATTCAGACACGGGGACACTCAGAGGGGCGAATGGGATGATGATGGTCCCTCATGTCGGTGGGGCAGTAATGCTCGATTCATTTAAATTCTGTTATTAAGCCAATAATGGCAGGAAGTGAGACAGACATCAGGGATACAGAGACAAAAATATTAAAATGCTAAAAGTCCTTGCCCTAGAGGAATTTGCTCTGACCTAGAGACTGGTACACAAACTTGATCTTGGGTTGGGGGACGCAGGTGAAGACCTCATAATGATGCGTATGACACAGGGATCAGAGGATTTATCAAGCATGCCGGAGGTTTTCAAGTCTTGTAGAAACTCCATCTTCTATTTTTTCCAAATGAGGTCTTAGGCAGAACCTCATACAATTGCTAGAGTAATCTTTCTAAAATGTCAACCTGACCGTGTCACTCCTTTATTCAGGGCAAGGGACTGCAAACTCCTTCTATAAAGGCTAGATAGCATATATTTTAGATTTTGCAGGTGAGACAGTCTCTGTTTAAACTACTCAACTCTACCCTCACAGAGCTAATGAAGCGAGACACAAGTAAATGCATGGCCATGGCCGTGTTCAATAAGACTGCATTTACAAAATCAGGCAGGCAGCCAGATTTGGCTGGTAGGCCGGATTGGCTCATCCTTGCCTGAGAGTCACTCACGTGTTCCCATCTCCTTAGCAGGAGACCCCAGGCCTTCACAGTCTGAACCCCAACACCTGGTCGACCACTCTGTGCCTACCCCACACCAGGTCCCCTGCTGCAGCCCAGTGGATCTTTTCCATGTAACTGGTAAATACTGTGACCTTTTATAATGTTACATCTTCGTACATATTCACCTCATCTGAATTGTCTTTCCTTGAAATCATCAGGGAAGTACCTTTGTTCTTCGTGTTCTAGCACAAATGTCTCCTTGCTGTGTCAGAATGTTTATGTCCCCACCAAATTCAAATGATGACCCTCATGCCCCATGTGATAGTGTTAGGAGGTGGGGCCTTTGGGAGGCGATTGGGCCATGAAGGCAGAACTCTAATGAATGAGATTAATGCCTTTATAAACAATGCCCAAGAGAACTTCCTTGGCCCTTGCACTATGTGAGGAAATAATGAGAAGTCTGCACCCCAAAAGATGGCCCTCACTCAACCATCCTGGCACCCTGATCCCAGATGTATAAGAAATAACTTCCTGTTGTTTATAAACCCCCAGTCTAAGTTTTACCACGTCAACTAAGTTAAACACGTCAACTAAGACATCCCTCATCTCATTTTTTGTAACACCTGCTTGTTTTGAAATACTGATTACTTGTGTGCTCATCAATTCCAGCAGAGTCTGAGTTCCTCAGAAGTGGGGACCATGCCTTTATTCCTCTCTGGATCCCAGCTCCCAAGACTAAGGAATGTTTGTGGATGAAACATACCCCAGGAAGTGGGAGGCAGTCAATTAAAGGCAAACACAGCTCTCTGCCCCTGTGTCTGCTGGACCAGAAGTATCATGGTCCATTGTAAGGAGATGTCATCCTCATAGATAAAACCCACAACCTCTCCTTTTCAGCCCAGAGGTAGAGGCAGCCCTACCAAATGCCTCCTTTGTCCTGTAACTCAGAGAGTCAGCCATCCTAATATTCTGCCTCTGTGGCTCCTGCCACCCACTCTATTTCTTATTTTAGGGCCATGAATCTGCTGCCCAACTGCCAAGCCTGCAATACCCTCTCCGGGGAGCCGCTCTCTTTCCAGATTCCTCTTCCCTGTCTTTCTCCTCCATCTCCTCCTTCACTTTTATTTTCACTGCCATACCTCAGCCCCACAATGGGTTCAGAATTGTGGAGGTCCATTTAGTGCTTTGTATGTAGTAGCTGGAAGTTTGGCTTAAAACTGCATTTTTCAACACATATTTTTGAGATGTTTCCATGTATTTAGGATATACCAGTAAACCAGATAGAAATATTCCAACCTCTCAAGAAGATGAAAGTTCATTGGGGGAAAAAGCAAAGACATGGGTTGGTAAGTGTTACAGGTGAAGGCAGGGGTCATGAAAGGAGGAGCTTCTAAAATACACCTGGGATGGTGGGAGGTAGAAAGTCAGGTCTGTCTTCCTTGATTCAGTGACATCTGAGACAAAGCCTGAAGACAAAGACTGAGGAGGAATTGGGCAGGTGAGCAGGGACAAAGAAAGAACTAAGCAGGAGGATAGTAAAAGCAAAGGAAGACCTGAGAGTAAGAAAGAGCATGAACCCCAAGGTCAATTCTGGTGAGTGGGGGACCCCAGCCGAAATCTCAGGAAGGGACAATACTTGGAGTCATTTAGGTGGAAGACATATCATTCCAGCGAGCCTGGCTGCGAGCAGGCTGGGCTATGACCCAGGTCCTAAGCAGAGAGCCAGCAGTGTGTGCGTTCAACAAATATGAATGAGCTACTGTCATGAGGAGGCAGGTACAATGGCGAGACAGACAGTCATGGACAGGCAGCTGTTCAGAAGCCCATCAAGCCCATGGAGTGGGTGGGGGAGCTCAGAATCAAGTTTCAGAGCAGCAGGGACATGGAGAGTCATTCAGAAAGTAAGACAGAGTGAGGAAAATAGAGAAAAGGAAAAACCCCCAGCTGTAGGAATCAGAGCAGCAAGTCAGTCCAATTCCAGACACCGCTCACTTGCATTGGAACCCATCACTATTCTCTCCTGCCCGCCTTGGATCCCACCAGTTCTTGAGGTCAGGGTTGCTCTGTAGCATCACTAGTGTTACCTGGGTCCTTAGTCAAATGGCCCTGAAGACCAACAGCAGTTCAGTTGGCCCAGTCGAGGGCCATTCTAGAGGCAAGGCTTCCTTTGGGTTGATGTTGCCAGTGATGTGGCCGTCCCTTCTTTCAACATGTGGCTACCATTTTATCCTTTGAAGTAAAAAAGAAAAAAAACAACCCATCCACAATCATCAGGTTCTTTTCACAGATTCCTTTTAGCTTTCTTCTTTAACCTTCCATGTTCTCTCCATGAACACCTCGGTGAGTCTCTTTCTGAGCCTTTGGGGCTCTGGAGTTAGAGTTCAGCCCTTAATTGGGCCTCCCCACACCAAGAACAGACAACAAAGGCTGTCTTCTAAGGAGGATTTACATATTCAGCAGCCCGGCTTCTCTTTCCTCTTCTCCATTCAAGACAGAGGAGGCTGCAGAAGCCTTGATCTCCACATGGTCTGTGGCCAGGAGGTGGAAAGATGAAACTGCTCTGTGGAGGACCCAAGGGGAGACTGAGCTGTGGCTACCTGAGTCTTATCAAAAGAAAAACAGTTGCAGCACTTTTTATTTTAATAAGTAACTCAGGAGGAGATGTGTAAGTAAGAATCTGAAATTAAATTTACCAAATATGCTGAGAGTTGGTCCTTGGAGAAACTTTATCTCTACCGCATAGGCAAACACGTCAACTTTGGGGGTGCCGGGCAATTCCTGCATGGCAGAGATTGAATTTGTTTTTGTGTAGACAGTATTATTTGGCACAAGGAATAGGAAACCTCGGTACATATTTTAGCAAACACAATTCCACATTGTGAGGGAGGGTTTCTGGGGGCTCCTTAGGGATGTTGGCTACAGGACTAGTCTACATCTCCCAACTGATGCAACTTGTGAGGAGGGGAGAGCAGGCATCCTCCAGTGCCTTTGGCAGACTGGCAAGTCTCAGAGTTTGGGCTGGACAGCTTTTGGAAAAAACTGAAGTGTATTAGCCTGACATATCCATAGAGAGCATAAAGCCCATTTTATTTATCTAAAATGAATTTTAGTCACTTCGGGGAATAATTTTCCTTCACATGTATGTATAAACACATACATGCTCACTTATCCAAAAGTATAATTCCATTTGGAAGAATGATATGCAGCCTCCGCCAGTTACAGGCAAATGTCCAATACCGTTAAAGGGGGAATAATGTGGGTGTGCAAATAAGTTGCTCTATAGGGAGAAGGTGAGACAGAGGGTGGGGAACTACTGCTCCTTTTACTACCTTACCGTGGTTCACTATACCTTGGCCAGATGCCAGATGCTGGGTGTTGGGAGAACAAAAGCAGCCACTACGCCATTTGCCGAAGCTATGCCTTGGTTCAGTGCTTCATTCCAGATGTGCACACACGATCCTTTAGGTACTGTTTTACCACTGGGCACCTTAGGTTACTTGTTTTCTATTTTCTAATGGTAACCAGGGCTTCACTACTTTCAAACCAGCCAGGTCACATAACCTATCTCAGAATTCCATCCTTGGGAGTCTAGTGCCTATCACTGTTTTAGGTACCAAATATTATATTCATCAGGGTGTAGTGACAGATGGCAGAACCCCTTTAACAGTTCCTAAGAGCTTTAATACAGGGAATTATTGGAGGAGCTAGAGAATCAGGCTGGGGAATTGGCTTCCAAGATTGATTTCTGGATAACACTGTAGGATTGGCTGCCAGAGGAACTATCACCTTTATCACAGGAAGGAGGCTGGAGAGCAGGAAGGCACTATAGGAACTCTTGTTCCAAGGTCATGTTGAAGCTTCAAGGTCGATACCAGCAACACAATGCCTCCTAAGTGTTAACCTTCCCTGTCTAACTTAGGTCTGATTCAAGTCTTGCCAGGTGTGTCTGAATGCAAAACCAAAATTATATCCAAAATCTTAGCTGCAAGGGAGTCCAAGAAATGTCATTTTTAGTTTTCCAGTCTCTGCAGCACAGAGGAAAGAATACTTCAAAGAGGTGGCCAGAAAATGTGGAGGGAGCAACCTACCGTATTTACCTCCTTACCACCATGAATTTCATGCAAGTGCCCAAATTATGAATCAATTGGCCAAGCACTTGTTGAGAGGGTACAAAGCACCTTGGAGGGTACAGAAATGTATGAGGTGTGCCTAAGGAATATGTTCACTGATTTTACAATCTAGCAGCTGGGTTAATGTGCTGGAATGAAAGCTGCCCCGTAAATGGGGACCCTTTGCAAATCTTATGTGATACAGTCTTGCCTCAGAACTTCTCTGGACTTCCTATTAGAAATGGCATGTACTTCATGAGCACACACTGATGTGTGCACCTCGAAATCGGTGTCATAATTTTAAAGTCACCTGTCAGAGTACTAGCATGTGTTTACTGAGTGCCTGCCAGGCACTGTGCTCTGTGCTTCACATACATTATCTTATTTCAGTTACACAGTAAATGGTACTGTGAAGGAGGTGCTGTTCCCATTTCCATTTTACCATAAGAAATAGAAACTCAGAAAAGTTAGGTGACTTCCTCAAAATCACACATTTCCTAAGTGTCAGGTAGGCTATGGGAATGGAGGACTCTGTGAGGTCAAAGACCATTCTCTTCCCATAACATTCCATTTCTTTCCTTAACTAAGAGAACGGAGTTGTTCTCCTTGCTCCATACCCACCACATCTCCCAGGCTTTGATCCCAGTGACTTTCAACTCTTCCCAAATAAGGCAAACTCTCTTCGTGCACAAAGATGCCTTTGACTTGGCACTCTTACTGTAGAAATGCAGGTGATTATGACCTGGGATCTGCAGCCAGTCTCAGAGGGGAGAGAGGCTAAGAGGCAGGAAAGTTCCAAATCACAGCTTTATGACTTCCGTACGCCCAACGCTTCCCCAGGAGAAAGGGACAATAATCAGCTATGCACAATAATCAGAGGGTGTATTAATAATTACCAAGATTTATAAGATTCTTGTTTAAAATTTAGACATGTGACTTCATTAGTACATGTGACTTCATTAGTACACCTTAGTAATATTTGGCCCCATTCACATGTTACTGAGAATTCATTCCTTCCACTTTCTTCCTTCCTGATGCAATATAATATTGAGGTCGAATATGTAAGCTCAGTTCAGTTTTGAGAAGTAGCTCAAATCCTCACTAATTACATGTTTCCTCTTAATCCTCATCCTTCTCATAAGTAAAATGGTAATAATCATAGAATTTATACAGTTTGAACAGATTAAATTCGATAATCCATTGAAAGCATTGGCATGCTCTCTGGCAAATAGTAAACACTGAAGTGTGAAATATTAATTATTAATCATATACAAAACTCTGCACTGGGAGCCCTGAAAGTTCTCATCTCTGATAATTCAACAGACATCCACAGGGGGCCGGGAATTAAAAAGGGGTATGGGAGGGTCTCTGCCCGCCAGTTGCTCACCATGTTGTGGAGGAGACAGATCGATAAACAAATCAGTGGAGGTAAAAGTCTACAGCACTCAGCCACAGTATATACCTATCCTGGCTACAGTGAAGGCAATGGAGTGAGTGTATAGTGTTTTTTTGTTTGTTTTGTTTTGTTTTTAAATATATTTTTATTGATTTCAGAGAAGAAGGGAGAGGGGAGAGAGAGATAGAAACATCAATGATGAGAGAAATCATTGATCAGCTGCCCCCTGCACGCCCCCTACTGGGGATCGAGCTGCAACCCGGGCATGTGCCCTTGACCAGAATTGAACAGAACCCAGGACTCTTCAGTCTGCAGGCCAACACTCTATCCACTGAGCCGAACCAGTTAGGGCTGAGTATATAGTTTTATTTGGCTATACTGTCTGGGGAGGCTTCAAAAAGATGATGCTTGAGATAAATCTAGAAAGATGGCTTCCAGGAGGTGGAAAGGAAGGGAATTCCAGGCAGAAAGGAAAGTAAGAACAAAAGCAAGCTGACATGAAGGGCATAGTGGGCAATGGGGCATATCTCAAGCATGGGAAGCAGGCTTGAGCGTCTGGTTGGAAATCACCGTAATCAGTCACATACAGTGTCAGCTAGCATTGCTGTAAACCATGCAGACCCCGTGCTCCCCACGGCCCAGTCCCTGCACAGTGTCACCTGCAAAGCAAGAGTCTACTTGCCGCGAGGTAATTAAAGACAATCAAATCTTTCCCAGCTGTTTGGATGGGAAATGGCCAAGGATAAGAATACAGTTGATTCCAAGAATTTCTAATACTCTTTTTTAGGTTTGTGTCCTGCTCCCCAAAGTCTCACACCCAGAATCTACAAAACATTTTGGCCATCTCCTTCTCCTTTCCCCGCTCAAGTCCCTATCTGCAATTCCTTCATTCCATGATCCTGCCTCCACCCCATCCATAGCCACAGCCCACACACCTGCTTTGCTCACACCTGCTGGCCAGTCCACCTGGGATTCTCCACCTGGTTGTGCTCCAAGATGGCACAGCAGAGGCTTGGATGTGCTGATAGAGCTCCCATGGTTGAGGAAAAAGAAGCACCTCTAGCTCAGGGCTCCTGGAAAGAAGGCTTTGGCAGCAGGTGGTCCATGCGTTGGGATTATGCTGTTTGAGAGGATTTGAGCAGATGGGAAAGGCCGTGGGAGGGGGCACAATAGAGGGTGGTAGACCCAACATCAATGCATCCTCTCCAGGCATTGGGGATGCCTGTGTGCAGGCTTTCTGGGGAATCGCAGCATCTGGAGGCAGAAGGGACCTCAGCAAAAGGGACCTCAGCTGTTCTATCTTGCCCACTGGCCTTAGAGATGAAATTAAGGCCTAGAGGGGGGAAAAAAGGATAAACAGATTCTTGTTTAAAATTCGAAAACTTACCTGAGTATCCCTTCTTTGACCAGACTTACAATATAGATTCATCACCTGAGGAACCTGTGGTGTTACTGGTCATGAGGGTCACAGAAATGTATGCCATCGGCAGGTGTGTATTTGTGTCTTCCTTTGTAAGGGACTGAATTCCTGGGATATGGGGCTTCAGGATCCACTTTACCAAGGATGGGATTGGAGGGAAGGCAGCGTGGAAGGCGAGCTCTCGGGGTTGGGACTAATTCTAATTCTACCTGGGCTCCGCCGCCGACAAGCGTTGTGGCATTGGTCAACTTAAGCCTCTCTGAGCCTCAGTTCCCCAATCTGTAAAATGGGATGTGCAATTGCACCTTCCTGCCTGTGTCGCTGTAGGGATCCATCGAGATAATGTGCTCAAAGCACTGAGAAGGGGGACCGGCACCGAGTCCCGCTCAGTCGGTGGTAGCTAATATTATTAGTTCTGTCGAACAAACACATTCTGCCGGCGCCTTGCAGCAAAGACTCTAATATGCTTAGCGTCCACTTCAATTTTATTTCCTGTGCTTCTCTCGTCGTCTGGGCCATGGTCAGTATTTACAGGCTAAAGGTTCTGTTGGCAGCATCAGCATTGACTGTGGGGCCACCTGGGGCCACTTGGCTGTCCCTTCCCCACGATGGCCATGCCACACAGCCCTCGGGGGACAGCCGGGCCCTGCCAAGTCTGCCTGCATGGACTGTGTGGGCAGAGGGCTGGCACAGCCTCCATCCTGGCCGGGCAAGGTACGCCGGCAGATGTTGGCTCCAGTGTAGACGTTGCCCGGGAGAGAAGCAGCCACCGGTGTCGGCTTTGTTAATTGCATTGCCTCCTGGCACAGCAGCCTCACACGGCCCTGGAATAGCTCCTGCTGCTAGAAAAGGGCCCTTCCTGCCTCTCATTTTGTGGCAATTTCTTTCCCAGGGACAAAGCCTGGCTCAGGCACCAGATCTGATTTTCAGTAAAAGGCCCTTATGCTGTGCCCAGCTTTCCAGCTGGGCTGCTCTCTAGACTAGAAAGAAAATTAACTTGGCCAAGCTCACCTGGAGAGCCCATAAGCTCATTAGGGCTGTACCTTCCATTTGGACATCAGCTTCTGCCACGAAACCTTCTCTCTTAAAGGCACAACACACTGCTGATTTGGTTCATTCCCTGCCCGAGAACCCACAAAAGCACATAAGCATCCCTCCATCTACCGTGTTTCCCATAATGCTTCTCCCTCTGTGTTTCAGGCGTTGCCGTGTTTCACGGCGGGAAGGGGTGGCCTTTGTTCTTGAAAATCTTGATTCTGCTACTGGCTTCGTTGCAACATAGTTTCATGACCTTGGACAAGTGATCTCCCTTCTCGGGGCTCAGTCGCCTTGTGTATAAAATCTGAATGATACAGCCTATCCCGTCCTGTTGCAGAGATGAAATGAGTTAAGTAATTTACTTGATACTGTGCCTGCAGAAGCATCATAAGTTCTCATTAAATGTTCTTGCATGTAACTGGTTGCAGAATAAATGAACATACATCTCTTTTAATAGCACAGTTAATTTCTCAAGCGTCCCTTAGGTCCAGATGACCGAGAGGCCCCGAGTTTCCTACAAGGGCCTCTCCATTGCTCCGAATGGTCTGAGAATGCTCCATCCGCACTAAGGAGGCAGCTCTGCCAACAGATGCTCACAGGGTGCTGGGGAGTCGGTCGGCAGGTGGGTCACATGAAAGCCTGGGTCTGCATCGGCCAGTGAGCCTGTGCTTTGCTGCGGTGATACCAATGCAAGTCTGTTCCAGGATGGTTGTTCCAGGATGCGGGGGTGGAGGGCAAGGCAGGCTCCACCCCAGTGGAAGGCAGATCTGTGGTCCAGGAGGCCACCATAGGCCTAGTCTTCAGATATTTGAACTGCAGGTCCTGATGCAGATCCTTGTGTGGGCCAGAGCTGGTTAGCTACGGTGCCCAAGGGGGGGAATAATAGGGTTGGGTTGAGAGATACAAAAGAATGTAGTTGGGAAAGGTGCAGGTGCAGAAGCCAGACCTCTGTGTTCTAATGCAGTGCTTCCTGTGCACCGTTACTAGATCCCTCTGTGCCTCCATCCCCACAGCTGAGAAATGGGGGCCTTTTAGTCATTGCTAAGGTGGTAGGGTGGGTTACATGGTTTGACACACAGAAAGCACTAAGAAGAGTGCTTGGCACATACAGAGCATGCCATGAATGTGAGCTTTATAAATATGAGTCCTAGGCTGGCTGCTCCGTGCACACATGAGCTCGGGCAGTTCGTTCAATCTAACTCTGGCTCTCTCCTCTGGGAGATGCTGCAGATGGAAGAATGACCATGTTCTGAGTCAGGAGTTCTGGTTTCCATCCCCATCTGCCCGTAATGAACTCTGGCCATTGTCAGGGAGTTCGGTTTCCTCGGTTTCATTAGTCCTCTGTATTCCCACCTACACACAAGAGAGTGGGGTCAGGTCATCTCTGAAACACTGTGAGTCCAGGGATAGCTGTTCCCATTCTCTTGGGATATTTTGCTGAGTACAGCTTGATTTCAATGATCCGTTAAATCTATGCTGTAATTTTTACTGTTCAGATATAATTCCAGTTACTTTATGGGGTTGCGTCGAATGGGAATGTGCATGAAGTCTCCTTGGCTGCTTTGAACAACCCTGGGAGAGAATAATATTGACGAAAACCACTAACCTTGTTTCAGGGCTTACCACGGGCCAGGTCTCTGCTAAATACTTTGCAGCTCTGCTTCATTGAATCCCCACATGGCCCTTTGAGTTAGGTGTTGGCCTTATTCCCATTGTTCGGATGAGGAAACCAAGGCTCGAGGCATAAGGAACATGCTCAGTGATCCACAGCTGGCAAGTGGTGGAGCTGGGGTTCAAGAATGGGCCTGTTTGACCCATAGAACATGATTAAACCCACCTTATGGAGAAAGACACTGAGACTCAGTCAGCAAATCACAGGTCCAAGTTCACTTATAAGTTAGTGTCATGGCCAAGACAAGAATCCAGTCTTTTTCTCCCCTGACTGGAGTGTGCTGCACCCTGCAGCCTCTCCGACCTGCTTGCTTGAGCAGCAGATGAATACAAATGAGGGCTGATTTGCATTCACTTCCAGCTAACACACAGATTTCCATGCTCTCTGCTGCACACCTCTAACATTCACAACCTTGTGCATCTACCCTCTGGGCTTCGTGGACCAGTCCTTTCTCTCTGACTCACCCCGTGGCCCTGAAACGAAGGCAGTATCCTGCCTGTGAGCTTATCAGAGCCCGACTCCAGTGAGGGCCACTGTGAGCCCAGGCAGGACACTGGCACATGTCACTGCTTTACCTCGTAGGGAAACCAGAGACAGAGGCACCTAAGTGCAGGGGACACTACCACCCAAGATGAAACAAACCACGATAAATCCCAGGGCTGGCCGCAGTTACACGAGGCTCTGGAGGGAATTCTCTAGGCTAATTAAATGTGGAATAATACATAAAGTGGGTGGCACCCCATGGGGATGAGAGGAGACACAGTGTTCCCTCTGTTTAATGGAGCTGCATTAACAGGGCATCTGTCATTTTGGTACCAAGTGTCAGGCAATATCCTTGAAGGAGAAATCCAGGGAAGACGCTCTGCTGTGTTTGAAATAGAGGATTAAGATTTATTGGAAAAATTGATGAATTCATTAATGAAAGATAAGTAGTAGAGCTGAAGGGCCAACTGCAAGGCTTAGCACAAAGTCGGAGGTCAATGGATGTTTGTTGAATTAATGCATCTATTCCTTGAGCCATGCGGTCCTACACAGCTGCAGTAATGCTGGGTCAAGTGATAGGATTTAGAGTGAGACGACTCTGAGTCCTCACCTCAGGCTGCTGCCCACCAGTTCTCTCAACCTAGAAGGGTTGCTATCCACTCTGATCCAGCTTCCTTATGTGCACATTTATTTGAGGCATATCTTAGAAAATTAAGTGAAATCTCTATAAAATAATTTAGTAATCGTCACATCCATGTTGATAGATTTATGCATTTTGACCATCTGAATACAACTCAGAATATCTATGTATGCATGCTTTCAAGTCTGAGTGTTGAAGGAGCAGGTCTGTTCTTCCTCACAGACGGAAGGGACCATGTAACCAGCTTGGGAAAGCAAAGTTCCCCTGAATACAGGGAGAAGCATTATTTGAGACTGAGCACTAATGGCCTTGGTCAAGTTAAGCCTCTCTGAGCCTTGGTTCCCCAAACTTTAAAATGGGGAACTGTCCTGAGGTGGAAATGCTGCATGTTGATGTCGTCCTCTTAGGGCCAGAGGTAAAGTCGCACCACTCTGGATGGGCAGGTGACAATCCGACTGCCAAGCTGATGAGAAGAGCAGGTCTGGGCAGGAAAGTAAGGATGCAGAGAGTGGGCCTTGAACTGAGTGGGAAGGGAACATCTTCTTTCCTCTGAACCACCAGGCACTTGGGGCCTCAGGGCTGAGTATGGGGACACCCTCAAGAACACGCTCCTGGTGGAAACTGTCCGTGGCCCTTTGACCTGTGGAGGTGGCCTGGAAGCCACCCAGTGAAGACTTTCATAGGGTGGGTCTGGGCCTGCAGAACCACATCTCATAGACATAAGGTCCACAGCATGCTAATGTAATTAAAGTGGATGTCCTGAGATATTAATGTAAACATGATGATAACATGTCTCCCCAGCTAGGAAACCCAGGAAAGCTGCCACAGAGAGCTTACATTTATTTTTATTTCATGAGGCTCGAGAACTGTGTAACAGACATGATTTCTGTAACCACATTGGCTTCTTGAAAGCTCAGAGGATAATTTTTGATCAACTCTAACATTCATTGAAAAATGTTTACTTGAGAGCCTACTTTGACTGTCTCCTGGCTGCACTGTTCTTTTCCTTTTTTTTAAAAAAAAAATTGTTTCTAATTTATGCTCTCTTGTCTTTTTTACATTCTCTTGTAAAACGCCTGAAATTCTCTCTGAAACAAGGCAGGGTATAATTAAACCGTGTGATACAACTGTCGAAGGAACCTGACACCATCTTGAGATGCATTAATCATCATTTGTTGCACTCCCATCGTTTTACAATTTACAAAGAACTTTTACATCCATTATTTCATATGATTTGCATAGCAACGCTTTGAAGTAAACAGGGAGTATTTTCCCCATTTTATCCCAAAGAAAGCTGAGGATCAGTCTGGTTAAGAGATGTCCTTAGAGCCTGGCTGGCATGGCTCAGTGGTTGGGCGTCAACCTATGAACCAGGAGGTCATGGTTCGAGTCTCAGTCAGGGCACATGCCCAGGTTGTGGGCCCGATCCCCAGTGGGGGGCGTGCAGGAGGCAGCTGATCAATTACTCTTTCTCAACATTGATGATTCTCTCTCTCCCTCTCCCTTCCTCTCTGAAATCAATTTTTAAATATTTTTAAAAAGAGATTTGCTTAGAGTGGGTAGGTCCTGGATTTGAATCCATTACAATCACACTAACTCATTTCCTTCCATCACATAAAGCTGAATACACATATGGAACATAACATTCTCATTGTACCTGGGGAGACCAGACCACATTTGGAATATGGTTTAATCCTGTAAGCCTTGTTGTATTACCAACATCGTGAAAAGTCTGGATGCCATGTCATACAGAGAATGATCAAATGGCTTAGGAATAATAGCCTGAAGGATACTAGTGAAATGATACAGAAATAATAGCCTGAATTCTAACATTGGCATGTTAGCTGACTTCAAGTATTGCTGGGCACCCATTCTTCAAAGTTGAGTGGTACAAATGGAACCAACAGACAGATGACAGAGGAGTCCCATGAAGTTGCACCTGTCTGTTGATAGATAACCTCTCCAACATCCATAAAATTATCCATGTCAGTAAGGATAATTTTGGCTTTAACAAATAGAAGTCCCAGCTCAAAGAGGATTAAACAATGGGATATTGTCATCTCACAGAGCAGGACATTGGGAGCTGTGTGTGGAAAGGTCCAGGCATGGAACTGTTAGGAGCTCAATGATATCATGGATGACTGGGTCCTTTCCATCCCATTCTGCTGCCAGGAGCAATAGCTTCATTCTAAGTCTGACCAGCATTATTGCCACAAGCGGCTGCTCGTGGCAATCAGGACTCTATACTTTACTATTCATCTCCACCAAGGAAGGAGGAAAAGCTCTTCTCCAAGCATAGAATATAATCTTTCCTCTCTATCTGATTGCTTCAACTTAGGTGATGGCCCAGCCCCAGCCAGTAATAGTCACCAGGGGCATTCCACACACTGATTGTATTAGGCTAATCAGGAGTTAAGCATGGAATTTACTCAGGGCTAGAGTGGCTCCCCCGAGTCACGTGGACTGCATGGGTGATAAGGAGACACACAGATAAAATCTGAGTTCTGTTGGAAGAAAGGAAGAATAGTAGGGCAGTCAACAGTGTTCATTACCACATCATTCCCACATCATACCAGCCTTGGAGCACTTGACTTAGACTCAGTCAGTCATTGTATTTCATCATCCTGACCCAGCGGAATGTTAGGTTTAATCCTGTCTGGTCTGAGTAAGCCTCCTGACTGTTGCTTGATTGGCTGGGATAAAAGCTCTTTCTCTATTCCTCCATGTAATGGTGGTGCGGGGATAGAAGGCCCTAGAACTGCTCTTGCCATTATTTTTAAATATTTTTTTTAATTTCACATTCAACATTCAACCACTGACCCACACTGGCTGGGCTGCTCTTTCCATTTTTAATTATTATAACAGAAAATCAGCTTAAGGAGAATGCTGACACCTGGAGGATGTCAGGGCACAGAGAATTTCCAAGAAATGGGGCAGAACCCCGAGGACACTTCAGATCTTTGACCAAACAGCACCTGGAACTCACCCTAACACTGAACTTCTCATGTGCTGATTTGATCAATTCTCATTATTTAAAAATACAGCTTTAGCTGTGCTCTCTGTTTCTTGCAACATGAAGAAGCCTCGCCGACACAGCAGAATCCAGTTCAATCCATTGAAAATGTTTCTAAACATGAGAACCGCTTCCAAATGAAACAGGCTGCCTCCCATTTCCCGTTTCCCGTCTTCCGTCCCTAGAGGGGATTAAGCAGAGACTGGCCAACAATCTGTCCAGGATGCTATTAAAAAGGAATGTCTACATTGGTGGGAGGATGAAAAACCACTTGCTAAGTACACTTTTAATTTGGAGACGCTAATAAAACCCCTATTAAACCAAGATTCAGGTAAAAGTGCATGAAAACTTGTGTAGGAGAATCCAAATCTAAGTCAAAGGTACTTGGGTGAAAGATGAAGGTCTTTCCCTCTGAGGCAGAGCTAGAGTAGAGGCATGACTCATTCATTTCTTCTTTGGTTCATACATTTCTTCTTTGATTCACTCATTTATTCAGCAGATGTGCACTGGTGCTCAAATATGTGGGAAGGACTAAAGAAACAGGAATAAACAATAGCCAGGATCCTGTTTTCAAGAAGCTCACATTCTAGTGGTCCTGGTCTAGTGGAAAGACATGGCCTTTGGATTCTGAGTGGCAATCATGGCCTCTAGTAGATATGTGACCTTGGGATGGCTTCTCTGATCTTCAATCTTTTCATTGGTTAAATGGGAACTATGCCTCAGACAGTAGCAGAAAGGTGGAATGAAATAATGCACGTATATAAAATACCTAATAAAGGTCAGGAACAAAGTGGTTAAGCAATAAATGATATTTCCCTTGCACACTTAGAGCATTAATAGCCACGGGTTAAAGGGAACACTCCAACGTGGCACCTTCTGCATGACCTCCACAAAGCTTACGCGTAGTAGAAAGTAGAAGGTCATGCAGAACTTTGGAAGAAATTGATCTAAAATGGATCAGATCAACATAATTTGAATGAGAGAGGCACAGAGTGCCTAAGTCATTTGTTTATTCATTCTTTCAACAAAAATGTGTAAAGCATCTCTCCACTGAATGAGCAGCTGTTCTAGATGCTTGGGACGTAACAGTGACCAAAACAGAAAAGTTCCTTCCCTCATTGGACTTACATTCTAACTAGAGGCCCGACACACGAAGATTCGTGCAAGAATGGGTCTTCCTTCCCCTGGCTGCCGGCACCACCTTCCCTCAGGCCGGAGCTGCCTTTCCACCTTCCCATGCTGCCCAGAGACCCGAAGCAGCTGGGGCAGTGCTGAATGCTCTGCGCCTATGTATGCAAATTAACCTGCCATATTTGTTGGGGTAATTTGCATACTCACTCCTGATTGGCTGGTGAGTGTCACGAACGTACGGTCAATTTGGATCTTTCTCTTTTATTAGTGTAGATGGAGGTGGAAATACAAGAAACAAAATATAGGGGACTTGTCAAAATGCTGCATGGCACTAAATACTAAATAAATGGTGCTAAGAACTTGCACTGAGGAAATGGGGAAGAAGTAGAGGGACCAAGGGTTTGAGTTGCTAGAGAAGCCTTGAGGAGAATACAGGCAAGCTGGAACTAAAGAGGAACATGTTAAAGCCCTGGGGTGCCCCTTAGTGAAAGGGGAACTGCAATGTGACATGTGGAGTTCGACATCTGTATTTGAAAACTCTGCAGTGATTGCATGCCAAGGGGATGTTGATGAAGCAGTGCATGAAAGTATGGGGAGTAGAGTCATTTTATAATTGAATGGAAAGATTCTGCTGAGTTCAAATCCTGGCTTTACTACTTAGTAGGTCACTTTGAGCAATCTGTAACCTAGGTCATAGAGTTGAGATGAGGATTAATTGAGAGAAATCCTATAAAGTACTCAGCATATAGGAAGCTTGAAATAAATTCTTGTTATTATTACTACCACCATGATATCAAGGCACATTAACTGAAGTGTATTCATTTTCTATGATTTCTAAAACAAATTACCAAGAACTTAGCAACTTATAAGAATACCCATTTATTAACTCACAGTTCTGTGATTAATCTGTGTATGCTTAGCTGGGTTCTGCTCAGGATATTGCAAGGCTGAAATCCTGGTGCCAGCTAGGCTGAGCTCTTATCTAGAGGCTCTGGGGAATAATCCACTTCCAAGCTCACCTAGATTATTGGAAGAATTCAGTTCCTTGTGGTTGTAAGACTGAGATCCCCATTTCTTTGCTGCCAGGGTCATTTTTTGCTCCAGAAACTGCTCATATTCCTTCTCACATAGCCCCTCCATCTCCAAACCAGCCACATTGCATCTAGTCCTTCTCACACTTCTAATCTCTCTGATTTCCTCTTATGTCACCAGCCAGGGAAAACTCTCTCTCTTAAAAGACTCATATGATTATGTTAGCCCACCATGAACAATCTCCCTATCTCAGTCAATGGATTAGTAACCTTAATTACACCTGCAAAATTCTTTTTTGTCTTTTAACTTCACATAGTGTGATAGCTCATCATATTCACAGGGGAGGGGATCACACGTGGGAGGAAATAATTGGGGAAACTAATCAAACTGGAAAATAGAAGAGCTAGGATTTGTGTGGCCATGTTGAAGTCATATTCAATAGCACCTCACTTTTCTCAAACATTTATCTGGACAGCCACCCTAATCCAGTACTTGAGTAGCCTATAATATTCCAAGTCAGTGATATGGGTCCAATGACCAATCTGCTGAGACTGATTTGGGTTCCTAGTATATCACCAATATACTTGTTATGCTTCTCATGTTAATGTCACACAGGATGAATGCATCTTTTTGTCATCATCCAAGTCATTGAGGAAAAGATTAAGTAGAACAGAGATACAAAGGGGGCTGGCCATCTAGCCCCTGGTGACTTCCTCCAGGTTCGCAGGACCTGGTAATCAACACCCTTAGGTTATAGTTATACAACTCCATAATTGTCTTGTTGACTCTGCTAGCATCAGAACCTATGCTTTGTATTACTCCTTGGGTATCCTGAGGAATGCAATCAACTTCTTGATGCAATCTAGTTATCCTCTTTCCACTGCAGGTCCCTCATCTCCACTCCCCCAGTCTTAGCTCCATGTGCCTCAACATTAATCAGCAGCAGCCTTGGGCTGGATATTGGCAAGTTTCAGCAGTATTGATGGTATCTTTGTAGAGCATGATTACAGATTGCTGGAGAAGAACAGGGGGTAAAATTATAAGATGTCACCTAGTAATGAGAAGCTAATTAGAGACCACATCATATTCACTCTGGGTTCCAATGGCTTATTTGTAAAGAACGTAAAAAGCACTGTGTGTTCTTCGACATTGCAATAGAGGATGAGGCCAGAGAAATATTGTTTTCTGTTATTCGGAATCTGTTTTGAATCCTGGTTGGGTTGCTGAGGCCCAAGAAATTCTGGAAACATGACAAATAGGGATAACAATATGTGTCCCACAAATTTACCTAAGGATAAAATAAGATGATGTACTTAAATTTCGGTCAGAATTCATGGACCCTGATACTAGGAACTTATTTGGGCCAGGATCCGTATGCTCATTTAAAAAAGGTAAATGATGATTTTTATTCTTTTTAAAATAACTTTTTATTCATTTTAGCTTTTAATAACCTTTTAACTAATATTTGCATTTTTTAAATGAGATATTTCCTTGAAAGAAAAGAGAACAAGGAGAAAAAATTAGAGGGTGTAATTTTCTCATTGTTACATCACAATTTTACAATTGGCCTCAACGAGTCAGGAAGGCTACCTCTTCCTTGCATCTCTTCTTATTCCAAAAATATCTAAAGAAGTCCCTTTTGGTTAGTGTGATGTTAGCACAGGAATAGACAGACAGATCAATGGAACAAAATATATAACCCAGAAATATATTCCAGGATGTATGCGAATTTAATATGGGATAAAGGAGACATCACACATCAACGAGAAAAGGAAGGATGATTTAACAAATGGTGCTGGGACATCTGGGTAGCAATTTAGGAGAAAAAAATCAATTTTAGGCCTGTACTTCCCATCATGCACAAATCAATTCCAGATGGGTTAAAGAATTAAATATAAAAAATATCAAATCTTAGAAAAACTAGAGAAAAACAGAGAAGGGAATAAGAATTCAGTCTCTTGAGGAGTAAGAACTTCCCCAGCTCAGAGCAAGAGAAAAAAACACACAGGAGATTGACAGATTCAATGACTTAAATATAATTGTTTAAATCCCAACATACAGACACATAAAAGCCAAAATCAGACTTGAAATAATAGTTGCAGCAAATATTACTGGTAACAAAGTGTTAACTTTTCTATAAATGGCTCATGTCAATCAATATAAAAGAATACTAGGACTTAGAGCAATAAATGGGCAAAGCCACTCACAGAAAATTCATCTATGAGGAATATATATCTGATTTAAAATGTGGGAAAAGATATACACTCACTAGTAGTTAAGAGAATGCTATATTTTAACATTAAAGTCTGAATTTTAAAACCATAGAATTGGCACAATTATTTTGAAATAAGAGTATCCAATCCCAGTGAAAGTGTAGAGAAATTATCCCACTTACCTACTGCATCGAGTGGTATGAATTGGTGTCATACTTTTACAAAATATGTTCATACTTTGCACTAAGACACTTGCAAAGATTTCAGACAACACTAAGCTGCATTTAGAATCTAAACTAAAAATAGTTTTAGATGTTCACGTGAGAAGAGAAATAGAAGGAGGGGGATTCATGAACAAGAGGATCTCTGCATAATTTAAAATAATAAAAACTTATAAGTAATATTAATAACAAGAAGAAAATCGGTTTAATTACGATATATTCACCCATGCTATATATGGTGTTAGTAGGCCTATCAGTCCAGGTTCCCAAAGGAAACAGGTGATGAATTCAAATTAGAATAATCTGAGGCAGGTTCAGGAAAGAGACTATTTACAAAGGCATGGGCAGGGTGTAGGACAGCTTGTGACAAAGACTTAGTAAGGAAGAACCCTGGTAGCTGTAAGCCTAAGGAGGTGAGAGAAAGGCAATAACCAGAACTTTGGAAGGATGGTCACAGGAACACTCCATCTTGATAAGAGCTGTGACTTCTTTAAGCCAAGCAGCGACACAGCCATCCTGAAGCCGCCCCATAGGGAGGGGTCCGGGATAATAAAGATTCTAATAGCATTCCCCTTAATCTCCCCAATGTCATTGGGGAGATTAAGGGGAATGCTATTAGAATCCTCCATTGGCTAATGCCAGTGGGAGCTGGAGGACAAGCAAGCCTTTTGATGGCATGCACACAGACTAGCCTTTCAAGAGGCAGACCTGAGGGAAAGGGCATAGACAGGTCAGGAGGGATAGAAGGCAGATGTCCAACACAGTGGAGAAAAAGTGTATAGTCTGTCCTTGTGACACAAACTAAATGTTAAAAATTTTTAGGAAAAGTAAGTAATACACTAAAATACTAAGTTTTGTGTTAAAGTTATAAGATTATTAGTAAACTAGAGGCCCGGTGCATGAAATTCATGCACGGGAGGAGGAGGGGTGTCCCTCAGCCCAGCCTGCACCATCTCCAATCTGGCCAATCTGGCCAATCTGGGACCCCTTGGGGGATGTCCGACTGCAGATATCCCTCTCACAATCCAGGACTGCTAGCTCCTAACCACTCGCCTGTCTGCCTGCCTGATTGCCCCTAACCGCTTCTGCCTGTCAGCCTGATCGCCCCCTAACCATTCCCCTGCAGGCCTGATTGATGCCTAACTGCTCCCCTGCTGGCCTGATTGCCCCCAACTGCCCTCCCCTGTTGGCCTGTTCACCCTCAACTGCCCTCCCCTACCGGCCATCTTGTGGTGACCATCTTGTGGCAACCATCTTGTGGCAGCCATCTTGTGATGACATCGTGCGAGGGCGTTGCACAACGCCACCTAGGCTTTTATTATATAGGATTTTACCTTTTTTTGTATTTTCCAAAGTTGGGGTTGTGGAACTAGGCAATCAACTATTTTCTTTAATCTTCACATCTGTAGCACAGAGATGTGTCTTTGGTACATGATAGGCATTTAGTAAAACTTAAACTATCGCTCTCATGGTTGTCCTATTGTTGGAAAGAGTTTAATCTCCAATCCCATGCCTTATCACATAATTGCATAGTGATATGAATTCACTTTCACCTGGTATTTAAAATGTTAGCCATAGCCAGCATCCTTCATGTTAAGGTATCTGGGATTGGGAAAGAGGTAAAAAAGAGAAACAAATCATTAACTTAAATATACCTCATTCCCTACCTCGCGCCAAGGTCTAAGTTGGTAGTCTTAGCCACCTTCTTCCATGCTTTTTTCCCTTCCCCTTATATTCTCTCAGCACCTTGGGAAGATGGGATCCTGACTAAACTGTCATTTCAGTGGGAACTGAGCCTTGAGAGGTCTTGCCTTATTAGGTTGCCACAGTTTTCCACTGACCAAGAATATTGGGTAATGAAGTTCTAGGAGGCACCTCAGTAAATCCCCTGTATTTTAAATATGCCCTTATGGTGTAGCAGCAATCCCTTTTCTTATAAGTATACTAGAGGCCCGGTACATGAAATCCATGCACTCGGGGGTGGGGGTGGTCCCTCAGCCCAGATTGCAAGAGGGCACAGGCCAGGCCAGGGGACCCCACTGATGCATGATCAGGGCCAAGGAGAGATGCAGGAGGGCTCCAGAGCATGTCTGACACATCTTGCTCAGTCCCAATCGGCCAGACCCCAGCAGCAAGCTAACCTACTGGTTGGAGGGTCTGCCCCCTGGTGGTTAGTGCACGTTATAGTGAGTGGTTGAGCAGCCTTAGCATATCATTAGCATATTACACTTTGATTGGTTGAATGGATGAACGGACACTTAGCATATTAGGCTTTTATTATATAGGCTGTATCCCTTGTCTTCTTGTTGGTTTATCAACATAAAGAGTCCCAAAAGGCTATAGAACATCTCAGCTTACAAATCATTAGAACCACGACTACACTTGGTGGAAGGATTTCTCCTTGGGTAGTGTACCTACAAGCCCACCAAGTTGGAGGTTATCAGGATAGGAAGCAAAAGTTCCCCAAATGGGTCATTACCGTATTTTCTGGTGTATAAGACAACTTTTTAACCCAGGAAAATCTCAAAAGTCGGGGGTCTTATACACCAGAAAATACGGTATTTGGGTTTTAAGCAATCTCATATACATTGTCAGAGATTTTTCTAACCTACCGTATTTTCCGGCGTATAAGACCCCCGACTTTTGAGAAGATTTTCCTGGGTTAAAAAGTTGTCTTATATGCCGGAAAGTACGGTAGGTATAATTGTGTGAGAGTCTGTTCCCATCTTCACCTGGACTGATGCATTCTGGTTATATGGTTTAGCTACTGGTTTACAGTATTTCTCACATCCTGTAGGAAAATACACTAACAATCCAGGCTGTGGCTACCACCTGGTGCCATCATGATGCCATAAATGAGACTTTAATAACCAATTCCATCATTCTACCAAGCCAGTTGCTTCTGCCTAACAGAGAAACTGGTCAGAACAGTGAAGGTCATAGATATGAGTCTATGAATACACTTTTTTTGCTATAAAATGAGTTCCTTGGTCAAAGGAGATGGTGCTTTGGAAATCATGGAATGTGTAAAGCATGATGTAATTTTGAACCAAGAATGTTGGTGCTAACAGAGAGCAGTTTGGGCAGGGAAGGCAAATGTGTATGGACTTGAAATTTGTGCCAATCCCTCTTAGAAGAAAGGGTTACCCTATCAGTGCAGGGAGGCATGCAGTGATCAACATTTTACAGAGAGCCGACTGGCTTCCCCTGGAATGGTGCCCTATCCCGAGTTTAGAGTTGGCTTCTGATCTTGACAAGCTCGATGCTCACCATCGCCCAGCCAGGCCAGCATCGATGAGGGGAAGTCGGTGATGCTGGGGCCATAGGAAGCCTCCATCTCTGCTGCCATGCCCACTTTGTACATGGACCCACCGAGCAAGCCCCCGAGTGTCTAGGGATTGACATCCCTCTGATTTATAAGAGTTTCCTTGGCAACAGATGTCCTCAGACAGGAATTCATGCAGGATAGAAATACCTTCACGCTCTTTACCTATCTGGGAGGTCCAGGTCTCCCCCCTTCCCTACAGACCCCTTTGTCCCAATCTCCTGATCTAGTTATTTCCTCAAACAGTCACCCAACCATTAGTCCTCGCTCATGTGACAGTCCATCTGCCCTTCCTCATGAGGGACAACCAGATGTAGTGCCTGAAACTCTTCCCACTGGAATACTTTCCTCCATGGCTCTCTGTGGGACATCCCAGAGTGAGGCTGAGATGCAACAGCCATCCACTGCCTTCGTACGCTCTCATCCTCTGCAGGTCCATCATCAAACCAGGCCCACACAGTTCCCTCCACCCTTCCCTGATCATCAGGACTCTCCATAAACTTAGAGGGGTGAGTTGAGGGACAAGAAGCAAAGCAGTCGACAAAGTTCCAAAGGAGTCTTCCCACCGGGAAGTGCACTTTAGTAGTATCTTCCAGAACAACCCAGACATGCTCCATATATCCCGTTTCTACTTTATAATGAAATGCTACTGTACATGCCAATTTTATGCTTCAGTGTATTAGATAACATCAAAGCCACAAGGAGCCGCAGCCCAGGCCTCATCATTACGTGGTGTCTCACGGTTTCCACTGGGGTCCAGTAGCTGCTTTTCAAACAGAGAATAACTGTCACAGAAGAGTCCTCATTACAAACCGTAGGAGTCAAGCACCTCTCGGGCCTGGCTAGAGGCTTCATACAGAATCACTGTTGTTATAGACGTCTTCAATCCCATTAGGCCTATAGCATCAAAAAGCTTTGTAACACTCTGCACCACAGACGGGACGTGCTATAGAGCCTTGTTTTGCTTTAAGCCCCATTCAAAACGGTCGTTATTATGAGTTACTCAATAAATGGGTCAAAGGAGCATGACCAGATATGATGCATGTTGCCTGCCATGGACAAAAAGGCCCACCAAGTGCTGCAGCTTTCTTTGTGGTGGGTGATGAAAGCACACAGCCAGGCTCTGACTTCAGGGGCATAATACAGATAAGCATAGGCCATCGGACCTTCGAAACTCCGTCAAGAGGATAGGATTGGACATTTAACAGAATTAACTTTCTACCTTCTGATATTGATGTGCCTTATTAAGGTATGTGGGCCAGGCCAGCATGACTCAGTGGTTGAGCATTGACCTGTGAACCAGGAGGTCATGGTTCAATTTCCAGTCATGGCACATGCCCAGGTTGTGGGCTCAGTCCCTAGTATGGGGCAAGCAGGAAGCAGCCAATCAATGATTCTCTCTCATCATTGATGTTTCTGTCTCTCCCTCCCTCTCTCTTCCTCTCTGAAATCAATAAATCAATGTGTGTATGTGTGTGTGTGTGTGTGTATTTTTTTTAAAGGTATGTGGGGTGCTTGATATTCCCTGTTTACCATTGCAAATTAGCATAGTGTCATCATGTAACAGGCCAGGGTGATAGGCAGGTTATGAGAATAATCATGCACCCCCCACTCTCAACTACAGTGACAAAGACCCAGAGAGTGGACATAGCCCAGAGTCAAAACAATAAAGGTATACTGCTTTACCAGGTTAGTACACACAGGCTGATTCGGATTTTGCTTGGTAATTGAGATGGGACAGAAACTACTTGCGAGGTCCAATCTGTGTGTGCCAGGAACTGTGCTGGTTTGTTCCAGTGAAGAGGCAGCGTCCAGGACCATAGCTGCAAGTAGCAGCATGGCTTGATTAAGTCTGTGATAACCTACTCCATCCTTCGTGGTCTAAATGCCCTTGCAGCAGCAGAACAGATGAGTTAAATGGGAATCGAATAGGCCTCATTACTCCTGCAATCTCTCAAAGCTTTGCTGGAAGCACTAATTTCTGCTTTATGTGATATTGCTCTGGTTTACCACTTTGTTCTGGAGGTAGGTGTCAGTTCATGTCAGTTACAAAGCCTGTCACTTGGCCTGGACCCTTCCAACTGCCATAACACTTACTCCAGCGACTCTGCCAGTATGGATATATATTCTAATTATAGTGTGTGGTATATACGTTTATATATATACTAGAGGCCCAGTGCATGAAATTTCTGCACTGGTAGGGTCCCTAGTGGCTGCCTCTGCTAGCCGGGCCTCCCTTCCTTCCCCCGGCCAGCCCCACCCCCTGGTTGAACTCCCAGCTGACCTCCTGATCTAGGGGACAATTTGCATGCTACGCTTTTATTATATAGGTTATCCTAAATATAAAATATATATTCATATTACATATATTATATATATTCTAAAGATAGCATGTAAGTTTGCCTTAATTATATGATTAAGATTAGTAATAGATGTTTATGGGGGAAAGTAGTACAAATAAAATAAAACATTTGTTTTTGTTAGATTACAGATAGTTTTATTACCTTCATAAATCTATTTTTCAAAGTGGGATGGGAACTAGATTGTAAGCGCTTTAAGAATAGGAACTATGGCCTGGGCCAGTGTTGCTCAGTTGGTTGGACATCCCTCCTGCACACCGAAAGGTTGCTGTTTTGATTCCTGGTCAGGGCACATACCCGGGTTGCAGGCTTGATCCCCAGAAGGGGGTGTGCAAGAAGCAGCGAATCAATGTCTCACTATCATATCAATGCTTCTCTCTTTCTCTCCCTGCTTCTCTTCCTAAAAATCAATTTTTAAAAATCTTTAAAAAAATAAAATAGTAAGTATGGCTTTTAAATAAAGCTTTTAATCCCCAGCATCCATTATGGTAACTTCAAAATAACAAGTATTTGTTTAATTTTAGATAATAATAAAAAATATAAAACATGCATTTAGAAAATGCATACTTTTTCATGAATGTGCAGAAGAAAATTTTCTAAAAATGATAATATGCTGGCCCATAAAGAAAGTCTCAGCAAATTTAATGAGCAGGGTCTCTGGCCACAGGGGAGATAAGCTTGATATTAGAAATAATAAGACAACTGAAAAACCCCAACATGATGGGAAATTAAGCAGTGTGCTCCTACATAACCTGTGTCAAAGAAAAAAATCTTTATCTGAATGATAATGAAAATAATGTCCATAGAGAGAAATGTGTAGCTTTGAAAAAAACCTGAAAACCAATCATCTACATACCTTTCTCAAAAGATTTACCAAAGAAGAGATTGAACCTAAGAAAACATAAAGAAGAAAATAATAACATATACATTGATGAAATATATTTAATGTGTACATTATTGTGATGTGGTATATATTCTGAAAGGATTCCCACCATCTAGTTAATACATCGATCACCTCACAATTTTATCTTCTTTGGGGGGAGGGCGATGAGAACATTTAGGTTCTACTCTCTTAGCAAATTCTAATTATATAATACAGTGTTATTAACTACTAGAGGCCCAATGCACGAAATTCGTGCAAGGGGCTTGGCCCTTGCAGCCTCAGCTTCGTCCGGAAGGTCGTCCGGAATGTGGCCCCCTGAAGATCATTCAGCCATCTGGTCTAATTAGCATATTATGCTTCATTGTTATAGATAGTCACCATGTTTTACATTAGAGCTTCAGACCTAATTCATCTTATAATTCATCTTTTACAAACCTCTTTCTATTTTCTCCACCCCCAGGCCCTAGCAACCACTTTTCTACTCTCTGTTTCTATGAGTTTGACGTGTGTGTGTGTGTGTGTGTGTGTGTGTGTGTGTGTGTGTGTGAAGAAGATGTGATATATATCTTCTTTTCACCCATTAATGGACGCTTAGGTTTTTTTATGGCCTAACATGTGTTCCACCCTGGAGAATGTCCCATGTGCACTTGAGAAGAAGTTGTATTCTGCTACTATTGAACTGGAGGTTCTGTAAATATCTGTCCTAATTATAGTTTAAATCCAGTGCGTCTTTACTGATTTTCTCTCTGGATGACCTTTCCATTGTTGAAAGTGGGTATTAGAGTTCCTTACTGTTATTGTATTGCTGTCTGTTTCTCCCTTCTGGTTTGTTAATATTTGCTTTATATTTTTAGGTGCTCTCATATTGGGTGCATAAAAATTTACAAATGTTATATCCTCTTGCTGGATTGATCTCCTTATCATCATATAGTGACCTTCTTTTTCTCTTACAATATCTTGGCTTAAAGTCTATTTTGTCTGGTGTAAGTATAGCTACCCAATCTTCCATTGGTTACCATTTTTTCGTGGAATACCTTTTCCATCCCTTCACTTTCAGTCGGTTTATGTCCTTAAAGCTAAAGTTGAGTCTGTTGTAGGCAGCTATAGTTGGCTCCTGATTTTTATTCATTCAGCCACTCTATGTCTTTTGATTGGAGAATTGAATCCATTTACATTTAAAATAATTATTGATAAATCAGTACAGATTTACAGTTACAATTTTGTTAATTATAATCTGGCTATTTTGTAATTCTCTTGCCTTTTCCTTTGGGAGTATCTGATTTTCTATTGTAGTATGGTTAGTTTCCTTTCTTTTGTATCTTTTCTGTAGTTGCTACAGGTTTTTGCTTTGTGATTACCACAAGGCTTACATAAAACATCTTAGATTTACAACAGTTTATTTTAAGCTGATAATAGCTTAACTTCAAATGCATATCAAAACTACATTTTTACTCTTCTCCCCCACATTTGGTTTTCAGTGTTACAATTTACATTTTTTACCTCATGTATACATTAACAAATTATAGTTATTTGTAATACTTTTGCTTTTAGCTTCATAGTACATTTATAAGTGATTCATCTATCACTGTTTCAACAATAGACTATTCTGAATTTAACTATATGTTTACCAATACCAGTGAGATTTGTACTTTTATGATTTCCTGTTACTAATTAATATTCTTTCATTGCAGCTTGAAGAAGTCCCTTTAACATTTCTTATATGGCTGGTAGAATGTGATGAATATCTTTCGTTTTTGCTTATCTGGAAAACTCTCCTTCAATTCTGAAGGACAACTTTGATTTGTAGAGTATTCTTGGTTGGCAGAGGTTTTTTTTTTTTTTTCTTTCAACCCTTTTAATAATATATCATACCACTCCCTTCTGGCCTGCAGAGTTTCTGTTGAAAAATGTGCTAATAGTCTCGTGAGAATTCCCTTCTACATAAAACGTTGTTTTTCTCTTGCCACTTTTCAGATTTCTTATTTTTAAGTTTGACAATTTAATTATATTATGTTTCAGTGTGGGTCTCTTTGGATTCATAATGTTTGGAATCTCAGGATGTTTTTGAGAGGGCGACACAATGCTAATATGTATGCCAAGATAATAGACAATAATAATATTGTGGCAAACAAATTATTGGTCACTTCTAAACTCCAAATAATATACTATCTTTATGTTTTTGTTCCACCAAGTAGTATATATCCTTCTTCATTCATTCCTCTTCTCCTCTTACCTGCCAACATTTACATTTTTTCTACTCTTATATTGTCAAAATTAATAGTATTAAAAAATTTAAATTATATTTATGTCTTCAATGCTTTTCCTATAACTTGATCCTAAAGTATAAAAATTAATAAATAATTTTAATATTTCTAGGGCTTTGCAGATATTGTTCACTATAAAGTTAGAAATTATTGTGGTTACATTTCTTTTTCATGGTGCTCTTACTTTATTACCCTGGAGTTTTTAATTGTCTGTGCTTTTTATTCTTCCAGATTTGGAAGTTCTTAGTTCTCAATTTTGTTTAACATCTCCTTCCAATTATGTGTTCTTTCAAGTCCTTTATCCTCTTTTATTAGTTTCCACCTCTTCCAAGTTTTTTCATTTTTTTTTCATGAGCTAATAAACCTTCTCCCATTCTGTACATAGTTGTGGGACACTTTTCCATTCATGGAACATTGAAAAGAGGAGATAAATATATTTTTAAATTCAAATCCCTTGTACATTAAGTATATTTAAAATTGTCCTTTTATTATTATCAATTTTGAGAGTGAAACCATGGTTACTCCCTTAATAATGAAGACATAAGCACACTTCTCTCTGCCTAAGTGTTTGCTTATAGAAATTGGAGTTGAGTCCTGGATTATTACCATTAAATACTTCACTTATTTTTAAGCTGCTTAAATTTACTCTTTCACAAATAGATTTACATTTAAATTACATTTTTCAAGTATATTAACAAAAATCACTGAGTCCTTTTGATTTTTAATTGGTTTTAATCTCACAAGACCTTCTCGGGAGAGGGCTGTTCCCCATCATTGCTGAAGATCCTACAGAACCACTGCCCTATTCATTAGAGCGAGAAGAAGGAAAAGTGCATCTCCCAACAAAGTCCAGTAGAGCCTCCCACCTTGAATACATCCCTTACCATTCCTATTGTTTTCCACCTCAGGCAGTACCATTTCTAGTCACAGCAAAGCCAAGTGATGAGTGCATGAGCTTTGGAGTCAGAAACTTCTAGGTCCAAAGTCACCTCTAATATAACTAGCTGTGTGACCCAATTAAAATTTTCCCTTAAGCCTCCATTTCTTTATCTGTAAAATGGCTACAACAGTGCCTGCCTCAGAGGCTTATTGTGAAGAAAAATTACATAATGCCTGGAATGCATTTCCTACGATGCTTGGCACATAATAAATCTTTCATAAGTGCTGGCTCTTACTATTATTAATTGTGGTTGGAAAGTGTCTTCTCAGTGAACAGATATGCTGTATCATTGCACAGGCTACAATCACTCTGCTCATTGCATCAAGATCTCTATAATCTACCTAATAAAAGAGTAACATGCTAGTTGACCATACCTTCGCAACACCCACCAGCCAATCAGGAGTGGGTATGCAAATTAACCCAACAAAGATGGTATGTTAATTTGCATATGCAAATACAAGCAGCCGGGGGCGGGGTGGGATGCTTGTGTCATCGCCATGGCAACGACTCAGGCATTCCTTACCACCCCAGCCTCTTCAGGCCTCTGGGAAGCATGGGAAGGCAGAAAGGAGGCTCCGGGCCAGAGCAGAAAGGCTGCTCCGGCCAGAGCGAAGGCGGTGCCGGCAGCCAGGGGAAGGAAGGCCCATTCTTGCACAAATCTTCGTGCATCGGGCCTCTAGTATAGTTATAATGGAGAGAATGTAAGGGACAGAACAGTGGGTGCCTTGTCTCTCTAATTCACTGATGTTTCCTGAGCACTGAGCACAGTCTTACATATGGCAAGCCCTAAATAATTATCTGTGGAGTAAAGAAAAAGAAAAAACAAAACTTCTAGGTAGACATAACTCTACTTGACTCCTGGCTCAATCATTTCCTAGCTGTGTCACTTTGGGCAAGTCACCTAACTGCTCTCTGACTTCATTTTCTCAGCTATAAAATGAGGGAATGTAATTATTTCTAATCATTTGAGCAGAATTAGTCTCATATAATAGCACATGTTAAAATTCTTCATAAACTCTGCATTAAGATTCACATGTCAGTGTGATGATGTGGTCACAAAGTAATGTCAAAAGTCTTTCCAACAAAGTAATCATTCTTCCTGCTTTGGGCCCACCTTTCTCTTTGTGAGCCTTCTGGCCCCCAAACACTGTGATCACGAGGCATCCCATCCTGAGCTCCTCTTTCTCCCATTCCATCCAAGTCAAGCTGTCAGTTCTTGGCTTTGAGACCCTCTCCTCTTCTCTGTGTTGGTAACCCTAGCAATGGGTTGACTTGGTGTGCCTGGTGGTTGAACGTATGATGCCCCAGAAAGTCTCTGACTGTATATAACTCTCCTGTTATCCTTACCCTTGATTGAGACAGTTAAGAACTCCTTACTCTCTGGTTCCTGTCCTGTGGCACCAGCACCCATTTCTAAACCTCTTCTCCCCCAAACACACACACACACACTCTCCTCTGCACACATGGCTACAGTAAATTTATAAGAAGGTTATGTTTCTAAAATCCAGACTTATGGAAAGCTGAAAGTTTGCTATTTGGATCAAAAACAACATGGGGCAAAGGAAGGCTATGAGGACCTCTAGGATTTTTTTTAAATTGGTAATGAAATAGGACAAGACAAGTGCTTGGTGGCGTGTTCATGTAGCCATGGGCTGAATTAGTGACAGTCTCCTGAGGGAGGGTTCAGAGCCGTCCCAGAAAGTTCAGCAGAGACATCTGTTCCGATGAAGACATCTGCTCCATGAAGGCAGCGCAGTGGGAGTGCAGGAGAAGAGAGAGTGTGGGAATGAATTAAAATGAAAAGCAGCTGAGTATCAAATATCTTATGAAATGCTCCTGGAACCCCTCATTCTATACGCTCCATGTAGATGTTGCATATACTCTAGTCAGCTGAAAGGCACACCCTAAAAGCAAAGGTCCTGTAGAGACCCATCTATCCACAAACATCACTGTGTCCTCAATGCATGCCCAGCTCTGTGCCGGCTCCTCTAACAATCTTCTGATAATAATTTCTGTCACTGAATCAAAATGACTTGGGAAGTTCTAGAAATAAAATGTAGAAATGATAGCAATGAACCTCATCCATAGCAAGCATTTGATCCTCATCGCCAGAGTAATCACTGAAATGAATCTTGGACAAATTTTCCAGAGCACCTATGGCCTGACAGGCACTGTTACAGACACTGGAGACACGGAGGTGAGCAGGACATCCACCCTCCCTTATGGGAGGAAGATCATTAGTTCCTTTGGGGATCTGTCGAGATCAAGGTGCCTCCAAGACTCTCTAGAAGAGACATTGATTGGGTAGGTAGGTAAGGTAGGTAGGTCAGAGCTTGGCTGAGGGGCTTGGACACAGACATGAAGGCCCTGGGGACTTTAACACACAAGTGTGCTTTAGGTCCTAAACTAATATTAATGTCAGCTAAGCTTTCAATGCTCTTGGTATGCACCCAACATTATGAAGGATACTCTATACTAACTGCCCTATTCAATCTTCAATCCAACAATCTATGATGTAGATTCCACTAGTAGCATCACTTTACAGATAATAAAACTGAGGCTCAGAAAATGTAAATAGCCTCACACATCTGGTAAGTGACAAAGGTACAACTCAAAACCTAGTCCATGTTCTCTAGTCTTCATACTTTTAAACGCTATGTTTTCAAGTTTCAATAGTTCAAATATGCAAGTATGTTTTCAAGTTTAATTTAAGCAGCTTGGATGGGTGCACATACCTACCTCACCTTCCTACCCACCCAGAGGTCTCAGCTTTCACCAAGATTTTCTTCAGGGAGAAACACCCAATACTGCTTTGCTACTCTAACCTTGGCATGTTTCTTTAATTTCTATATTGCAGTAAAACTGGAAAATGTGATCAGATAGTTTTCAAGTCTCATTAGTCAAATTAATATTTGTACTGCAAGCAACCTGAAATTTTGGCAACTGCAATGAAAAAGGTTTAGAGGAATTAGGTACAAAGATTGCTGTTGGAAGAGAAATTAAATAGGTTGTTTCATTTGGAAGAAGAAAAACAACTTCAATTTACAAAATAGTATTTTTTTAAGATTCCCTGGGATGAAGTCAGCCTAAGGATAGGAAGCCCAAATGCAGCTACTCAGAGGCTCTGGGTCCATCAAAAGTCACTTATCCCCTCTAGACCTCAGTTTCTCCATCTGTCAAAGGAGAATTAGAATGGTTGCCCTGGTCCTATGGGGCTGTGATGGATGCAGATGAGATAATAGATGGGGAAGCATGATGATGTGCAGAAAGTGCTAGAAAAAGACAAGAGCTCATTTGAGTAGTGATAATGTGTGTATTGAAACCCACAGGGTGCAAGGGAAGATGGGCCTCAACGACTATCAGGATGGACCAAGACTCTCACTTGACAGATGGAGAAATGGGACAAGATGGGATAGTTGGCTCATGCAAGCTCAGTGACAGAGCTGTGGTTAGTGCCTGTATTTCTCCCTCTGGTCTGTTGGTCTCTTTTTCCTTTAGCTAAGATGCCACTTGGTGACTGGGGCGCGGTGGGGGTCATTACTACCTCCTGCCAGAAAAGGATCTGGAACAATGCAAAGAACATAGCCCGGCTGCCAGTTTGGGTCTTAGTAAGATAAATGGCTTAGCCCTGGGAGAAAAATATGCCAACCTGAAGCTTACAGAGGCTTAGTGGTTCCACATTTCCAAGAGTATAGGTGATATAACACATGTATCAGAAACAACAATACCTGCTCACATTCACTAACTGCTCAGCATGCGTCCGAACTGTGCAATAAGCATTTTACCTGCACGTATGTCTCATTTTGTCCTCCCAGCAATCCCATGAGTTGTGTGCCATTATTGACTCCATTTTATAGATAGGAAAACTGAGCCTTAGAGATGGTAAAGAAGTTGCACTGGGCCACAGGCTATCAGAGGTAAAAACAGAGATTTACCCCAGTCCATGTTCTTATTAGTTTCCAGATTTTAACCACCAGACACATTACAACATTCCACCAAATCCTAAAATGCTTGGAGCGGCAATGCTAGGCTCCTCGCTATCCAGTAGGCCCAGTTCACTGTAGTTTTCTCTCTCGCTTTAAACCTGGAGAAAACTTCAGCTCTGACCTTTCACTTTCTCACACAGTAGGGAGAATTTGGAAGGGCAAAGGCACAGGCTCCCTGCATTCTTGTCCCTGCATTTTGTTCCCACTCTCCCTGTGCTCTCCTCTTCTCTGCCAGTTCAAGTCTTACTCTTCCATTAAGGCTCCCCTGAGATTTCACCACCTGCAGGTCTTCCCAGCTGCTCAGCCCACAGTGGATTCTTTCTCCTCCAAGTCCCTCTGCCACTTACATTCTGTACCTTCTGTGTGGACCCCACCGGGCTCGGCCTTCTGATAACTCTTATTTTTTCATTTGCTGTGACAGCTACTTATCTGTCTCTATAATCTCACATCCTCAAACACATCCACAGCTCCTCAAGGGCGATGTCAATGGCCATTTTTCTTGGGTGCCCCAGAGTGTTTAGTACATGGCCAGCCGGTCAGCAGTAGTCAACGTTTTAAATGAATAAGAACAGTAGGAGAAGGCAACTTCCCACTAAATGGAAAGATAAATTTCTCCATTGATGACTTTTTTAACAATGGGGAGACCGTCCTTGAGAGGTCAGTATTTAGCTATCGTTGGAGGTGTGGGCACAAAGGATTACTCAGGATGTTCTGGATGGGATTCCTGCTTCGGGGGAATTTGGTGGAATAAGCCTCCAAGAGCCCTTCTAGCTGTGATAGGAGTCTATGATCCCACAGCTGAGTGAGTACATGAGTGAGTGAGTGAGTGATGTGCAGGTGTCAGTCACTCAACTTGGGCTTTCTCCCACAGCCCCTGAGTCACGGCATTCCACATAACTCAGTCTTTTATATAAAAACACTGATGTGAAGTAAGTGGAGAGCAGACTGTATTTCCTCTATTTTCCAGATGAGGAAACAGACTTATCCAAGTAAAAGTAATCTGCCTGAAGTCGGCAGCTGGTTGCACACGAGCGCCAGCTTTCCCAGGCCCAGGCCGTTCAGTCTTTGCTTCAGGAGCCCAGGGCAGCTCACCGTGGCCCCTCATCCACCCTCCTTTATGAAGCATGGAGGGGAAGCTGAGAGAAATCCTGGAGAAACCTCAGCTGCTCCCTGTTCTGAGCCCTCAGCCACAAAGCCATTTGGGTTTTCACTTGAGTATTTCTGTTGGGTCCCCTTCTCTCCATAAACTCTGCACTTCGTGTTCTCCGATGCAAAGGCAGGCTCTGGAGTTAGGTGGGCTGGATTCAGTTCTCAGCGCTGGCTCCTTGGCCCTGTCACTCAACCTCTCTCAATCTCAGGATGATGGCCATGGTTAGAGTCCACCACAGCAGACTGTGGTGAGGACAAAATGAAGTTACCTGGAAAGAGGTGAGTAGATGGAGTCTAGAACAGTACCTCTCACATAGTACAGACCCAATATATATTTGTGGAGGGAGTAGGGGGGAGAATACTTTTTTTCCTAACTGTGTAAACTTGGGTAAGTTGATTGCCCACTCTGTGACTCAGTTTCCACATCTGTAAAATGGAGATAATGATTATAGTGACTCCCACTACCCAAGGGTTTTTGTGAGAAATAAGTATGTTAATGAATAGAGAGAGCACTTAGAAAGTGCCTGACAAATTGAAGGGGTTTGAATAGTGTCGCTATTATTGCTTTTTCTTCCTGATGAGTGATCATTGCACACACATCCTCCTGCACATGCTTCATGGTGTGCGTTCTGCCTTTCAATCAGGTCCTCCCACATAGACCACAGCATCTATTATTTTATCACCACTATTTGTTTAATGATTCCTACTTTTATTCCTTCCATAATCACGCTTATATACTTTTTTTTTGCTAGAAACTTCCACACTCTCTGCTTTTCCCCCAACCAGATATGATGGCATTAATCATGTCTGTAAAACACTTCAGGACTAGGCACCAACACTGAAAACGCATGTAGAATCTTATCAACAACGATCACCAGAGAAGGCAGGTCAGGGTGCTGGCCTTGGTCCTGAAACAGAGATTTGGGCGTGTCTGGGAAACCCAGAACTTGGTAAACAGATGGCTTCCTGACTAGCAATCACGCTTCACATTGTGATGTCTTTGGGGGTTGTTGACTAAGAGATCCCATTCATTCCACCTTTATCCCCACTGTCTATCTCAGCCCTGCCTCACAGAAGGTGCTCACTAAAAGTTGATCAATGTATGCACCTAGAGGAAAGCTTCTCCCTTTTTCAGATGTGATCAGAAACTGTGATGGAAAGGATAAGTAACACGTTCCAGGTCAAGATTTTCTCAGCCCCTTTCCATTCTTCAAAGCCTAGTTCAAGTGCTAACTCTTCCATTAAGACATTCTTGAAGTATCTCAAACTGAAATATAGATTTATTTCCACTGAACTCTTTTAATTCCTTTAATTGGATAAGTGGAGGTACTAAAATAAGTCCATATGACTTTTATATTATTATTATAGGACTTCAAGTATCATTGAGAGCACAGTCCATGTCTGGCACTTAGGAAATACTAGGGAAAACATTTTCACATGAATAACTAGATCAGAAGTGGCAAAATGAGAACCAGAATCTGGAGTCCTGTCTCTTTCCAGGCGATCACTCTGCCTCCCATCCAAATGAACCCTCCTGATCTCCTGCCCCCTTGGGGCCCTGAGCTGGGTGGAACTCCTTCCAAAGATCGGCACCAGAAAGCCATCTATGCTCATGTGCTCTTTAGCTAATGGGGCTTACTCCAGACAGGTGATAATGGTTCTGTAACAACTGAGGGTGGAGACAATTTGGAGGACAGAATGGGAAGAATGGTCCTGACCCAATAAATCACTGGGCCTTTCCCATGGTTCAGATTTAAAGGAGGAGGCAGAATTTAGATGTCTATTATGCATCCTTGGAGAATAGAGAGGCATGGCTATAATGAGATAAATTAGCAGGTCCCTGCAAGAGAAAATGCCCATCATAATGACCTTGGCGAGCTCTTAGCTAGGGAGACTCTAAATGCAATTGCATGAAAAATAAGGAAGTGGGTCTTCTTCTCCATGCTTCTTACATAACTGTAGAGCATAATCTTTTTACTTGCTTAGAAAGGGGCTGAACAAGTCTTGATGTATCACCTGGGACATGTTACTTCAATATTTCTCCCTTTCCCTGTCCCCCTCCACTTCCCCAGCTTCTCAAAGATAGGGCCAAGCCTAGGTCCTTCAGGATACCCCCTGATTTCAAGCCCTAAACTCTGTGTGGCCCATCCTGAAGCCCTCAAGTCCCAGGTAGGTGTCACCTGCAGACTCAGTTGTCCTTGTCCAGGCACAGGCCATAGTTGATCTTCTCCCCAGGAACCCGCAGGAGGGTGTGATTCCCAGACTCTACTCAGCCACAACCTAAGGATGGATGCCCTTGCTACTTTTCTTGCTAACCGGTGTCCCAGTTTTAGAAACCAGGTTCTGCCTGCTTCCTGTGTTCCAGGCACCACCTCATGCCTGTTACCTGGTGCCCAAGCCTTACCTGGGTGACCTTCCATGCCCCAGCTCCTCTGGCTCATCCTGCTTTCTAGCCTTCCATTAAACTTAAGCCCCCATCCCTATCCCTGCCCTTGCTTGAAACCTGCCAGTAGGCTTTCCAATTCTCTTGGACACTAAACTATTGCACAAAAGTTTAAGGTCCTGCAATAACTGGCCCCTGCTCACCACCACATCTCAAGCCACATCCTTCAGGGTCCCGTAACTCTGACCTTCTCCTGGTTCCCAGAAAGTGCCTCCACTACAGGACTTTTGCATACCATGGCTCTTTTGATTACCTTACCTTAGAAATGCTGGGCCAGGGGCTAGGGGTGAGGTGAGATGTTTCAAAGTCTAAGGAAGTAAGGCCAAGTGCTTATAAAAGGGCAGTGCCAACTTTCCTCCCAGTGCCAACATGTGTCTTGTTGAATAAATTTAGAAAATGAAGGCAAAGTGTCTGCAACACAGCCATGAGCCCCACCTCTATTTTCAGGTGAGGTGATATGGGGGTGGCCTCCTTTAGGCTTTTGATGTGTGGGAACTGAGGGAGGCCGATTCCAATTAGCAGGTGGGAAGGCAGTTCACTTGCAGCCCCATCTTGCAATTATTTTAGTAAAGCTCTTGGCTTACTGCAGATGTATGGAGCTTTCTCTCTGGCTCTCACATTTAAAAGGTGCTACAAAGAGAAAACTTTAGCTACAATGGGATCAGATTGTCTGTTTGTTTTTTTACCCCTTCTATCTGAGCTAATGGAATTTAGAAGGATGAAAAGTGTGCGACGTCCCAGCTAGAAGGATCCACCGAGCCCCTAGTCTCCCGTACTGAGCAGGAGCTCAGGCAGGGATAGGTAGGTGCTTGCCTGGTAACACACAGCACATTGGAGGCAGAGCCAGATCTAGAGTCAGGCCAGAGATCCTTGCAGTCAGACTAGAGAGCCCTTGCATGCATTGTGCTAACCTCCTAAAACTGGTAGGTGATACTACCACTGATATAATGCTTCTCTGAGCCAGGTGCCACTCTGTATATTTATTGACCACGTTAATGCTCACAGCAACCCTCGTAGGTATATACTATTATCTCCCAATTTCATAAACAGAAGCTGAGTCATTTGCCTAAGATCAAAGACCAAATAAGGGGCTAAACTGTGGTTGGAATCAACCTATGCAGTTACCACTATCTGGACATACAGGATTCCACGCAGGGCACAGAGCATGGAGGGGGGCATCACGCAGCCCCTGCCTCCGGGAGTTCATGGTCTACTGGAAGAGGCAGGTGCAAAGACACTGATGATGCTTATAAGGACATAAGCTATCAGCAACTTCTGAAGATGCAGTGACTGGGCAGCATGGAGAGGAAAGCTGGACACAACCAGAGACCCACCGGGCAGGTTGCAGAGAGGCATGAGTTCAGAGCTATCTCAGAAAGTTCTGTGTTTATAAACCGCCCCGTCTTTGGGACTTGTTATGGCAGCCTGGATGGGCTAAGACAGACAGGCTCATGGAAACACATGGCTAGGGTTTCCTCCAGAGCCTCAAGAGAATCTCATGCAAGTGGGGTCCTGACTCTTCAGCTTCATTTATTGCCTTGAAGGTAAACCCACCTCTGATTACGAGCCCTGGGGGGAGAGAGGCCTGGGCTGGCACCAGTACACTGTGATTCATATTATGCTGGCACCGGGCAGGAGTGCCCAGGACCGTCTGTGTTTTTTGTCTGTTGTGTCCCTGTTTGTGGCAACATGTCCCCATCTCTCTGGGAGAACCAAAATGACTTTTCATCTCCCTTTAAAAAAAAAAAAAGACAAAGAAAAGACTAAGAGGACAAATCATCCTGTTCGAGGAGGAAGCATTCACATTGGAAGAGCCATTTCCATTTCTCTGAGAAATGGTGCCCTAATGACAGGCCTGCTGGTTGCACCCACTGATCCTGCTAAGTCTGCAGCTCATTAGCCAAGTGGCCAATTGGCCATCAGCCCCTGTAATTAAAGAATCACATTAGTTGCAAGGGGGGGGGTGTAGATGCCTATGAACTGAAAGAACAAATGCAGCAAGCATCGGCAGATCGGCAGAAGCTATCACAAGATGCTATCACATCTCCTGGGCGTCAGAGTGTCTGCATACTGCAATCCCATTCTTCAAGCTGGCTTTTGAGTATTGAGTACAGAGCGTGGTTCTGAGGGAAATAGAAGCAAATTTGACAGGGAGTCCTCGAGCCCAATGGCATAGACCAACTGCATCTTTTAAAAACCTTTTGGCAAAAATATGTTTTCTTTTGAGAACAGAAATTTGGAGAGGTATGTAAGACCACTCCCATCCCCACCTTCCCCAGACATGAACGAGGGCACAAGCAGGACCAAGCAAGCCTGGCTTGGCATCCTCAGGGACACTGGGCACTGAGAGGGACAGCAATAGTACTTCCTAGTATTACTATGTGCATTTCTCATCCTCAGAACATTGTATTAAACCTCACAGAATTCCACAAAATTCTGGTTCCTTCCATGATAGCAACTTAGGTGCAGTAGTTGAAATACTGAAATATCAAATCATTTGGGAGAACACGTTTTGATCACTGCCCCATCCTGCAATTGCCCTGTGTGGGGTTCAGCTCCTGGACTCAGTGCTCAAACCCCAGAATCAAGGCACCTGCCGGGAACCTTAGCATTCACTCAATCTGATGTCCATATTTCTCCGTGGAGAACAAGACTCACAGAAAAATGACCTGGCCACGATCACACAGTAAGCTGGCAGCAAACGCAGTGCAAGTACTGAGCCAGGGCTTGAACTGCCTTATTTGTCCATCTGCTTTGCCAGAAACTTACAGTTCCTTCCAAAGAGCTGGTCTCCCCCACAGCCTTCTGGACAAAGCCTGGGTCTTCCGAGCGGCAAAGAGCCCCTTGGCCTTCTGCCATAAGCGTAATGCCTCGCCCACTCCAGACACCTGGTTACGTGTTTGCTCCCTGAGACTTGGCTCCCAGCTCTGGTGGAATTAGGAAACACACGTTTACCTGCTCACATCACAGACTGCCTACGTGCATCGTTGAGTTCTCAGCCGGAGCACCAGGCCGATGCACATCAACCAGGGAAGGCTGGGACCTGGAGACTTGTGGCAGCCGGGGGTCTCGGCAGCTGTGCAGTGAGGGGGGCGGGCACCGGGGGGTGACGGCAGGCAGGTCACAGCTGGCAACCTCCCCGATGTCCCTGGGCTTAGTCTCCTTTGAAAGAACCTCCAGCTCAGCCCCGTCTCAACCCATATATCTAACCAGGAGGCCAATGGCATTTTTGTTGCTTTTATTTCTCCTTTACTCTTTTTTTTTTTAAGCTATTAATGTGGACATTGATTTAGAGAATATAACAAAATTCTGAAAGCTGATAAAATCACAAACTTCACAAAATCTTGAAAATATTATATGTGTATTAATTAAATGCCTGGCAATACTTCTCTGCTCGTGTGTGTGTGAGGAGTTTGGGAATCATTGATGTGAGAAGAGCTGCCTTTTATTGAATTTACTGGGGTGACGTTGGTTAATTATATAAGATTCAGGCATGCAATTCTATAACACATCATCTGTACATTGTATTGTGTGTTCATCACCCCAATACACATCACCATTTATCCCCCCTATACTCTCCTCCACCTCCCCCCATTCCCTTTCCCCTCTGATAATTACTATACTGTTGTCTGTGTCTGTAAGGTTTTGGTGTTGCTTTTTTATTTTTTATTTTTTATTTTGCTTAATCCCTTCACCTGTTTCACCAAGCCCCCTACCACCTCCCCTCTGACAGCTGTCAATCTGTTCTCTGTAACCTACGAGTGTTTCTATTTTGTTTATTTATTTTGTTCATTAGATTCCACATACCAGTGAAATCATATGGTATTTGTCTTCTCTCCTTTACTTTAATGGTCCAGTGGGGCCGTTAGATTCTCCTGCTCAGATCATTTCATAACCAAATCCTTCCCACTATTCAGATTTCACTTAAATATCATTCCTGAGCAAGGCCTCCCAGAAGCATCTGTTATAGTGGCTTCTTAAGGGCAGGGACCATGTTCCTCCCCTCTGTGTTTCCCAGGCCTAGCAGCTGGCGGGCACATGGAGGATTCTAGATAGAGGGGGAAACGCTGCCACTGAGGACACAGCAACAATTCAATTACAGTGGAAGCTGAGACGTGCATCTGGCCATGCTCAGTGTCTGGAGCCAGTGATCAGTAGGCAAAGAGGACTCCTGATCTTGGCTACCAGGCAGGAACTGGGTTATTATTACACAGTCAGGGTAAGAAGGGGCATGTGTCTGGGAGGAGAGATGCCCTGAGGTGCCTCCCATGTCCTGTGATGAAGGTCAAATGGAAAACTACAACCCAGCACAGGCGGGCCTGCCAGTGACCCATCCCCTTCAGGAGTAAGCGTTTGAGTCACCCGCCACCAGGCGCAGAACTGTACGGAGCCAACTGCCTGCTGAGGGCAGAGGGAATGTGAACTGCATCTGGTAAAAGGACGTTATAAATATCAGCTACCACTACACGGCCAGTTGCAGAACCAAGAGCTGTAACAGTTATGAGTGTTTCTTATTGTGAAGCGAATACATTTGCATATATATTAACTACTTTTCTTTCCCTCCCTCATTTCCCTACCATGTAACATAAAATGTGCTTAATGGTATTTAATCTTATATCTCCATATTCAAGTTATAAGATAGCAAAGAGGAATGCAACTTAGAAAAAGAATGGACATCACCCTAAGATGGATAAAGGACTTTGCCTCCTTTTGCGGGGGAGACCGCCAGTGTGTGTTTAGTTACATATAAAACCATGTTAGGTGGAAGCAGTATTCTGCTATTGTCCTTACTGAGAAGTTAAATATGGCTAAAAGCTATAGAAATGTATGCCAAGTGGACGAAGAATGAGGGGTGTGTTGATCCAGTAGTCTGGACTAGCCTCCCAGAATTCACTGCAGCTCCAGGGCACATTAGCCACAGGAGTCATTTCCATGGGATTTGGAAGCAGAAGGAAAAAAATGGAAGCTCTTCCAACACACACACACACACACACACACACACACACACACACACACACACACACACCATGGAGGTTGGTCCAGAGCCAAGTACTGTGACTGCTCCCACACATCGCTGACCTGCTGCCCCACCTTGCTGACACGGCTGCAGCGACTCTAGCTCCTGCCCCATCTGGTCCCTTAACCATTCACATCCTGGGCCAGTGAGGGCAGCTCCGTGGCAAAGGGGGCCAGCTCCTGCCGGTCGCATAGGTCACTGCTGGCCCCACTTTATGCCCTTCACAACTGCCCATCACCAGGTCTAGAAGCAGCAGCCTCACCTAAACTCGATCTCTAGTTCCCACCATTGCACAAGGTCTAATCCCCATCATAAATGCCTTATCCATATAATTGGTGGTGTTTCTGCTTATCTGATGTTTGATCAAGCCTTAGCTGGAGGGGTAGGGGGGGCCTCAGGGACCCCTTTCTTCCCCATGCAGCTCCAGCCACCGGGCCGTCTTCCTGCCCCTTGAGCGTGACAAGCGCATGCCCACCGAGGACGTGGTACCCTGCAGCCTCCGCCTGAGAGACTCCTCCCAGAGACCCTCCCACCCGGCTCCTCATCAGGCATCTCAGCTCAAATGTCACGCCCACGGTGAGGCTTCCCCTGACCACAGCCGTTAAAACAGGCCCATCATTCCTATCACCCGGCACCATCGCTGTTCCCACGGCGCTGACCACTCTCTAAACGTCTGCATTTTCTGTTCAGATACCAGTGGTCTATCTCTGGAAGCTGTCTGAGGGTAGGGATCTTGACTATCTTGTCAATCACTGTATCCCTGTGCCCAGTGCAGAGCCGAGCACAGAGAACGATGCTGATGAAATGAATGAGCGACCTTGTTCGAGTTATTTTCCTCCGGGAACCTCAGGGCCATGAGCTGTGATGGCCTGACCCGGCCTTTCTCCAGCGCTGTCAGGAGGACTGGCCAAACCTGCAGAGGAAGAGCGACCTGCACGGCTCCTGGCAGGGCTTTGGCTCTCAGAGCCCCGGTCCCCTTGCCTGCCGCACGCCTGCTAGGAGCCTCCCAGGACCCTGGGAGCTGAGCTGCAATCATTAGCAACAAGCCAGATCTCTGAGATTCTTGGATGCCAGATGGATACTTTTACTTCCTTTTCTTATTATTTTTGCTATCTTTGCAAGGTGCCAGGGTCCCCTTGTGCTAATAGCTCTGGTGGGCTCTGTGCCTTCATCTTAGAAAACACTCTCACAGCTTCCATGCCTGGTCGTTCTTATTACCTGGCCTTTGCCTCCCTGTCCACCCGCGGAGCCAGTGACAGCCCCACAGTATCTGTCCCATCAGTGCCCACCAATCACACTGACTTTGGCATCCAATTAACTTCCTTGCCACCACCAAAAAACCCATGAAGTCAGCGTTAAAAGAATGAAAAAGAGGTGCCAGGAGCAGGAGAGAGAGCCTGGTGGTATAGAGTCCGCAGAGAAGGCGCAGGGACCATGGACTTGAGTCGCCTCAGGAAGGGACTTCAGCAGGGACAGGCGTAAAGCCAGCAGCTTTCCGTATTCTTGAGTGTGACCCACAGTGAGATGTACATCTTACATCACAGCCCAGTGCCTGTGGTGCCATCACAGGGGCCATGGGAGGAAGGGTTTAATGGAGCACGTCTTACTCCCACTGTGTGGGATGTACCCTGACAGCTTCTGTTCTACTCTATTCTGTGCCATGTTGTTTATTCCTCCTCCTCCTTATACTTCTAGATAGAACCCATTACATTGATTTCACAGCTGAGACCGTGTCCTCTACCAGGCGTGGGGAACCTTTCTTCTGCCAAGCGCCATTTAGATATTTATAACACCATTCAAGGGCCATACAACATTATCAACTTAAACATTAGTCTACTATATTTGGTTTAACACTTAATTAACTCACCCCTACTGCCTTGGCAGGGCCAGACCAAATGACTTCAAGGGCCTTATACAGCCCGCGGGCCGGACATTCCCCACCTGCAGACTCTATGCTCCCCAAGGGCAGGGGTCAGGGCCGTCTTGTTCCCAGCTCTATCCCCAGACCTAGAACAATCCCTGGCATACATTTGTGACTTCAAAAACCTTTGTAGAATAAATGAATCAGTACATATATCAAGAGTTACATATTATAGCATCTCCTAACAACTTCTCTCTTTCCACAGTCGAAGCTCTAAGACCATCCCTGTCTTTTTGCTGACCCTTTCAAAGTCCATGATCCTCAAAGCTAAGTCAGGTGGATTGTGTTTTATTATCAGCATTCACTGGTCCTTCACATGCCATGAACCGCTCAGTCAGTTCTAAGCTCAAATGTAAATCTAATCATGTAACTCCTCCGTTTCAAACCTCCTGTCTGTTTGCTGTTATAACTCACACTCATCTAACACGTACAACATGTGGGAAGGCAGACATGGTTTACCGGTTCACATTCCCAGCCTGACCTTAGGGCCCTTCCTTTATTTCTCTCAATTCAGCTACCGCTTAAGTTCATCATCCCACTAAGTCAGGGGTCCTCCAACTTTTTAAACAGGGGGCCAATTCACTGTCCCTCAGACCGTTGGAGGGCCGGACTATAGTTTAAAAAAAAACTATGAACAAATTCCTATGCACACTGTACATATCTTATTTTGAAGTAAAAAAACAAAACGGCAAAAACACCCGCATGTGGCCCGCGGGCCGTAGTTTGAGGACGCCTGCCCTAAGTACACCAGGACACCCTTTTATGCCCATGCTTCCGCCTCCACTTGGAATTCTTGAAAAACCCCTTGCACATCTCACTTGATTGAAGTAGAAACTTGTATGCATTCTAGTAGGGCAACAGCACAGTGGAACCATCCCCCTAGCCAGTGCCACCCCGGGTACCTCACTCTGTATGTATATAGTCTCACCATTTGCACCAGAGATATCACTTCTTACGTTACTTTTGAGTTAAGTTTTGCTAGCGATTTTCTCCCCAGGCTGTGAGCCCCTGGCGGACAGAAATGAATGGAATGTTATTAATCTTCATCTTGTATCTCTGACACCACACACACAGTGAGCATTGAAGGAAAATGAGAAAATGGGAGGGAGGGAGAGAGAGGGGGACTCAAATCAAGCTCCTCCACTTCCTTATCGCTGCCCTGTGTTGTGTCCATCACTGTCAAGCTCACAGCGTCCGTCTCCGTTATTGCTTCTACCAGCCACTGAAAAGTGAAATGATTATGAGGCTTTTACAACAGTTTATCAGTTGATGTGTTTTCACGGAGTTAGACCGCCAGCAGATGTCTGCTTCGCTGATATCCCCACTGGTACACACTCTTAATTCTTTGCAGATCTCGCATCATCCGTTATTTTGAGTCTGAAAATCTCTAACCTCCTAACCTTTTCCCATGGAAAGGATACTTTAATAACTTGAAATTTTATCATCTCAAGTGTTTCGAGAACATCACATTCCTGATCTAACAGAACGGGTTTGGGTTGTGTCTTTGCTTTCCTTGGGTTCTAAATACTGTTCCATCCACAGGGACCCCGTCTTGCTGTCTCCTCTCCTCCTTTCTATCCCGCTCCTCTTCAACTCACTTGTTCCTGTTCATTCCCTGTGTCTTGGTTTGGCCAAATGAGCTCTTCCAGATTCCTGCAAGACCTCAATGTCCCTTTAACCTCACCAAAATTCTATCTTTTGTCGGGTCACTTATTCAATTGATATTTATTGAAGGTCTGTGTTGTGCTTGGTGTGCCATAAACAATAAACAAGACATAGCCCCTGCCCTTCAGGAAGGCGAAATCAGGTCTAGAGGGGTGGGCGCCATGGAAATACACAATAATAACCCCCTGTGATAGGTCCAACCCTGGGATGGAGACAGGGAGGATTTCCGAGAAAAGTGACATCTGAGGTAAGAAGCTGAATAGAAAAGGAACATGTCACACCACAAGCCCTCTGAGCACTTCTCATCCTCCCACAGAACATAGAAGTGATGTTCCTGAGAAAACACAACCTTTGTCAGGAAATTGTGGTACAGGAACAATGGTTTCTTTGGGAAAGAATTTGGAGGAGAGAATTTCAGGCTCAAAATAGCAAAGTTGTGTTTCTTCCAATGCTTTCAGAACTAAAGGTGTTTTTAATAGTTCAAAGTTTCTCTTGTTATTGCAAGCTAAAAATAATAAATTGGTTTTAAAATGTTTTAAAACCATACTTCAGTGCAGCTCTGTTTGTCCTTCAATGCATAGGTCATCTCTCTTAAAACCCTTGACCATGATCTTGCAGTTCTGCGTATAGCATATACCTGAGTAAACTAAAAGACCAAAGATCAGGAGGTTTTAAAAATAAAAACCCGACAACAAAGGGACCCTCAGCAATTATTACTTTTTACTCTGCATTCCCAATTCTCAACTGTTATCACCAATATAGAACTACGTAATGCACACTGTGTAGCTAATGAATTAGTGTGTGGCTTTATAGCCAATGGGCTCCTTGAAATGCCTGTTGCATGAGAAGACCTGGAGTCCATTATGATAAACCTTTGTTTCACCTTTCAGGTTTGAACTGCTTCACTTTAGGTTCATTATCTGGATGCAATGGCTATTCCACAAGCCCGAAATTTTAGACCTGTTTTATTAAAACAAATTGCATCCTTACATTTCATCTTTAGGCATCTGTCCCACCCCAGTGAAACCCCAAAGTCCTGTGACTGCTGAAGGTTCAGGGCCCCTCCTCTGGCCCACACTAGCTCGGGCACTGCACTCCTCCTTGTCACTAATCCCATGCTCGCTCCGTCCCTGGGCATCCCTCTCCCAAAGCCTGGCTGAACCTCTCTCCTGGTCTCCTGGATGCTTCCAAAGATAAACTCGAAGGACTTTGCCTTTTATGAATTTTACTATTAACCATGATGGGAAAAAATGGCAGTGGAGGAAGAAGATCAAGGAAGAATACATGATGGAAAAAATATTACAAAGGTCCCAGATTTTCCCGGGTCTCAGAGCCATGGCCCCAAGTGCCCACCCCTAACTCTTTGCCAAGAGTCCTTAGAATCCACACTGAACTTCTGACCTCCATTTTAGCTCCCGAGGACACACGTAGCTCGCTGAGTCTTTTCTTTTCCCTGCATGTAGACCTGCATATGCAGTCGAGTTGAATCCATAGATATGAACATAGTAGACATTGAAGAATTTCTTCATCTTGCCGAAACTGGTTTGGCTCAGTGGATAGAGCATCGTCCTTCGGACTGAAGGGTCCCAGGTTCGATTCCAGTCGGGGGCATGTGCCTTGGTTGCGGGCACATCCCCGGTGTGGGTTGTGCAGGGGGCAGCTGATCGATGTTTCTCTATCATCGGTGTTTCTAACTCTCTGTCCCTCTCTTCCTCTCTGTGAAAAATCAATAAAATATATTTTTAAAAAGAAGAATTTCTTCATCTTAATGAACTCATTGGAATTTCCACGAGTATTCAGGGAGACACAGATGCATCTCACAGATTTCCCCATTAGGCAAATACTCATTGAGCACACACCATGTACCAGGCACCATGTCAGGTCGTACATACCCATGAGATCACTCTCTTTTCACCCCGTTTGGTTTCATTTCATGGTCACCCGGGACATAAATATCATTCCAAATTCTTCCTCATTAGTTTAACTTCTTCGCTGAGTATGAAATTGTGAAGAAAGAACACACTTTTGTGTATCCTAATTTCTCCTCCCACCCCTTTTCCTCTCATCCCTGAAGTAGAAGGCATGACATGTTCAGTTGGTGAGTCTAGGAGAACACACTTGCCTACATGATGGAGCTGCACACCAGCCACAATTCTGGCCCATTTTAACCAAGTGGTAAACTTCCTCATGGCAAAGGACCACATTTTCCCTGAGTTCCGCTGGACTGTGTAGGCTGAGTTCACTTTAGGAACCCCACATGTCTTAGCTCAGACTGCCATAACAAGATACCAGGGATGGGGTGGCTCAAACAACATTACACTTGTTGGAAGCTGCAAGTCCAAGATCAGGGTATCAGCTTGGGTGGCTTTTGGTGAGAGTTGTCTTCCTGGCTTGCAGATGGCTGCCTTCCCCCTGTGTCCTCACATGGCAGAGAGAGAGAGAGGAGAGAGAGAGAGAGAGAGAGAGCTCTCTAATCTCTCTTGTTAATCAGGCTCTAACCCCATCATGAGGACCCCACCCTCATGATATCACCTAAACCTAATTACCTCCCAAAGGCCCTAGCTCTAAACACCATCACATTGGGTGGTGAGGGCTTCCATAGGTGAACTCTCGAGAGACACAGTTAAGCCCATACGACCACATGACTGAAGGACCTTAAGCCACATTCTCCACCCAGCTTTGATTAGAAATAAAGGCACTCCTCGATGTCCTTCTTTCTGACTTAGCTGCTCATCTCTAACTCGGTTCCTAACTCTGGCAGAGACTGGAACTCTACTGAGCTCTCTCCAATGCTAATTGTGCTACTCAGCAACTTGCAGAATTGTGGAAGAAATTCTACAGAACTGTTACATTCCCCTAGATCCGTGTTTCCCAAATGGGGTGACTCGGATCACTCGCTTTATCATGATACATTAAGATTTGACCATGGGGGAAAAAAGATTCTGTGGTCAAAGAAGTAATGGAACACTTTGTTCTCTACTCCCCTGTGAAAGTCCCCATGCATGCTGGTGTGAGAGGTCCTTTCCTATGGAAGCCTGATGAGGTCGGTGGAAGCTGGAGTTTCCCACTCGTCCTTCATCAAAGAACCTTCCTCAGTTAAACAACAATTGGCCTCATGGAGAACGGATGTTCCTGGGCTTGAGAATGCCTGTTCCAGACCATGCCTTTCATGCTCCGCCATCTCCTGACTACTAGTTCATCCGAGTTTGTCTTATATCCTCTCAAATTTCAGCTTCAAGCCCTCTTGATCAAGGGAGCAAGTTTGCTTCTCACAAAGCCCTTTATTTCCAGTAGCCTCTAGCGGTAACAAACTCATTATTCTAGCATCTCAAAGCACAGTCCAGAAGGCCATGACCCATTTCTTTGAAATTTTCTACAAGGTTCACTCCACACACCTTCCTTTCTCCTCTAAATTATCATCCTGTGGTGCTTTGAGTCAATATCCTGTGTCTTGAAGGCCTTAAGTCTTCTTCCTCTAGACCAGTGGTCGGCAAACTCATTAGTCAACAGAGCGGCAAACCGCGGCTCTAGATCTGTGGTCGGCAAACTGCGGCTCGTGAGCCACATGCGGCTCTTTGGCCCTTGAGTGTGGCTCTTCCACAAAATACCACGGCCTGGGAAAGTCTATTTTAAAGAAGTGGCATTAGAAGAAGTTTAAGTTTAAAAAATTTGGCTCTCAAAAGAAATTTCAATCGTTGTACTGTGGATATTTGGCTCTGTTGACTAATGAGTTTGCCGACCGCTGCTCTAGACTATTAATACTAGAGACAAGTTTTAAGCCACTGCGGTTGGATCCGTTTTGCCCACACATCCTGGAGAAGTGGGTAGTGATTGCTCGGTCCCATACCTCTTGGCGAATGCTCAGTCACTGCAGGAAGTCAGCTCCCCGCCAGATCAGGCAGATCCCATCTGCATGCAGACACCTCCACACAGCTTGCAGACTTCCAGGCCACCCTGGAGTCTTTCCTCCTAGATCAGTAGTCACAAGACTCCATGAACCTGCTCCTTTACTGCTTCCAAGCCTGAGCTGCAGCAACTCTCCCAGAAGGGGCAGCTCTGCCTTCTGCAGACAGAGCCCCGACCTGCCACCACTCCAGCTTCAAAGCCTTCCCCTTCCCTTGCTCTTCTACACTACATCCTTCCTCTGGCCAGCCTCGTGTCACTGGTTTTAATTCCTTCTCTGCAACCCCTGGATCTTTTTTTTTTTTTAACTGCCTTATTGTATTATGTCTCCCACCCAGACAGGGACTGTTTCATCCTCACTAATAAGAAGGAGCAGAGAGAGAAAGTCCTTCCACCTTCTCCCCAGCAGGGCGCCCAGTTTACATTTATAGAACCCCGTAATTGACAAGAGCCTTCAGGCAGAAAGACAAATGTAACTCCTTCCCTGCAGGTCACTGGAGCTCTGTCCACACCTCCTGGGCAGCAAGATCAATGGCAATCTTTGTGGCACCTCCTGAAACTCCCACACTCCTAAGTGCTAAGCAAACTGATTGCTCATCCTGTCTGCCACGGGGATCCTTGCAGGGACCCACGGCACATGATTTTGAGACAATCTGACCAGCCCCTATCTACTCCTTACTTACCATCCCCCACCCATCTGATAATGCAGTATTCCCAAACTTACTCAACCACCAACCACGTGACACTCTGAACACTGTCACAACTTTTATGCATTGGAGGAATGCCAACAGGGGCCCGTGCGTTAGAAAGTGCAATCGCTTGCCTTCACTGGGAATTGCATCCTAGGGTTTTGTGTGTGTGATTCGGGGTTCACACTTGGCTCTCCAGAAACACACATGTTTTCTGTGTCACAAATTGCAAGTCTGGACCCTGCCCAGAGCAGCTCTCCTGCTCCCTGCCAGCCGGGAAGTATCAGCCTCAGCTCCCATTCTCAGGTGTTTTCAAATGTGAGTCAGATACCAAGTCCCGCCCTCCCTCCTCTCCTCTTCCCCTGGCTTCAGGGACCGCATGTCAAGTTCTTACAAGGTCTTCCTGAAGTTTTTCTTGCTTGGCTGGAGCTGTGGGGGAGGCAACCCTGCTCTGCGTTGGAGAGGGGACTCCTGGCTCCCTGAAAAGCCTTCACTTTTTCACCTCTCTAAAGTTTTTTACTCCACCCGCCTTCCCTAACACCGAGGCTGAAGGGGTGCTGGGCTGGTGCAGCAGAGATGGGTCCACGTCCTCGGAAGCACGTCCCTTCAGTGTGTGGGCGTGAACTAGAGACTGTCGTCCTTGACCTTTGAGGCCTCTGCGGCAATAGGAAGCAGCTCATTTAATATTCTTTTATGTAAACTTTAGAACAAATCATCCTTCCATCACTGGTGTGCGCATATGGGGATGTGTGGCTATGAACCACATTAACATCCTGCAGAACTCAATTTGCGAAACCTGGGGTAAGAAATTTCTCATTAACTTGCACCAAACAGCGACAGCCCAGCTTCCTTCTGAGAAAACACTTGCTGAGAGTCTCGGGCCGAGTGAGCCAGAACACCTACCATGTTTTGCTGAAATCGCAGCCGAGGCTGCGAAGCTGCCACTGTGCTTGGCGTGCGTTCCGAGCGGAGGGGCTCAGGTTTGAATCATTCGGCTCCATTTGGAACCAGCAAAGCACAATTACACAACAGTTGATCCGGGATTCTCAGTGATGGCGGAGGCTGCAGAACATGCAAAACACAAGGATCCCACTTAGCGAAATTCCCTAGGACCCCGAGCTCCCCATTATGAGGCTGATGGGCTCACTCACCAGCTCCATATCTGAGATTCCACTAGCCTTTGCAAAGCCTCCGGGGGCATGGGGAAAGACACCCTGCTCTGGGCAGATGAATTAGAAAGAGGAAGGAGACTGGATCAGTGCACCTCCACGCCACAGCCGAGCTTGGTCTACATTCCCGCCCCAGCTGACCTTCCGGCCGGTGCCTGAGCCATGGATACGCTCTGCAGGTGCAAATGGTGACCCTAAACCTATTGAAAATAATGTTACGATTTCTACTCTACATGCAATGCATACTCTTTATAAAAATTACTTCTAAGATATAAAAGGTTAGCTCCTCTTCCCACACTGCAAAGGAATGTCTGCTGTTTCCTGAGTATATTTTAAACGTTTGCGAGCCTACTATATAAGTGGCTTTCTTGCTTAATATAACATTAGCATGTAAGCTCTTTTCATGTTCTATAAATTCTTTATCAATGTCACTTAAAGTGGCTCATCCATAGATATCAATCAGAAAGACATCGCCAAATCTTAGGGGACTCAGAAAAAGGCCAAAGATAGCTCCAAATGAACAAAGAACTCCAGGGACTAACTTTCTGAAAAAGATGAAAAGAAAGCGATCTATAGACAGATAGGAACTTAGAAACCCAGATTTTGGCAGGGCCTTTCCCAGCGTCGAAGTGCAAGTCTCGAAGGAACTTAGGATTGAAGCTCAAGAAAGCTGGTACCCACGGTGGCCCAGAGCTCTGCATTGGAGGACAGCGAGGGCCAGCAGTGCCTCACCAGGCACGTCATGCCAGCTTCTCAAAGAAGAGCACTCTGGCCAGATACATAAAAGTCAGCCCTTAGAAGCAATCTGAGGCTTTTTGCAAACCTAACTAGCCCCCTCCGAGACGTTCTGATGGCCACGGAGCACCATCCACCTGCATCTGGCCATGGGAAGCAGCAGGAGGGTTTCCAGTTACCCCGGGGCCAGGCTCTGATGGACCTCAGGGGGACACGCAGGCAGTCACCCCCTCACTCAGCGGCTTGAGGGAGACCAGAGATGAAGTTCGGTGACTGCCTTTAGCCGGTGTTACTTGCTGAAGGTTGTGTTGAGCATTCTCAGAGTGCTCCCATCCCCTTTATGAAAGCAGCTGACTGACAAGGTCCCCACGCCCCCTCTCAGTCCCCCTCTCTCCTCTATCTGAGTCCGTTCTGTAGAGGCCAGCTTTAGTCCGTTCCCCTTTGGAGGAAAATTCAAAACTGCGCATCCCATGACTTGAGTTCCCTGAGTCATTGAACGAACTGGGCCACGCTACGCTGAACTAGAACCGTAGGCTGGGTCCTATTGGAGCAGGCCTTGTACTTCCTGCCTGGCCACAGGGCTGTCCTTGTGAAGGCCCCGGGACAGTGGAGGTGGGTCCTGAGAGCAGTGACCGTCTATGCATGGAGTCCTCCCCTCAGCAGGGGCAGCAAGGGATGTTCAGGGCAGTTCTCAGTTGCAGCCATGTCCACCCAAAGTCCCCGGCCCCCGCCTCAGGGTCTCATTCTGTCCCCCAGCCCCTGGCTTTAGCATAAGAGACACAGCAGCTTTGGGCTCTACACCGCCACGGCCTTTACAATCAGGCTGTGAGCTCAGCCCTCAGCGGCTATTATGGACATAAGAGACTCATTCCGAAGGACCGCAGGGGCTCTCTGATTTCACTCCTGTGCCCTCTCAAGGACATCATGCCTTGCAATTTGTCCTTTTCTCTGTGAATACTCTCGTGCAACCAGATGCGATCTGCCCACATGAAGTCTCTGAAATCTCTATTGTTGCCATAGTGACTAAGTAGCTCAGTCCTTTGATCTCTCCAAATCCTGGCCTCCGCCAGCATGCTCTCCCATGCTACCACCAGCCATACTTTAAGTAACTGGCACCAGCACATGCCACAGATGATGAGTGTCTCATATTCCCCAGCAAGGAGGTTATCAGAGCATTCATTAGAGAGGTGAGCAACCAATACCCTAATTCCATTTGACTAGTTCTGGTATGATCATTGTATCAACCGGGGTCCTGGCTAGGAGTTTAAAGAAGGAACTATTGCCCTGGCCGATTTTCTCAGTGGTTAGAGCACCAGCTCACTGATACAAGGGTCTCAGGTTCAATTCCATCAAGGGCACATACCTGGGTTGCAGGTTTGATTCCAAGCCCCAGTCAGGGACATGTGGGAGACAACCAATCAATGTGTCTCTCTCACATCAGTGTTTCTCTCTCGCTCTTTCTCCCTATTTCTGTCTCTCCTTTCCACTCTCTCTAAGAATCAATGGGAAAAATATCCTCAAGGGAGGATTAAAAAATAAATAAAGTAAAGGAACTATTTATGAATGCATGGGCAGAGGTAAGGAGCAACAAGAAGGGAAGGCCAAGCCCCTAGGGCGATCCCCAGCGGGAGCTGTAACCAGCTCTAGGTCTGAAGGGATGAGGGGTGGGAGTAGGTACCAGAGCTGGCAAAAGCTGGAGCTGTAGAAGAGACCAATCAGTTAGAGTAGTGACTTTCAGGGGAGGAGCACAGGCTCTGCTAAACAGAGGTCTGATGGGGAGGGGTCCAGAGAAACCGATACACTCACCGCTATCTGCTCCAGCCCACTCATCTTGGCTGCCAGCTACTCCATTGCCGGAACCATCAGGAAGCTGGGACAAAGAGACCAGGCAGGTGCTGTTCACAGAGGCCAGACTTCTGGGCTCACAGCAGGTGGAGAAGGGCAGGAGCAGATCTGAAGAGGCACAGAAAGTTCCCGTGATTCAGGTCTAAATTTTGTCTCTACCTCGATGTTCTCCACACACACAAAACCTGAGTTGGCCACCACTTCGTTCTTCCGGAGGCCCTCGTTAGAACCCGTTTCTCTTCCCTCCATAGATTCAGAATTTCGCCAGAATGCAGCTAGAACAACCTCACGTGAGGGAAGTGAGTGAGGGTCACTGGATATTTGGGCAAGACACTCAGATTTTTAAATAAATCCTATCTAATAAAAGAGTAATATGCCAATTGACCATCACTCCAACACACAAGATTGCTGCCCCTATGTGGTCAAAGATGGCTGCCCCCATGTGGACACAAGATGGCCGCCACAAGATGGCCAGCAGGGGAGGACAGTTGGGAGGGACCAGGCCTGCAAGGGAGGGAAGTTGGGGGCAATCAAGCCTGCAGGGGTGACCAAGCTGGCAGAGGAGGGAAGTTGGGGGTGACCGTGCCTGCAGGGAAGGGCAGTTGGGGGGGATCCGGGCCTGCAGGGGAGAGCAGTTGGGGGGGACCAGGCCTACAGGGGAAGGCAGTTAGAGGTGACCAGGCCTGCAGGGAGGACAGTTAGGGGCAAACAGGCTGGCAGGGGAGCAGTTAGGCATCAATCAGGCTGGCAGTGGAGTGGTTAGGGGGTGATCAAGCTGGCAGGCAGGAGCAGTTAAAGAGAATCAGGAAGGCAGGCAGGTGAGCAGTTTGGAGCCAGCAGTCCTGGATTGTGAGAGGGATGTCCGACTGCCTGTTTAGGCCCCATCCTACCGGGATCGGGCCTAAACGGGCAGTCAGACATCCCTCGAGGGGTCCCAGATTGGAGAGGGTGCAGGCTGGGCTGAGGGACACACACCCCCGTGCACAAATTTTGTGCACCGGGCCTCTAGTAATAAATAAAGGCTTCGCTTTGTTTTTGTTGTTCTTACTATATGTCCTCCCCCCCCCCGCCTTTTTTTTTAGTTGTTTATCCTTTTTGAAAATATTTCCAACCCCACCTCACTTTGCCCACCCCTCTGAGCAGCCACGCTGGTGTGTTTGTTTGCTATTCTTGAATGTCTGCATGTCCCTGGAATGTGTAATTTTGTTGGATGAGCACTGGAGTCTTTAACCTATAGGAATCGCTTTACATTCCAGAGTTCATCCTGTTTCTTACTTTTTTAACTCAGCTTAAAGTTCCATTCGTGTTGCTGTGTATAAAATTGGTGGGCTGTATCTAGCTAGTACTCTACAGTTAGTACCCAATGATTTCACTTCGTCTTTCCCTCCAGCCATGCACGTCTCGGTGGCTCTTATCTCCTGGATACCATAAACAACACTCTGATGAACCCCTTTTCACGGGTATTCTCGTGGACCCCGGTGAGAATTGCTCAGAGCCGTATATTCAAGGCTGGCTTCCTGGGTCAGAAGGACTCTTATTTGGGGATTTTCTGAACATGAGTTCTAGTGCTCTTTTTATTTATTTACTTATTTGGGTTTGTTTGTTTGTTTGTTTGTTTGTTTTGTTAAGCCTGACCCGAGGATAGAGAGTAGAAGGGAAGGGGAGAGACAGAGAGAGAGAGAAACATCAATGTGAGAGAGACATATCATTGGCTGCCTCCTGCACATGCCCTGACCAGGCCCGGGGATCGAGCCTGCAACTGAGGTACTTGCCTTTCTTTGACCAGAATCAAACCCGGGACCCTTCAGTTTGTGGGCTGATGCTCTCTCCACTGAGTCAAACCGGCTAGGCCTAGTTCTCTTTTTAAGGGTTGCTCAGTTGTTCATGAAACTTTCAAATGATCAAGGTTGTTTTATTATGAACTCTAGAACTCTACAGGTATTGTAGCATCTCAATGCTTTCCCCTGGACTCCTTAATTTTACAATCGTAACATAGGAATACAGAATGACAGAAATGAAAGGGTCCAAAGCCGGCCAACCTCATTTAGACAATGAGGAGAGCGGAGGCTAGAAAGGAGACTTCTCATTCAGTTGAAACTTCTCTTTAGTTGAGCTGCAAGTAACTTTACGGAATACCCTACATCCGCTGGGCCAAGCATCACGGAGAGGGCTGTGTGACCCTGGCTGCAATCTGGCGAGGCCGGTATGTACTCATTTCACAGATATGACAGCTGAGGCACAAAGTGCCTGGGATGGCAGCGCCGATGAGCACAAAAGCTGTACCTCCTGACTCCACGTCTCTTGTGTTTGCCTGCGACACAGCACTCTGAGCTCTCGAGATGCCTCAGCTGAAGTTAAAGCAACAGAAGCACCGACCAGCCGGGCTGCATTAGGAACCAGGTGTGTCTGCCTGCGCCACAGCATGAATGCCAAAATAAATTGAGTCTCCCAGACCTCTTGCCCTCCTCTAATGGCTACAATTACACTGCTGGCCACTGGCTGCACGGAGGACTTCACCTCTGCTTTTCGAAAGCACATTTTTTAAAGTTAAATTTAGTTGGAAATAATGAAGAGGTTCTCAATATAAAAGTAGATTTAGGAAAGCATTCACCTTCTCTAGGAGAGCACGCTCTAAATCAAATTACCAATCACGGTGGTTAATAGCTCCTATAAATGGAGCCTTTTACCCTATACTGGGCACTAATGATGTCTAATGCGTCGCCCTTCCCCACGTGACTGCTAATGGACACAGACCCCCTCTATCCCTACTGTCCCCAAGACTCAGCTTGTGGAGGCACAGTAGGATGCCTCCTCCGTCCTGGGGTCGAAGCCTCTTCCTTCTCCAATGCCGCCCTCTCCTGGGTGTGCGAGCTCGCAGTAAAACAGTTCCTGGTTCTCCTTTGGTTCTTTCTCCCAGCGTGCACACTTCTTCCCAGGAGAGAGGGGAGATCATTGTAGAATAGTCGAAATCCCACCCTGAATCTGATGCTTATGTCATTGGCATGTGAGAGATAAGGTAGCTTGCTGGAGATTTTAGGGGACACTCCCTGGTCACCCGAGGGGTGGACAGGAGTGTGGGCTGTCCTGCCCTCCACTAGGACCTGCATTAGCATCGGTCTTTCTGGAAATGCGAGCGGTAGGTTTCTATCTAAGAGACAAAACCACAGTACCTGACCACCATTGGGAGGAGATCTTGGTGGGGAGTTTTGACTGCTAGGTTATAGGTCTGCTAGCACTGATGCTTACGTGTAGATGAAGTGTAACCCTGCTGCAGTTTCTGGGGATCCTCTCCATGCTCTCCTGATTAAACCCAGCGCACCACCCCTCCTCCTCTGATCCTGTCTGCATCAGCGATGGGAGAACCTGAGACCGAATTCGCAGCCACTCTGTCTGCAGAGGGCACACTCTACTCACAGCAGGTGAAGTGAGCCTCGAGCCCAGAACCTGCGCCCACACTCCTGTCCTCCTGGTCTACCCAGTCTCTCTTCAGAACCTCAGGACTCTGCAGGTCTCTCCCACCCTTCACAAGTCAGCTAGCTCTCAGGTGGGCATCAGTGATTCTTTGTCAAATCTTAGACCGGATGGGATGTTAGAGATGAGCTTTGCAAACTGTCCATCTGAAGCAGGGATGCTGTCCCCAGCACTCAGGCAGCTGGGCCCCGGCTTGGCCTGGAGAATGTCTGGCTCCTCCGTTGTCCCTTGTGTGACTCCCACCTTGGGAAAGAGCCGCCTGGCTCTGGCCTGACATCACCTTTCTGCATATCGGCCACTTTGGGCGACCCAGCTCCCGGGGCTGCCAGACCCAGACCAGCGCGCCTGTCTCCCGACAGCTCTTTGGGGCATGCGGGGCCGTCCTGCGGCTTGTCTTCTCCACATAAACAGCCTGTCTCTTCCTTCTGGACTCCCCCAAGTAAACACGGGCCGAAGGGGCTTCTCTCTGGGGACCATTTCCCGCTTCACCTTTGGGCCTCCTGGGGAATGAGGGATTCGGACTCCTGCAAGGCACCCCGAGAATTTACACAAGTGTTTAGGGGGAGGTTAGGGCTGAGAGGGCCTTTCATTGTCCCCCAAAGGAGACGAGGTGAGCGGTCTCACAGCCTCCTCAGCCTCTGTGTGCTGCAGAGTTGAGTAGAATGATGATAGGATAGGAAGACCCTCCCCCCCACCCGGGTATCCCTCCCACACACAACAGCACAGGCAGGAGGACCTTAGGGCTGTGCCTGGGCAGGGGGCTGAGAACCATGCAAGATGATATTAAGGCAAAATAAAGTCTATGATGCCAAGGAAGCCAATCCAGGCAAAACCCAGCAAAGGGCAGAGAGGAGCAGAAACAAAAGGGGTGGGACTGAGGGGCGGAGAGTCACACTGAGGCATGATGGACCCCCTGACCATGCAGAGAGAGGCTGCTCGGCCAGAGAGCAGGTGGCTTCATTCGCCTTGACCAGGTTCAGCCAAGGAAGTTATTCAGGTCTGTGGCCCTGTGCTTTCAGAAAGGAACCTTGGCAGCCACATCCTGGTAGCCAAGCCCATGCCCTCCCCTCTCTCCAACTAGCTAGGGGAGCCGCATGGCATTGAGGGGAGCAGAGCTTGATTTGTTTGGGAGCTTCCATCATAGGTCATTGCAAGGCAAGATTATTGTCCCAAAGGAGAATGAGCAGGAACAATTGTGTGTGTGTGTGTGTGTGTGTGTGTGTGTGTGTGTGTGTGTGTTCATGTGTATAAATGATTGCATTAACTCAAGGAAGCATATCAATGGATGGCACGGAACCATGGCTGGAGAAGGTCAAGCATTGCCTTGGCGTCCAAGAGGCCGCACCTCCTGCTGCTTAGGACTGGGCTGACCTTTCCAGATTGGATATTTCAAGGCCCCCTGAGGCCACGGTTGAACTGTGCAAGTCTGATTTCATTTAAAATTGTATTAAATGAGTGTATTTATAAAACAACCATTAGTTCTATAACTCCTTGGGAAAAAGGAAATGCTTATGAGACTATGGGATATCAAACCCTCTGGAAGCAGGCTGAGGATAAATATTATGGCAGCATTTTCAACCCACAGAGTCAGTAGCCGAAATGGCACCTCCCCCTTCGCACACCTCCAGCTCACCTCTGCCAAGCCATCCAGCCACCTTGTCGACTGGCTTGATGTAATCCAGTTTTCAGAGTCCAGCACCCTTTTGTGCTGACTCTAGACTGAAGCTGGGCCCTCCCCAGATGACCTTTTCTTAAGCTGTCAGTAGAATCTCGAAATGAATTCAAACTTTAATAGAATTGATTCCCAGCTGGATGCTACTATCGCGTGCCTTTCCCTTCTCCGGAGCTCACTGGGAGTCCCCTAGGGGGCTGACACAGCCAATGGTGTCACTGCACCTGCGCACACCATCCCTCACCGCCTGCACTCTTAGAACCAGCCCCGCCTCACCCCTGCACCAGCCAGGCCCATTCTCAGGAGGCTTCAGAGAAGTCAAAAATAGCTCCTCGTCCGAAAAAGCTCAGGCCCCTGCTTTAACATGAAAACCTTTGAGGGTGGCCTTTTTTTTTTTTTTTTTTTTTTTTTTTTTGCTTCAAAGCCAGCATGGTGGGCAAAGCTTCAAAGACAAGTCAGTGCTAGCCTTTGATGGGCTGGTGTCTTCAAAGCAGCGGTCTTAACCTTCATCTAGGTCACAGACCCCTCCGGACACCTAATAGGAGGCAGGGAGCCACATGCCATGAAACTCACAAGCTCAATAAAAAAGGTGCCTGCAGTTACAGTGGGCTTGTGGACACCCTGAAATTATCCATAGACCCCAGAGTAAGAATTCCTACTCTGATATCAGAGCCACATCAAGAAGTCTTCCCTAAGTCTTCTCTGAAGAACCCAAATGAGCATGACCCCTCTGATCTCACTTTTCAATGTCTTTACTTTTCCCTCCTTCTCAGAGCTATGCTCCTGACATTAAGTAAGTACATATGATTCTGGTTGTATTTTCAAATATCCAGCATCCATTCTAATTGGTAGGTGCCTATGTCTGATCAGTTGTTTTTTTTTGAAAATTACTCCTGCATTCATCATTCATCCATCCGTCTATATAGATCTTTCCATCTAACCATTCATTCATGCCCAGTCTGCCATTTTTTTTAGAACCTTCTATGTTCCAGGAACTGTTTCAGGCACTGGAAAGACAGCAGAACAAAAGACACAGATCTCTGCCTTCATGACATTGGCAGTTACGTGAATAAAACAGCCATTACAACGTAATGAGATAAATGCACTGGGGGAGAAGAACAGAGGAGGAAGTTAGCCCAGTTTTGGGAGCAGAGGATAAGAAATACTTTGTGAATAAAAGTATATGTAGTTGAGAATAAAGGATAAGCAAGAGTTACCCAAACATAATGCGCAGAAGAGCAGATAAAAGAGCGTACAACCATCTAGACTGCAGGGATGGGGAACCATTTTCTGACCTGTGCCATTTGTATATTTATTACATCATTCACAGGCCATACAAAATTATCAACTTGAAAATTAGCCTGCTAGAGTTGGTCAAACACTTAATTAACTCACCCCTAATGCCTTGGCAGGGCCAGACCAAATGATTTCGTGGGCCTTATATGGCTTGTGGGCCAGATAGTCCCCACTTCTGATCGAAAGGTTTGCGTTTTCTCCTGACAATCACCTACGTGGCCCTCCATGGACAGGGACTTCAAGTTGCTTATGCCAACATCCTCAACTCCTCTTTTCTCACATGTATGCAATTCGTCAGGAAATCCTGGTAGCTCTATTGTCCAAATACCTGCAGAGAATAATTGCAGAATTTTAAGCAGGATAACAATGATCAGATTTCAGTTTCCCAAAGATCACTCCAGCTCTCCACAGGAGAGGATGGGTTAGAGGGACCCAGATTAAAGGCAGGAAGCCAGTTAGAAAGCCATTCCAAAAGGTGGCCAGACTTGATCATGGCAGCAGGGTTGGGGAAAAGTGAGTGCTTTGGTGAAATACGAAAGGCAGCCATGGTAAGATTTGGTGACTGGCTGACTTCGGGGGTGGGACTGAGGTAGAAGGAATTGCCAAGGATAATGCATGGTTTCAGTGTGGGTAACCAGATGGCTGGGTGCGCCACTTACAGGAATGATAGAAAATAATCCAATTTGTCAGGAAGGCAGGGTGGTAAGATAAATGCAGCTTTAAATAATTTGAGCTTAATTTGTCTGCAAGGTATTCAAGCAGAGGACCAGTAGCCAACTGGATCTAAAATGCAAGGAAGCTCCAGCCTGGCGATACAAATTCAGGGGACACTCATGCACATGTGGTCCCTAAAGCCTGGGGTAGAGAGTGCAGAGCAGAGAATCTCAGCAAGGGGAGTGTTGCAGCCCCCCTCAGGGGACATCCTGGAGAAGGGTCCCAGCACTGCTTAGCTGTCACTATGATTGGGAACACTGGTCGGCTTTTATTGAGCAGGGGCCAGGCATGCTAAGATGTCCTACACATTGGAGACATTCCCACACAAAGACTCCTTCATCTTGCATGACTCTCTCCCTGGTTATAACGATATGAGCTTAGATTCTAGTCCCAAATAAACACGAAACATTTCTTGACATTAGACTGTCACTACAAGGTAAGGTGAGGGAAGATTTTTTCTATAAAGACGACTCCCATATTTTTATTTCCAGCCCAGATTCTCTACTGAAGTTCTGACATCCATCTGCACGGTCAACATCACCACTTGGATGTCTAACAAGCAGGTCAAACCTAAATTGTCCAAAATTGTCCAGCAAATCTCTCCCCTCCCTCACCATCTGCTCCACTCTCTTACCCACCTCCATGGACAGGGACTTCAAGTCGCTTACGCCAACATCCTCGACTCCTCTCTTTTTCTCACTTGTATGCAATTTATCAGGAAATCCTGGTGGCTCTATCGTCCAAATACCTGCAGAATCTCACCCCATGTTCCCTTCATCATACCATCATCTTGCTCCTGCCTGGCTTGTTGCATTTGTACCTAACCAACCTCATGACTGTCATTCCTGCTCTTCTAGTTTATACTCAACAGCAATGTGTGTGAGCCTTGTAAAACCTGGATCACATCATTCCTCAGCTCTAAGCCCTCTGACAACTTTCCATTCATTTCACTAGAGAAAAAGCCAAAGCCCTGACAATCACCTACACTGCCCTGCAAAATTCCTCCCCTGGGCCCGACTTACTCTCTCATCTCATCTCCTTTACTCTCCTTCCAGCCTCAGGGTACTCCTTACTCTTCCTTAATACAAACATGGCAAGCACAACCTTGAATTGCAGCCTTGGCATTGGCTGTTCTCTCTGCCCGAAGTGCTATTCCCTCAATTATCCAAATGGCTAACTCCCACATTTCCAAGTTTTGGCTCAGATCTCAACTTCTCAATAAGGCCTACCCTGACCACCAATTTTTACAATGGCAATTCTCTTCCAGCTAGCCTTCCCGATCTCCCTTATCTTTCTTCCACAGTTCTCACCTTCTCACATAGTATGTCATTTATTTATTATTCAGGGGTTGTTGTTGTTGTTTTTTTGTTTTTGTGGGGGGTTTTTTGCTATCTTTCCATCCCACTAAATATAAGTTCCATGAGGGCAGGGATCTTGTTCACTTCTATTTCCCAAGTGTCTAGAATAAAACCTGGCAAGTAATAAGTACTCAATAAATATTTATGGAATGAATGAATAATAGTGAAATCAGCTCTTATGCCTTCCTCCCAAGGCACCTATTCTGGTTTAAATTTCATGAGAGGTTTTCTTCTTGATAGTCAAGGGTTAGCATTCAAAATAAAAAATAAAATAAATAAAAAACGTATTCACTTTCTCAGAATAACCACTGAGCAGCAGCAATAACAAAAATCAGAGCTTTGCTTTTCAAGACTGCTGTCCATTCTAGGAGTTCAGACCCACCGGGAACCTCAGCTATGTCCTTGGTTTAGGCCATGAATGTGGAAAGGTTGGACAATGAGTCTGCGGTAGTTCAAGGTACCCAGAGGCTGTCAGAGTAAATAATCCTCAGTTGATAACTCAAAATACCACCTTCTATATATCTTCGAGCAGCTCTGATCTTTGGGACATTCTTTAATTAAACCATAGTCTTACTCCCTCTAATCGTCATCACATAGCCTTGGTTCTGCTTTCTAGAAAGAAAAAGGACACGGCTCTACCTTCTTCCACATGGAAGTCTTTCACTGGGTTGAAGACTGAGGTTAAGTCCCAAACCTTTTCATTCTCTCTCTTTCTGTCCCATCTCCTAGTCTTCTCACCTAACCATCTCCTGGTCTTTCAGCCCTTTCTGCTAGGACACGAGTTTCAGTGTCTTCGCAGTATCCTCTGCGTGAGCTCAGATTTGTCTCTTTCCCTCCTACAGTTCAGGCCCCACGAATGGACACAAGATTCTCAATGGGAAGTAGCAGGTGCATGGAACAGAGCTCCACCAGACTTGTTAGTTATTTGGGCAGCCGCTTCACATTTGTCCAGAGGTTTGAATTTATCCTAAAAGCAATGGAGGGTAACTACAGGGCTGTAAGCAGGAGAATAATGATCACACGTGGGTTTCTCTAGCATCACCCCAGCTCTCCAGAGAAGAGAATGGATTGGAGGAAGCACACTAAAGGCAGGGAACCAGTTAGAAAACTGTGGCTGCCTTCCAGATGGTGGCTAGTTCATCTGAAACCTTTAGCCCCTAAATTCTTCTAATACATGTTCTGTGCTGCTAGACTACCTCTGTCTTCTGCTTTTGAACTTGGATTTCTGTTTCCTTTATTCAGGGGCTTGGAGACAAGGGCCTTCATTTTTTGTTTGTTTTAATCTTTTAGTCAATCGCTTACCTCTTTGCATTTCTATAGCAGGCTTTAACATTTTGGCATCATTTTTCTGTGTATCCGGGTTAGTTATTCATACCCCCCCCCCCACCCCGCCCCTGTCCAAAAGCCTGAAGCTCCTTTAAGAGAGACTCTGGGCCATTTTTGCTTTCTATCCCCCACAGTCCAGTCCCTTGTACACAGCTAACCTCGTGGCTGTTGAATTAAACTGCAGCGAAAGGGGCTGAATTAAAAGCTACTTTTAAAATGCAAATATGCTATCTGGGCCCCACAAGACATTAAGGTACCCATTAAAACCTTGGCACGGAGTAAACTATTGGATCAGCTAATAATCACTCGGTAAGCGGAGAAGGGCTGAAACACGGGAGGGTACAGTTTGGACCCGAGAGAGCCCAGAAATGAGACAGGGCCTAGAGCAGTGAGTTGGCTGGTGGGCAAAAGGTTGGAACCTATAAATATAATAGTAGTAAAGGGAGCGTGAACTTGGAAGCCAGATGATACTGAGTCCCAGTTCTGCTGCTGCTGCTTTCTCGCTCTGTGACCTAAGGAAAGTTAACGAACCCCTCTGGGCCATCGTCTTGCATAGTTTGATGGCAGAGGTTTGTCCAGCTCCTCTCTCTTTCCGATCAGTAGCAGGTGTCTCCTAGCCATGTGGTAGACTGCTGCCTGGCACGTAGTAGGTGCTCAAAGAGTGTTGGCTTAATGACTGAGAGGGACTGTGGGACATCAGCCTGACACGGGTGAGAAAGCAGCACCCCCCTTGTTCACCATCTCGCTCTAGGTAAGCCCTTCTGCTCACAGTGCTTCATCTTGAAAATCTATAACTCGGGAAGTTCAATGCCTTCCTCTCGGTCTATCGCAAAGACTACCGAGAAGGTACGCAAAGCACGTTGCACACAGGAGTTGGATAATTATCGATTCTCTCCATTTCCCATTGCTCACACACCTAATGTGTCTCCACACACTCCCGGCCAGAGAAGACATTGCTTGGTGAAAGGTTCGGAGTGGGCCAGGGTCACACACCCATGACATGAGGCCATGATGCATCAAAAGAACTTCTATTCCAGGCACCTGGGGGCAGGTGCGCTGAGTCCAAAAAGGGAATCGGTGGTGACTGAAGGAGGAGGCAGGGTTTTATTGACTTCTGCTGGCTGCAAACAGTTCTGCTGATGTGAGGGTCCGGTCCTTCATTCCTCCCGTCGCCAGATGTCTAGTGGTCATCTAGGCTATGCAGTGCTCAAGGCTGCAAGCTTTCTGCAAGATAGCTGCTAAGCGTTCTCTCTGCCCCGTTTTATTCTCTTTAACCTTTTCACTTGGCATCTGGCTCTCCCTGAAATGTTCCCTTCCAAATGGATTTCCGACCCAATGAGACATGGATTGTTTTTGGTGGACTCTCCCGAACTCTCCGCACGTGAACTTGGACGGAGGCTCTGTGCACTCAGCTGCTTTCTGCCAGAGAAAGGGACGAAAATGTGCACGTGTTCACACCCCTCTGAGCAATAGCGGTAACAACCCGGCTGCAGCAGCCAAGCGCTGGCCCGTGTGCCTGTGAGCTTCCAGCAGCCCTCAAATACAGGGATGTGAGCCCCATGGAAGCGGAGTTTACAACTCACAGGTGCAAGAGCGATTATTCAATTAGCCATAATGCTGTTCTTCCCCGTGGTTTTCTGGAGCCCTCTGGGCGGAGGGGCTGGGGCCTGGTGGGGACTCAGCACAGCGGTTACAGCTTGTGGATCCCAAAGGCTCCTGATCTCTCAGCATCACCCTGTGAAAGTCCACGGTGACGATGCGCTCCACTTAAATGAACGGGCAGGCTCGGGGGCAATCTTCGTAAATTCTCGCCAATGTCTGGACCTACTCAGAGGCCCCTTTCTATCTGATCAAGCTGAATGTCTGTAAATCTCATCAACTTTCTCTTTCCACGTCTCTTCTATCCGTCTGTGCCTGCCGCCCTCGCTCCTCCTGGTTAGGATGGATGAACAGAGCAGCAGGAGAACTTGCACTCCACCTTAAAGGGAGGAGGAGTCCGGAGGGAGGGAGGAAGGCAGACAGGCGTTCCCCCGGTGGGCAGGGGCCCAGCTTGGAGGGAGGACCACCCAGAAGCTAGTGCCTGAAGAGTGGAGGATCAGTGGGGACGCAGGGAGATGAGGTTGAAAACAGGTTGGAGTCAAGTTGGTGAGAAACGCGATGGCCTTATGAATGTATTTTTACCTTTATTATGGAACCCGTGGGGAACTATGGGAGGTTTTAGAGAAAAGGGATTTTGTCACTGGCCCTGTGCCTGTGCTGAGGACAGACTGAAGCAGAGACTAGAAGCCGTGAGATGAGTGAGGTGTATTCTTATTTGGGGGAACAGAGGGGATGTAACGCAACCCAACATGTTCTGAGCCCAGTGGTGTAGCAGGCACTGCCCCAAGGCTGTAGGGAGCCGAGATATGAATTTTACCCTCAAGATGCATCATGCAACACAAATGCACACTCAGCGAACACTGACTGGGTACCTACATTGTTGGGTAAGAATGTGTTTGACCACAGATAACAGAATACCCAAGAGTGGCTTATGCAATAGAGCCCTGAGTTAGCTCACACGACAAGTGTGGAGGTTGTCATGAGCGTGTTAGCTGGTGAGTAGCTAAATGATCACTTCTCCCAATTCTCTCTCTGAATTCGGACGGTCGGCCACCCTCCGGCATGCAGTCCCCACGTGGTTGGAGGCCCTGGCTCTGAGCCAGCCACAAACCTGCCATTGGCTAGTTTGGTGTTGCTTTCCCAGATTTGCTGCCTTTGCAGCTCCCTGATTTCGTGTCCATAAATCCGGCCAGCCTCCCCTGGGGGAAATCCTTTGTCCTCCCAGCATTCCCCAGGCCCGAATGCTCAGGCGCCCTACTCCTTTCCCAGCTGAAACTGCTCCCTGTAGGTTTCAAGTGCAAAGGCTCTTTTGTAATCTAAAGAAATAAAATGTCACCAACCTCCTCTCCCATGAACACTCCCTACTCCAGAAGGTGCATAATGGCTAAAATCTAGGGTGAATGTAGAGTTGCTTGTAGAGAAATTTCAGTTTTATTAATCAAAATAGAATTGTAGCTTGGCAGCAGTGACTCTTTATACATTTCCTAAAAAGAGAGACAGGTGAGTTTGTGAGATAGTCTTCTCTATCTACTTTACAGACAATTCTAGAACATTCATGGGTGTGAGGACCCTAAACAATAACCCCATCATTTCTGGGAGATGTCTGACCTCTGGTCTAAAATATTTGGTGTTCACAACAATTCTATGGAGATTTTTTAAATGAGAAAGCCAGAGCCCTGGCCAGTGTGGCTCAGTTGGTTGAGCGTCTTCCTGTGCACTGAAAGATTGCCGGTTCGATTCCCAGTCAGGGCACATGCCTGGGTTGCGGGTTCCATCCACAGTAGGGGGCGTGCAGGAGGTAACCAATTGATGATTCTCTCTCATCATTGATGTTTCTATATCTCTCTCCCTCTCTCTCTGAAATAAATTGTTTTACAAAATAGCCCAGCTGGTATGGCTCAGTGGTTGAGCATCGACCCATGAACCAGGAGGTAAGGGTTTGATTCCCGGTCAGGGCACATGCCCGGGTTGTGGGCTTGATCCCCACAGGGAGCATGCAGGAGGCAGCTGATCAATGATTCTCTATCATCATTGATGTTTCTATCTCCCTCTCCCTCTCCCTTCCTCTCTCTGAAATAAATAAAATAAAAGATAAAATAAAACAAACATATTTAAAATGAGAAAACCAGGACCATAAGATTAAAAAAAAAAAAAAAAGGCATAGCTGGAAAAACAGGGCTTCAGTGTCAAGCAAACATGTATTAAAATCCATGCCCAGACCCATGTGGTGTGGGAATTCTTCCTTCCCCCTCTACCCTGGCACCCCTCACCCCACTGAAGTGAAGCTAACCTCTGCTTCTTCACGCCCGACCCCTCCATGCCCGCACCCCGCTCAGCGCCAGGCTCTGGCCCAGAATGTGCAGGGTGATTTGTCATTTTACAAAACAAATACAGTTTGGGTGAGAAGAGAGCCAAGTGATAAATAATCTCAGAGCAGAAAGCTACTGTGGAAGTTTTAGAGCAAAAGAGAAAAACAAAAACAAACCCCAAGAAAACATAAAAGCTCAGGATGATTTATTTCATAATTTAAAAATCAAAATTGCCTTCGGGCGGTAGGACTTGTTTGCCCAGCTTTACCCTGGAGTGAGTCATAATGGCTAAGTTATATACCCTCAGAAAACCAGGCCTTCTCTGGTGGGAACGCCGAGATGTCATTAAGCCTGGAACCGCGTGCGGCTGTGCCAGACTCAAATGGCCTTTGAAATCGAGACCAACCGAGCGGCAGCCTCAGGGCCAGTGCGCGTTCCTGCACGCCCGTCCCCACAGTCCCATCCAGAACGTGGCGGGAAAGAATTGTGGGGAGCAGAAAATCACTTTGGCCTTAGGGACAGGGCCCAAGAGAGATGGGAGGAAGCGTATAAATTCAGTGGTTAGTGGGACAAGGGGAAGGAGGCTACTGATGACACAGGGCAAATTGAATTCTGTCTGCCATGGGGCACAGTCGGGATACAGCCACAGGAAGTCCAGGCCTGGACCAGTTACCCACTGCCATGAAAATGCCGCAGAACAAGCAGTCCCAGACCGCAGAGGCACACAGGCGTAAGCACTGATTTTCCTTTTCTAACAAGCCTGTGAGCCAGGTTTAGCTCGTCTCGCTGGTCTTGCTGTTGCATCTCTGGTCGCCTGGGGGATGACTGATCTAGAACAGTTTCACTCACATCTGGCCGGCTGGCTATTGGCTGAAGCCTTGGAGGTGCAGGGGAGAAAAACATTTTGCCTTGACCCTCTTAGGGCCCCTGGCTGGGTCCAGAGATGAAACTGACAAAGACAGGGTAATAGGAGAAAAGCATATAAATCTAGTGACTGTAAGTCTTAAATGGCATAGGCGCCTTCAGAAGGAAGCGAAGTGGTTAAGCTTGAGTAGTTTAGGCTGAGTTTGGTGAGGTGTGGGCAGCGATGGGGGAATATGACAGAGCAAAGAGGCAGAGGTGTGTGCAGTAGCCCGAGGGAAATTTTTAAGGCCTGCTCCTTTGGATTCTTCTCTGCGTCCCTTTCTCTTCAGAGATAAGGATGCTCCTTCCTCCAGGTGTGGGGAGGGCCCCTCTGGTGGGAGGGTTTTATGAGCTGCTGTGAGGGACAGTTTCTCAGATTCCCTCAGCTTCAAGCCTCCAGTATGCAGGGTGCCATGTTTGGGGTAGCAAGTCCTGAACCCCATCAGAGGTAACTGGCCCCCACGTCTGCTGTCATAGTATTTGTTAATATTAACATCAATAGAGTTAAAAACACAGCTTCGGAGCCAGTCTGCCTGGGGTCTACACCTCAGTCCACCATTTAATAAGTGCATGCTTAGTTAGCCTCTGCATGCTTCCGTTTCTTTATCTGTACCCTAGGGATCATAAAACTGCCTACCTACTAAGGTTTCGTGAGGATTCAATGAAACAAACTAAAGTGTGTAGCACAGCGCCTGGCACCCAGTAGGAGCTCAGTCATATGACGGAATACTTTGTGAATGTGGGAGGAGGAAGGAGGTCTCTCAGGGCATCCTCCGGACACGGATTTCCCGTTGACATGTGTGGGCAGAGTGTGAAGAAGTTTCATGGTAGGAAGGGTGGCATTCGCCCTTTTCACTTCCAGAGATGACCCCCTCCTCTGTGCTGGCCCCCTTGCTTACCCACTCGGAGAGAAAGAGCTGCTTTAGCACGTTTCCTTTCCGTCCACCCTCCCACGTGCTCTGGGGAAGCAGAGCAACTAGAAAAACTGCCAACTGCCATCCCTGGCAGTTCCATACGGTAATTAGGTTCTAAGCAGATACACGCACCCACCTGCCGAATGGGCTCCGATGGGTCTTAGGAAGAGGGGTAAAAACATCATCGCAAAGAACAAACACCGGCCCACAAATAAACCAATAAAAATGTCACCGGTCTCCGAGCCAGCTCGCCTCAGCAGACGGGGAAGCAGGGTTTCAAACGGAAACATACTTTTGCCATCTCATTTGGGTTTTGAGGATGGATTGTGCACGACGCCCGAGGCTGCCTTGCAGGGGACCTGGGAAGGCCTTCTCTGATTAGTGGGGCTGATGATCCCCTCTGAGAGGTGAAGGCTGCTTGAAAATTCACCCCACTAATGAGCAAAAGCCCGGGCTGCCTGGGGTGGTCTAGGCCCTGTGGGGAGCTGTGGAGTTGGCCGCGTGGGAAGACTCATGCTGGAAGCTGTGGTACCTTTGGCAGGGGAGAGTGGTGGGAGTGGAACAAACAGATGCGGGGGGCGGGGGGGGGGGGGGGGGGGCGGGCCGAGATCTAATGTTTTGAGCACCTCCCTGCGATAAGCACTCTAAATGGAATGGCATTTAATCCCCACAACAAACCACAAGGGACGTGTTTTAACTCCTATCTTCATGGACAAGGACACCGAGCTCCAGACAGGTTAAGTACTTGCCCAAGTTACACACCTAATAAGGGAGTGAAACCAGGACTCTGATTCACCTCTGCCCTCCTCCTCCTCCAGAAAGCCCCCTTTTCCGAATACTGATGCAAAGTCAGGGCCTTGCCCTATAGAAGCTCTCCCTGTCACAGGTGACGTCTGTCACCTGCGTGCTGAGTGACCCAGTAGCACGTTTACCACATGTCATGAGGGACTTGCATAGCTAGGAAGTGGCAAAATCAGGGTCATAACCACAATGTATGTGTTTCCAACGCACAGGGTTGACAGTTTGTTAGATGGGTGGGACTGTGGCTGAGCTTCAAGGGAGAGGTGGTGTTTTCAATGGAGGAGGAGGCACAAGAGGTGGATGGATGGGGACTCAACACAATCACAGGCTGAAGTGACACATACTGGCAGGCACCTGTCCCCATCCTGGCTACCAGCGCCCATTCCTTCCTCTTTCCAGTACCCTTATCCCCCACCTGACCTCATCTTTCCCTCCCCCACTATGCACCCCTGCCTTTGTATCCCTCTCCTTCCCATACACACACATACACCATTTTTATCTGTGGGGGGGAGGCATTACCCTAAACCCCTTATTGCTACCAAAACCACATGGGCTGGGGCCAGGGCTGGATGGACAGACACCTCTCCCTACCCATACCCCTCCTGTGTGTGGTTGGAAATTTTTTTCTGAATAAAAGATCTACTGAAGATTTCTCCTGCCATTCTTTGCCTCCATGCTTCTGCCTACACTCCTGCTTCCTCCTGGAATGCCCACCCAACTCAATCTGACCCAGCCTTCAAGGTAGCCCAAGGTGCACTACCTGCTGGGAACCTTTGTATCCTTCACCCATCCATTTAACAAGCATCTATTTAGCTCGTACTATGCGCCCCGTGACCTTGAGGTACTGGGGAGTCAGCAGTGGACAATATGAATGAAATCCGTGCCCTGATGGAGCTTCTCATTTAGGAGACAGAAAATAAACAAATGCAGCTGACACTTGAACAGCACGGGGGCTAGGGCCACCAAAACCCTGTGCAGTAGAAAATCTGTGTATAACTTCTGATTCCCCAAAAAATGTAACAACTAATAACCCACTGTTCAACGGAAGCCTTACCAATCACATAAATAGCCAATTAACACATATTTTATATGTTACATGCATTACACACTATACTCTTAGACTAAAATAAGCGAAAGGAAAGAACATGGTAAGGAAATCATAAGGAAGAGAAAATGCATTTACTGGATTGATTGAAAAAAAATTCCACATGTAAGTGGACACACAGTTTAAACCCATGTTGTTCAAGGGTCAACTGCATACAAATGAAAGCCCAGATCATGCCACGTGGCGATCCGTGCTGTAAAGAAGAGGAGCCGTGTGTGGTGATGGGGTGGAGGGGAGGGCTGAGCTACTACAGGCAGCGGGTGAAGGGAGGCCTCTCTCAGGAGAAGATGACACTGGAGCGGACCCCTGGGTGAAATGGAGCAGATCGGGCCAGACCTGTTCAGGAAACAGCAAGGGGGCAGTTAACCTGGAGCAAGCGACAGGGAAGGAAGGCTGGTGGGAGATGGTGGCCCAGCGGGAGCAGGGCCTTGCTGCCCCGCCCAGAACGGACTGCTCCCTGCTCGCCCTTCTCCGCACAACCCCAGGCCATGTCCTTCATCTTTGTCCACTGTGGACGTATCAGTCCTCCATGGGGGTGTGACCCACCGGGACCGAGAACGCTGTTCTCTGCATCATTGTGGCCCTAGGGCCTACCACAGAATGGCTCTCATGTCTCTGACTGGCACCAGGCACAGGTTAGGAGGACTCACTGGAAGGTCTAGGACCATGGTCGGCAAACTGTGGCTCGCGAGCCACATGCGGCTCTTTGGCCCCTTGAGTGTGGCTCTTCCACAAAATACCATGGCCTGGGCGAGTCTATTTTAAAGAAGTGGTGTTAGAAGAAGTTTAAGTTTAAAAAATTTGGCTCTCAAAAGAAATTTCAATCGTTGTACTGTTGATATTTGGCTCTGTTGACTAATGAGTTTGCCGACCACTGGTGTAGGAGGCAGTGGTGCGTGGAGTCAGCCATCGCGACACCTGTGGTCCAATATACCGCATCCACGGGGCTCAGCAATCTAGTCTAACCGGTCTGATCCCACGCACGTGTGGTGCTCAGAGCCAGGAGATGTCACGTCTGTGATCTGTGTGCTGGTCATCAGATGGGTTCCAGCCACAGGGACAGGACCCCATGGGAATGCTAAGTGGTAGATAAAGGAGCCGGGAGGCTGAGACTCAGGACAGAACTCCAATTGCAGCTGTGAAGTGCTACCTTCAATAGGAAACCAAGACAGGAAGCCTGTGTATGAGGCTGGGCTAGCCCAGCCAGGTGAGGTTGGGACTCAGTGCCCCGTAGATGCCCGGGCTCACCCCCAGGTCTGTCCAGTCCTAGACTTGCAGCTGCTACCAGAGTGCAGACAGCACTCCTGCTGCAGTAGGGTCTGGAGGGACCCTCCATCCAGAGACTGAGGACGCATTATTTCTGGCCTCTGCAGAGACACAGAGACCACCTGCCAGCCAGGGATGCACAGAGGGTTCCGGTGATGCCGACTTCTGCTCCCCCGGCTGCACACATCCTGCGCACCATCCCTTCCCCTGCCTTCTCTCTCCGTGAGCTCCTTGGAGAGCTTCACGTGGCTATCTGGGAGGTGATTGGGGGGAACACTTCATGTCCAACAGAGCTCTCCTTAGAGCCCATTCTGAGCCCGAAAAGCAATTTGTAGCTGCAAATGCATAACAACTCCTGGACCCACCCCTGCTTCTCCTCCTCCCTCCAGTGATCAATCAGAGCTTTTAATTAGCTCCCTTGGCTTTCCTGTTCTCCAGACTTGCTACCCCGTCTCTGGTGAAGCCCCCAGAGTGGCTGGATGTGAAGAGGGCTTTTCCTGCGAACATTCGACCTCCATCTCTACCAGCACCACACACTCCTAAACCATGTGAAGCAGCCTGGTGCCTCAGACACCGGTCACAAGATGGGCAGAGCTCAGAAAAACAGAAGGCCCCCCAGGACCTCCTCATCTAATAGGCTCGTTTTACAGACAGAAAACTGAGATGAGAGTGAGAGTGAGAGAGAGAGAGATCATTCTCTGTCATTTAGCTTGATTTGGGCCTTTGAGGAAATTGCCTGCCTCTCTAATTTACTACCTCTTGGTTTATTTTAATCTCTATTATTAGTCTTCTCTTTTTGGTGACTTTATATGAAATACTAGGGGCCCACTGCACAAATTCGTGCACCTTGAAAGGAACTGTGGGCCTCGAGGCTGCAGTGGGCACAGGGGTGGGTCTCAGCCCATCTTCCGTGACCCCAGTCCCCTGTCTGCACGCAGCCTTGCTCCCACCACTGCCACTCCCATGTGCTGACAGTGCCGGCCCCACTCGCACCTGCTGACAGCACGTAGAGATTGGGGCCTGTGCCAGCAGCAGGTGCAAGTAGCAGCTGCAGCCCCAATCACCCCTCAGGAGCAGGGGGAGGTTGAGAAGCCATGAGGAACGATCAGGGCTGGCGCCCGGCACCAGCAGTGGGTGCAAGTGCCGGCAGGACTGCAGCGCACGGGAGCAAAGAATTTTTAGGAACCATCAGAGGTTTGCCCTGATGACAGCAACCAGCGCCCCACCTTGGTCTGGCGACCCTGCTCACCTGCTCCAGCATCCCACCATGGCCAATACCTGCCATGTTTTGCGCTCTGCCACCTGCTGCCAACGCCTGCCCTGTTCTGTGCATGCCCCCTGGTGGTCAGCGCACATCATAGTGACCAGTTGTTCAGTTGTTCGGTTGTTTTGCTGTTCAGTCTATTTGCATATTAGGGTTTTATATATATAGATGGGCATTCTACAGCACTGCTATGGAGATGGCGCCTCACAATTTGAAATGGGCGGGAGCTTGGAAAAGAGCTTAGGAAATGGGTGTTCCTATTAGCATTCCTCTCTTTTCTGAAAAGACCTACTCTGTTCCCAGGCTCAGGGATACCCAGGTCCCTATTTGGGCATCTCATTAAATGGAAACTATAGTAATCACTAGATTTAGGTATAGTGGGAAGCCTCATGGAGCACATGGCATTTGAGCTGAGTCATGAATGACAAGTATGAGCAGCCATGGGGAGATCTAAGGGAAAAGGCTCCCAGGGGCCTCATGTGCAAAGGTCCTGAGGTAGAAATTAATCTTATATTTAGAAAGAGAAGAAAAGCCATCAATCTAAGAGTGTCACCCACTTAATCCAATACCAACTACTTCCTTTGGTTATCATTCTATGTAATTATCTTTTTTAAGTATTTTTTTTATTGATTTCAGAGAGAGGAAGGGAGAGGGAGAGGGAGAGATAGAAATGTCAATGATGAGAGAATCATTGATCAGCTGCTTCCTGAACGCCCCACACTGGGGGTCGAGCCTACAACCCAGGCATGTGCCCTAACTGGGAATAGAACCTTGACCTCCTGGTTCATAGGTTAATGCTCAACCACTGAGCCATGCTGGCTGGGCTATTTAACTATCTTTAAACATACTGATCACTACCTGCAAATGTCTTATGCGTTACTATTTTCTGTCCTCACCCCTAAAATGCAAACTCTATGAGAACAGGGACCTCATCTATCTAGTTTATTGTTGTATCCACATTGCCTGAAAAGTAGTAGGCATGGCACAAATATTTGTTTACTGAAATGAAGGAATCATTACCGAATGGACTATAAGACAGGGTTAGAGGAGGCAGAAGACAGAACATGTTGGGAGTTCAACTTCACTCAGTCGGAAGGGGAAGTAAAGAGGGGAGTCATAGGATCACACATGTATTTTAAAAGCACGCTCTGCTGTGTGGAGAATACTGGTATATTGTATGGAGCAAAAGGAAGATGCAAGTGGACCACTTAGGTGGTTGTGCAACGGTCCAGGCGAGAGAGGACAGTGGGCTGCCCTAGAGTTGCAGCTGTGCACATGGAGAGATACGAATGGCTTCAGGATGCATTTTGGAGGCAGAGCGTTAAGGACTTACTCCTGACTTGAATGTAGTGACTGAGAGAAAGCAAGTCATCAAGTCAACAGTCCCCAAGTCCAAATCTCCAGGACAGAACCTTTCTCCAAGCTCACATACTCAACATCCTAGTTGACATTCCTACCTGAATGTCCTATGATAAGTCTAAAAGTAGAATCTTTATCTTCTTTCTACTGAAATAAACATTCCCTTTCCTTATCTTTATCTATCACTTCAGAGAAGGAACCTGATTGGCCCATTTGGATTACACACCCACTCCTGGGATGAAGGGATTGGGGAAGTATGATTGGTCAGGCCTGGGTCACATGGGTGGAAGAAGGCTATGATTGGCTAGTTCCCCAGAACCACATAGAATTGGGAGAGGCAGTCTGCCAAAAGATGGGAGGGGGGAGCAATATCAGAACGCTTGGCAGACAAAAACAACAGATGCCAACCACCAACGGCACACTATTGGCCTCAAGATGAAAGATAAGCCCTTTAGCATGGCATACAAGGACCTTCGCCATCTGGCCCTGTCTGCCTTCCCTGCCTCATCTCTCAGGCCTCTAACTGTGCCCTGGCGGCACCGGGCCGCCTGCCGTTCCTGGAGGAGACCCTGCTTTCTGTTGTACCTCCAGGCCTCTGCTGGGAATGCCCTGCCTGCGTCTTTGCCCAAACCCTGTTTTGTTCATGTGCGTTGTTTTAAGAGAAAGCCCTTCCCTAGACTCAGGCTGCCAGGGACTCTGTGCTTCCATCATTCATCCCCTGCAGCCTTGGAAGTGTCTGCTTAGCCCTGTGTGTGCGCTGGGCTGGGAGCTCCTTGAGAAAACAGCTGTGCCTTTTATCTCTATTTCCACCCACATTTGCAAAGCCTCTGTGAGTGTTTGCTGCCCTCGTGAATAGGAAGAGAAAATCAGGGAGAAAAGAAAGGAAGGAGGGAGGGAGGAAGGGAGGAGTTTTAGCAAAGAATAAAAGAGTGTGTCATAATATAACAGAAGAATGAAGACCCTGGGGAAGATCCAGAGGTTACCTTCTACTTCACATACAAAAGTTGGACCAAGTTTGCGGCTGGGACAGGAGGCAGTGTGAGGGCAGAGCACCGGCGCATATCCCGAGGCAGATATGTCGAAGTGTCCAGGTAGCACATTTCTTTCTGGAAACTCCCAGGTGTGGAGCAAGAGTGACAGTCACACACAGCTGGTAGAGTGCACATTGGGACAAGCCTTTGGGGGAGCAATTATGGCAGCATCTTGCAAAGTCGAAAATGAACACACACGATGGCCCAGCTATTTCTGTTTGTCAATGTGAACAATTCAAATCAGCCTCCATGTCCATTGGCAGGAGAATATGTAAATGAACCCTGTTGTGTTCATATATATGAATATAATACAGGAGGGAAAGGATAAGCCAGCACTACCTACATCAAAACGGATGCATCTCAAAAGAATATAGGAAAAGAAGTTGTAGAAATACGTGTAAAGTATAATATAAACAAAGTTTTAAAATGTGCAAAACACACCAATAACTTGCTTATGGCTAGATATGTAGCACAAGTATAAAGTGTGCATGGAATTATTAAACTGGACAGCCCTGGTCTATGCACGAGCCTGCAAGAGCTGAGCAGGCCTGCTGAAGACAGGACATGGTGGATATCTATAGGGTCGCCAGAAGACAGCTGACTCAATGGCATGTAACACACACACACACACACACACACACACATGCACACACATGCACACACATGCACACACGCAATATTGTATAATTAAATAGTTCATAGTTACAATTTTTAGATTAATCTGACTAAAGCATCCTGCTGTCAGCCATCACAATGACACAGGATCACAGTAATCCTATATAATAAAAGCCTAATATGTTAAATGTCCGGTTGTCTGGTTGGCTGTTCAACCAATCAAAGCATAATATGCTAATGATATGCTAAAGCTGCTCAACCACTTGCTATGACATGCACTGACTACCAGGGGGTGGATGCTCTGACCTGTAGGTTAGCTTGCTGCTGGGGTCCGGCCCATCGGGACTGAGTGAGATGGGCCAGACATGCCCTGGAGCCCTCCCGCAGTCCCTCCCCAGCTGGCCAACCTCCCACATTGCTCCCTGGCCCTGATCGTGCACCGGTGGGGTCCCTCGGCCTGCCTGCACCTTCTTGCAACCTGGGACCCCTCGGGGGATGTCAGAGAGCCAGTTTTGGCCAATCCCACAGGCCAGGCCGAGGGACCCCACTGGTGCGTGAATTCACCATTTGGTGCATGAATTCACCATTCCGGGCATCTAGTTAATTACACAAAATCTGTTCTATACCATTGCATTTTTCAGCCAGCAAAAGGAGCCTTGGTTGGGAGAGTTGCTGACCTCATAGCAGCTACCATGAAGTGGGAAACTAAGCTCTCAGTCAGGAAACACACAATAAAAGACATGAGGGTGTCAGAGCTAGACTGGCTGTGAAATTTTTCAACTCCAACTATGTGGAGCATGTCAAGCAATTCCCAGTCTCTGACAGTTGGAGCCAGGGTCTCAAACCAGACCAGTTTCAATGGTTCCCTATGTGCACGTCCTCCCATAGGCAGAGGAGAAGGAGTATTAACAAAGAAGAGATGTTTGCGAGGACATACACAGAGAATAGAAATATTGAAGAAGAGGAATCAGATCGCAGGTGGCTGCTTGATTAGGTCCATTCTTATCCCTATGTTACAGGTGAAGAAAACAAAGCTGTAAAAAAAGTTATTTTCCAAGGATCACATTTAGGAATAATGATAATAATGACCATTTACCAAATGCTTGCTTAGTGCAAGGTACTCTATGAGGCATTTTGAATTTCTATCTCATTTGATTCTTGTAACCACACCTTATAATTGGCAGTTAAGATTTGAACTCAGGTGTCTATAATTTCAAAGTCCATACTCTTCCCCCAAAATCATATTGACTATCCAGGAGTTATTGTTCCTGAATAAGATAAAGAGTCTCTGGTTTTAAAGACTTTCTATAGGGGGCACCTGTCATGTAATAAGACTGCTATAAAAATAATATAATCAGTACTGTAGTAGAAGAAAGCATGGGATGTCATGGGAGTCATAGCAGGGACCTATATATCCTAGCTCTACTGGGACCCAAGGAAGGCTTCTTGGAGAAGGGACACATGAGCTGAGGGTTGGGGAACAGTGGAATTAACCGGAGCAGAGAAGGTATTAGGGAAGTCTAAGTTTGCAGATAACATGATTTTATATATAGAAAATCATAAAGACTACACACACACACACACACACACACACACACACACACTGTTTAAACTGATAAACAAATTCAGTAATGTTGCAGGAGGCAAAAACAACGTACACAAATAAGGTGTGTTTCTATACACTAACAGTGAACTGAAAAGAAAATTTAAAGAACAATCCCATTTCCAATACATTCAAAAAGAATACAATATTTGAGTAAACTTAACCAAAGAGGTGAAAAACTTGTACACCAAAAACAACATAACCTTGATGAAAGAAATTAAAGACAAAAATATATATGGAAGATAGCCCATGTTCATGGATTGGAATATTTAATATTGTTCAAATGTCCATACTACTCATAGCAACCTCCAGATTCAATACAATGCCCATAAAAATCCCAATAGCTGTATTCACAGAAACAGAAAAAAATAATTCTACAATTTATATGGAACTACAAAAAGAACCTGCGTACCCAAAGCAATCTTGAGAAAGAAAATAAATGGCTTGAAGCATCATACTTTCTGATTTTAAAAATGTATTACAAAGCTACAGTCATTAAAACAGTATGCTTTTGGCATAAAAACAAACATATAGACCAATGAAACAGAATAAAGAGCCCAGAAATAAACCCACACATATACCCTCGACTTATCTTTGACATGAGGGCCAATAATGCACAACGGGGAGAGGACAGTCTCTTCAACAAATGGTGCTGGGAAAACTGGAGGTCCACATGCAAGGGAATGAAATTGGACCCTTACACCATACACAAAAGTCAACTCAAAATGGATTAAACATTTAAACATTAAGACCTGAAACTATAAAAATCATAAAAGAAAACATAGGGGGAAAGCTTAATGACATTAGTCTCTAAGGCAATAATTTCTTGGGTATGACACCAAGAACACAAGCAACACAAAAGCAAAACTAGACAATTTGGACCATACTAGACATATCCTGTATTTTGACACCACCAAAAATCTGCTCTACCTGTAGTACCAAACTCTATCTTTCTTGATCTCACTCCCTCACTGAGGTCTCTACTTTCTTGAACACTTGATTTCTACCCCCACCCCCCAAATCCATTCCTCTTCCTACCTGCCCTGGAATCAATGATTTGGTTGCTCTTGTGACATTACCCTCAAACTCATTTCTGCCTGTTGATTTCTCACACCTGCCTGACAATATCCCATACCTGGATTAAGCCACCACTGGAGCCTGGTGCTACAAGGTATAACAGCATGATAATTTGATTGAGGATGTGAGGAGGGGCAGGACTTCAGTTGTACTCTCAGAGGAGCCCAGCAATCCTATCTAATAAAAGCCTAATATGCAAATTGTTCTACCAGAAGTTCGATGGGGAGTTCAACCACTCGCTGTGATGTGTGCTGACCACCAGGGGGCGATGCAGAACATGGTGGGCGTTGGCTACATGGTGCTGGCAGTGGGCGGCAGTGGAGGTGCTGCCGGCCCCAATGGGCCCTGATGAGAGCGGGACCATGGCCGGATGGTGGAGCAGGTGAGCGGGCGGCACCAGGCCAAGGCGGTGCAAGCGGGGTCAATCGTCCCACCAATCACCTACAGACACGACCAGCTGCGGTGGTGGAGGTTGGTGCTGCTGCCAGGCTCCCAGGCACTGAGGGAGCCGGGCAGGGGGCCTGCCCCTGATGGATCACCCCACATGGGGGATGGTGGAGCAGGTGAGGGGGTGGCACCAGACCACAGCAGGGTGCCAGGCAGGGCTACGGGGCTGCGAGGCTGGGGGCAAAAGCTGGGGCCCAATTCCCACAGACCACCCTGAGGGACCCCACCCATGCATGAATTCGTGCACGGGCCTCTAGTTTTTAATATTCATAGTAATGCACTCTTCCCCCACGGAGCAATTTTGACTCCTTTATTTTTGCCAAACTTTCTACCTTCCCACTTCCAGCCACCAGGTCCCTCCCCGACTGGACTCCAGCCTACGATCTCCTTTATACTTCACAGAAGAAATATAAGCCAAGGGCAAAGGTCCATCCAAATGTCCTGCTCTGACAATGATCCCATTTTCTATCCGATGTCATCTGAAACTCATTTACCTTTTTTAATAGTTGGAAGGAATATTCCTCTCCTCCTTAAGACTAAACTCGCCTTTTTTTTTTTTTTTTTTCTAATTCCTCTCTGCTTCTACCTCCTCAAAGACCTTATTCCTTGACATTGGTCTTGATAATGACTTTTTGGATTTACACCACAAGCAAAAATAAACTAAATCACACTAAAAATGTTCTGTACCACAAAGGAAACAATCAACAAAATGAGAAAGCACCCTGCAGAGTGGGAGAACAAATTTGCAAGCCAGATATCCAATAAGAAATAAATATTCAAAATATACAAGGAAGTTTTACAACTCCAGAGTAAAAAGACAAATAGCCCAATTTAAAAACGGGCAAAGGACCTGAATAGACATTGTTCCAATGAAGACATACAACTGGCCAACAGGTACATGAAAAGGTGCTCAGCATCACTAATTATCAGAAAAATGCAAATAAAACCACAATGAGGTATCATCTTATACCTTTTAGAATATCAATTATCAAAAAAATAAGAGACACATTTGGCAAGAATATGGAATAACTGGAATCCTTGTACACTGTTGATGCCAGTGTAAATTGGTGCAGCCAATATGGAAAATAGTATGAAAGTTCCTCAAAAAAAAAAAATTAAAAAGAAAACTACCATATAATTCAACAATCCCACTTCTGAGTATATATCCAAAGGAAGCAAAATCACTATCTCAAAGAGATACCCGAGTTACCATATTTATTGCATCATTGTTTACAATAGCCAACATAAGGAAACAACCTAGGTAGTTTATCTGTGGATGAATGGATAACAGAAAACGTATGTATATGAAACTAGAGAGCATTATGCTAAATGAAATAAGGCAGACAGAGAAAGACAAATCTTGTATGATATCACTTAGGTATGGACTCATAGAAAGAGAGAGTTGATTAGTGGTTGCCAGGGGTTGGGAGGGAGAATGGAAATGGGGAGATGTTGGTCAACGAGTACAAACTTTCAATGATAAGATGAATAATAAGTCCTCAGGATCTAGTGTTCAGCATGCTGACTGTAGTGAATAAAACTGTATTGTGTCCGTGAAACGTGCTGAAAGTAGATCTGAAGCATTCTCACATATTTTTTTAAAAGTAACTACATGAGGTGACAGATGTGTTAATTAACTTCATTATAGGAATCACTTCCATGTCATCACATTGTACACTGTAAACATATTACAGTTTTGTCAGTTATACCTCAGTAAAGCCGGAAAACATTAGTTTCCAAGTCTACTGTTAATATAAACACATTAATACAAATAAATAAAATGCTTCCCCAGAATAAGCTAAAAGCGAGTAAAAAATGTAAATTAAAAATAATATTGAAAGAAGGTACTGGGGAAACGTTCCAGGCTCAGGAGGTTGCCTGTTGAAAAGCTCCCAGGAAGGGGACTTGGCCTTCATGGAGGTGCCACGTGTGAAGCACATAACATGAGTCGTGGCGGCTAAAGTGAGGTCTAAGGAGGGCTCGGAAAGAGACGGGGTCAGGCAGGAGGTGAGAGTCAGGGAAGGGCACTCTTGCTCAAGCTCAACAATCAGGGCAAGGGGGTGGGGCTAAAGATGTTTACGTAAGGCATTGGCGAGATTTGATTTGCATTTAAGGAATACCCCTCTGGCTACTATGTGGATGATTAACTGGAGGGAAATCGGTTAGCAGTTATTGTAATCATCTCGCCAAGAAGTGATGAGAGCCTGACTGGGTAGAGATAGAGAGGACGGAATTGAAAGGCAGTGCAGAGAGAGAATTCGTAGCACGTGGTGACCAATTGCACGTGGAGGTGAAGGGAGGAAAGGTTAAGAACGATGGTGACGCATTACGCTCTGTGACAGTGGAACAGAGGAAACAGGGCCAGTCTGGAGAGAAAGACACAAGTCAATGTTAGGTTGCATTTCTGCTGCCCACAAAACTCCCAGGTGGTGGGTGTTAATAAGTAGATTTTTCAGGCCTGAAGCTCATGAGAGAGTTTTTGTGAAAATCAGAGACCTGTGCGTTATCAGTAGGGAGACGGTGGTTAGACAGGGGGCAGGGATGACTTAACCCGAGGAGGGTGCGTGAGGGAGAGGAGAAAGGACCTAGAAGGGGGCCCCTCAGAAAAGGGAAGATGGAGGGAGTGCTTCCCTGGTCTGCCCGCTTCTCTGCCCACCCCTTCCTCACTTCTCTCGGGGTGAAGAGATGGTCAGAGAAGCAATCCCAGGCCCACTATACTGTGCTTGCTTTGTGAGAAAAAAGGAAAAGAAAGAGACAGAGACAAGGGAGCATCCCCACGCGAAGATCAACGTTTTACTCCCTTTGTTTATCACATGACCTTTCTTTGGACTCATTCTCACAAAACATTGACCTTGAACTTGACTCACCTGTGCCAGCTCTTCTTTCCTTTGGAGAGAGGATGGGGCGAGACATGAGGAACACACAGGAGACTTCAGCTCTCTCATCGAACCCACAACACGGCATTGGTACCCAGCCTTGAAATGCCCCCCTGCTTTCCACAGCAGCTCATCACATTCTGCGCATAGACAAAGCAGGGATTGAAACAAACCCGCTGTGTCCAGTTACACCGCAAATAAATAGCCATGGGCATTCACGGGGAGAGCCGGGACGGGAACCGGTGGCCTTCCCAAGCACTTTCAATACAAAATGGACACGTCCCTCCCCACCAGCAAGCAGGCCTCTAGTTTCACCTGAGAGACGCTGGGATTGGATCACGGGGAGCTGACCTGATCTGCAGCACGCGGCGTGGGAGTTAATGATTTGATGGGCAGTGCGCAGCCACAGGGCTAATTGAAGGGCTAGCACGGTGGGGTGGTGGGGTAATTGCCAGATTGATGGTTGAAGCTTTTGTTTCCAGTCCAGACAGCAATTAAAGACCCTGGCACGGCTCTTATTAACCAGACATCCAGGTGGCTACTGGACTGTCCTCACCTGGTAATTTGCTGCAGACCCTCCCCGACCCCAAGCTGGCTCTGCAAACAGTTCCCCAGAGTGAGGGCACGCCCCTCTCTGCGGGAGGCCAGGGCTTGTCCAGCAGGTTACACTCTGCAGTGGAGAGCTGCAGGGGTTTTTTTTTCCCCTAACAAAGACCTAAACGTCTAATTTAAGAAGACAATGGCGTGATTCGCTTCAAGTTTTTCCGCCGTGTACAGGAGCAGGCCTGGGGAAGTGAGAGACGTGCTCTGTCGGGGAGCCTTTTCCCAATTTCATCGTGGGCAGTGTTTCTCCTGCCCCCGCTTGCAGACCTTGCCTTTGTTCTATCTTCCCAAGATTACAAGCGGCAGCTGTTGGTGTAGCCGATTCCCAGGGGAGAGTCTGTTAGTTATCTGTTAGTTCAGAACGTTTTCCACTTGTTTTTAAGGGAGAAAAGTCAACAACTCAGAAACCATTAAAAAGGAGTGAACGGCAAAATGGCAGGTAGCGCTTGAGTTTTCTTTCATAGGCTTCCTGGCCAGGCGGCTGGGGGGATGAGGGGGGGAATGGAGGGCTGACATTCAGCATTTCTGTAGGCAGCTGATTATACAGGGCACTGCCCGGCTCCCCAGGCCCAGCCATCTCCCGGCTGCCAGAGTGGTGTTTTTTCTCTACATCGATGCATGTACTTTTACTTTGGTAAATGTGTTTTTAAAAGAAACTCTGTGTTAAGGGCAAGAAGAATTCCTTCTTTTGTGCCTAAAAGGGATGCACAGGAGATTGAATCTGGGTAGGGACCCAGAGGGTACTGGGGTGAGCGAGCCCAGCCGGCAGGGCAGGGGGCAGACAGGGCTCTGCGTCTCCAGGCACGACTGGCCCCTCTCCCGCCTGCCCCAGAGAGAGGTTGCCTAGCCCAGTGGTCGGCAAACTCATTCGTCCACAGGGCCAAATATCAACAGTACAACGATTGAAATTTCTTTTGAGAGCCACATTTTTTAAACTTAAACTTCTTCTAACGCCACTTCTTCAAAATAGACTCGCCCAGGCCGTGGTATTTTGTGGAAGAGCCACACTCAAGGGGCCAAAGAGCTGCATGTGGCTCTCGAGCCGCAGTTTGCCGACCACTGCCCTAGGGCATTGTCGTGAGAACCAGACAAGAGAAGCCATTGCTAAGTGAAATAAACCAATCAGAGAAAGATAAGTATCACATGATCTCACTCATGTGGAATCTAATGAACAAAATAAACTGATGAACAAACTAGATCCAGAGACATAGAAGCGTGGAACAGAGGGAAGGTGGCTGGGGGTTGTTAGGGGGTGTTGGGGGGGAGAGAAGAGATCAACCAAAGACCTTGTATGCATATATGCATAACCCATGGACACAGACAATAGTGTGGTGAAGGCCTGGGGCGGTGGGTAGGGGCGGGCTGGAGAGGTGGGGGAGGTGGGGAAGGGGACATATGCACAGTAGGTCCTCAGGTTACGTAGGAGATCCATTCCTATGGCGCGACATAACGCGATTTTCACCGTAAGTTGGAACCCACCTACATAAGCACCTACGTCACTCACATGGAGCACATACACAGCAGAAATGAAATGAAACAGTAAAAAAAATTTAAAGAAAGATAATTCCTGACCTTTACTTGTGTTAAATAAATAATAAAAAACATAAAGCACATAGGTACATATGTCGAAATGATGGAACTTTTATTTATTTATAAATAAATGGGAGATGGTGACGTAACCATGAAACGACGTATGTTGAGTCCGACGTAACCCAAGGACTGCCTGTAATACTTACAACAATAAAGATTTTTTTAAAAAAGAGAGAGAAGCCATTGCCCCCGTGCATTAACCCAGACACGTCCAAGTGCATACACCCCTCTCCTGAGTGCCTGTTCTCCTTCCTCTCCCCTCTACTACCCCAACCTCCAGGGCCCTCCACTGGCCAGGTTCCCGGGGAGGAGGAAGGGGCATCATAACATTGGCGCACAATAGTACAGCCTCCCACGGTATTAGAGTGAAAAGGAGATTCTTTACCATGAAAAACGTCAACATGCAACCCTTCCTCCTGGTTGTGGTAGTGAGACTCTTACAGTTGGACCATTTTGTGCCCGTTATCTTGCAGCCCAGTGATGTTCAACCTTGTTCATCTCATGGCACACGTGAACTAATTACTAAAATTCTGTGCCACACCAAAAAATATATTTTTTGCCGATCTGACACCAAAATAAAAAATAGGTATAATTTTGATTCCTTCACCCCGGGCGGCTATTGCTGTGTTGGCTGCTGTCATTTTCTTTATTTGACAATCTAAGGAAAAAGAGGGCATTGCCCTGACTGAATAGTCAAGTACTGCATGTTTTAAGAGTTCCTTCGGCACACCAGTTGAAAATTGCTGGGATAGACTGTGAGAGCCCTAAAGAACTGCAGGCAACTTTAAGCAGAATGACCGCATGTTAAAGGACCAACGCAGTGGGCATTAGAAAGAGTAGAATTAGGAGACAACGTTGAAAATCAAGTTGGGAATAAACATGCAGTGGAGTACCCCTGGGTAGTAAAAATACACAAGCTGTATTTTTTAATCCCATTTTACTGATGCAGAAACAGAGACTGAAATCATTTGTTCAAGTTTTCTCTACCAATAAGTTGTTAAGATTTCACCACGTGTCTAATTCCAAGCTTATTCACTGAAAACTATATAATACTGCCTTTCCATGACCCCATCTGTATTTTTAATATTAAGATTTTTTTTAAAGAAAATATATTATTTTATAAACACACTAGAAGCCCAGTGCACGAAATTCATGCACCGGTAGGGTCCCTAGCGGCTGCCAGCTGCCAGCTGGGGCCTCCCTTCCCCAGCTGCTGGCTGCCAACCGGGGCCTTCCTTCATTCCACGCCGCCCCCTGGTAGTCAGCACACGTCATAGCAAGCGATCAAATTCCAATCGGTCAAACTCCGGAGGGGACACTTTGCATACTAGGCATATATATATATACACATACACATACACACACACACACACACACACACACAGAAAACATATACAATGATCTTTTTGCAAAGATTCTCATTTCGAGTTATCTTCTCTAGTTTGTCATTTGCATTTACATGTCCACCTTATGATCACAGATCCAGTTTCAGCCCTTCTTCCTCTTCATACTACGCTTCACACATTTTTATTGTTTCGATGGTCTTTCTAGTCACTTTTTAATAACTGTGTAATATTTCAGTGAGTGACTATGCAATGAATACGTAACTTATGTAATGATTCTCCCACTGTTGGAGGTCATTTCCAATTTCACATAATATAGCAAACACTGCCTGCAAGAGTTTGGGACATGGCAGGTAGTTTTTCTCTTTTATTGAATTATTTCTTCATTTTCCGTACCAACAAGAGAATATGCTACAGGCCAACACGTCTGGAGAGTCTTCGAGTCCTGGATGTGTGGTGCCGAATTGCCCTGCAAACGTGTTTGACTAATTTGCAGTCTCTAAGTGTACCGTTAGTACCACTACCCTGCCGGCCCCGGGCGCGGGGCAGCCTCTGTTTTTCATTATACAAGAGAGACAAACGGAACCTCCGTATTTTCTCCTGATAACCAGGGCAGTGAACATTGTTCTGTATTTAACTCCCACTTGTGTCTCCTCACATGTGAGTGATCTGTTTATACCCTCCACCCATCTGCTTTAGGAGTTTTCGATGGTGTGCTGCCGCGGAGGGCTGGGGGGGATGGGTCCAGTTAAGGGGGCTTGTGTGAAATCAAAGTGCTTCCATGAAGCGTGGGCTTCTTAAGGCCTGAGCCCATTTCAAGCGCACGACAGCGAGGCATGGATGTGAGGCCCCTAATGGGGCTGTTAGGGGAGATGTTGTTACCGAGAATTATTGGGCTCATTCCAGGCTTTAAATTCATTTCCTAGCTCAGTTTCACCACGTGCCATAAATAACCCGAGCTCTGCAAACAAATGTCACCCAGGCACGGGAGCCAACTGAAATTAGATTTTAAAAAATAAGAATAACCTGGAGCAGTTACTTGATTGTTGCGTATGCCATACTGTATACCAAGGTCACCATTGACCCCTCCGAGCCTGCACACACACACACGCATACATACACACACACGTACATATATATACACATGCAGAGACACATATACACAAACATACACACATACAGACATACATGTATGCAAACACTCACATACAAAGACACATATTTATACACACATACACACATATGTATAAATATATATATTACACATGCATGCCCATACACACAGACACACACATACACATGTACACACACATGAACACACACACATACCATGTTTCCTGAGAGAAAAACAGCCTCATAGAGTGATTCTAGCCAAGCGCAAGGGAATGGAGAAAGATGCTGACAGATAATTGCTAGAGAAAAGTAACATTTTTGCTTACACAATCCTTCAGGTCTCAGAGAGGGTAGTTCCTGGGAGGTGTGTGAGAAGATGAAAAGGGGAGTCAGAAACAGGGGCGTGTCGTCAGCCTGGCTCTCACGTGTGTCTTCCCAGGTGAGGAACTGTGGGGTTGAATTGGGTAGCTCCGTGGGAAGTGAAAACGAATAGCCGTTCACAACCCAAGTCCAGGGGAGACCCCATGGGGGTGATTTAGTGACTCCAGTTGGCAGTCACTGGTTTCAGCGGCAGCCTCAGCCTCACTCAGTTCTGAGGGATCCTTAATGGTCCAGGGACCCAGAGTTTCCATGCAAATCAGAGAGCTGCACGCCGCCCTGGGGACCTCTCAGGCCGAATGCAAGCAACCATTTGAAATTATCTGTTCGCACCGGAAGGAATCCCTCCCGTGTGCCCAGAACTGAGGTTTCCCCCTCAGAGCAACCCTGGCCGCAGCCGCGAGGGGCGGGCTGGGGGTCTTGGTCTCAGGTCAGCCTGACTAAAGCCGGGTCTCCTCCTGCCCTGTGCTGAGGAGGCACTGGCCACCATGTCAGCATCAGGATTTAGGAGATGGCCCTGTGCCTTGTCTCATTAGAGGGATGAGGGAGGTAGGGGAGCCACCGTGGCACGTGAGTCTGCGACCTTCCTTCCTTTCTTTCTTTTTTTTTTAATATGTTTTTATTGACTTCAGAGAGGAAAGGAGGGGAGAGAGAGAGAGAGAAACATCAATGATGAGAGAGAATCATTGATTGGCTGCCTCCTGCACACCCCACACTGGGGATCGAGCCCACAACCCCAGACCACAGCGGTAGGCCCTCATCTTTGCCTTGCCAGTGCCCTGACTGGAAATTGAACTGTGACCTCCTGGTTCATAGGTCGACACACAACCACTGAGCCACGCTGGCCGGGCTGTGACCTTTCTTAAATGATGCATGCATGATGGGGATGAAGGGGAGGGCTGATGTTCAAAGGCTACCACTGCATGAACCAGCCACTCCTGTGTGACAAGGTCTCGGGTAAGTGACTTCCCCTCGTTTAATCCCCATGACCTCTTTTGCTACATGAGGTCATTGGTTACTATGGACTTGAAAATCCTTCCTGGCTCTCCATTTCTGACATGGATCCCATAAGTTAGAGTTTATTAGAGAGTTTCCATAACCAAAGACTACAACTAGAAAGCATTTTAGTCTCTGCTACCTTGGAATCCAGAAATGAGTTTTGGGGGGACAATTCAGGAACAGAATGTGTTGGGGCGGTGGCCGTACGCCAGACACTGATGTCCCCCAGACTGCAGCGATAGGCCCTCGTCTTGGCCTTGCCAGTGCCCAGCCCACAACTGGCATCTAAAGTCTGAAGAGAGAAAGAGAAAGTCCTGCCCATGTGGCTCAGTTGGTTGGAGCTTCATCCCATACACCAAAAAGGTTGTGGGTTCGATTCCCGGTCCGGCCACATACCTAGGTTGCAGGTTCAATCCCCAGTTGGAGCGTATAACAGGAGACAACTGATCGATGTTTCTCTCTCACATCCATGTTTCTCTCTCTCTCTCTCTCTCTCTCTCTCTCTCTCTCTCTCTCTCTCTCTCTCAAATCAATAAACATATCCTTGGGTGAGGATTAAAAAACAAAACAAAGAAAAGCAGACAAAGAGAGGGAAAGAAGAAAAGGGAGATAGAGAAGGAGGACAGAGCAAGGCAGTTGGACCAGTCTCGGGGACGTGCTATGGTACTTACTTTATTTTGATTTAAAAATTCCTTAACCTTAGGCAGCAACGAGGATGCTCCTAAACTTGTGCAAACGAACCTGCAAGAATGGACAGAGGAAGAAGCACCCAGCGAGGGGGGGAAAGAGCAAGCGAGACCTCTGTCCCAGGGCCCATTGGAGGCCAAGGGGTGTGGTCAGCAGTGCCACCCCTGCCAGGAAGTCACGCGTGAAAGGATAGAAGATCCTTGGCTTTGTCAACAAGGAGGTGACTGGCAGCTTTCTGGTCAGGTGCAGCCCCTGATTCCGTGAACTTTCATTCACTCGCGAGACAGGGCTCTCCCGCGGGAGCCTGGCAGGGGCTGGGGGTGGAGGATGGGAAGGGGAGAGGGAGGCAGAGGCAGCACCGGGAGAAGGGACTCGGGGATCATGCATCCCCACGCGGGTAATGAAATCCTGCTTAAATTGCCCCCCAAGCATACCCCCTCCCAAGCCAGGAATTGGAGCGAATGGTAAAAGCATTCCATATGTTCTGATTAGCTACAGCCTCATTACCATGCTTCGCCTCGCAGTGCAGCCCTTCAGTTAATGAAATCTGGTGCTGGAGCGATGAGTGCATGGCGGAGAGGGGGCTCTGAGGGAGGCAGCCGAGCTGTGGTTTTCTTCACTTGTGAGGCCTCCTCCCCCACCCTCATCCCGGAAAGAGAAAGAGCTAAAAAAAAAAAAAGGGGGGGGGAGGAGACAGAACTTGAAACAATCTCCAAATCCAAACAACAAAAACAGCGATTGCTATATTTCAAAGCCAGTGCAAATTAGACTAAGCGGCCGCAGAAGCCAAATGGAAATCGTAATTCTTCCAGTCCCTTGCTGCTCTGACACGTGTAATAGGTTTGGCAGGGAGTCAAGGAAAACGGGGGCCAAGCGGCGGTTTGTTTCAAAGAATCTACAGGCTGCACGCGGTGGGGAAGCCAGACTTCTGCCCAGCTGGGCGGAGGTAGCGGGATCGGGCTGGACTGGTCCGATCCCCGTTGGAGGAGGGTCCTGGAGCCTCGGAGAGACCAGAAGCCTGCAGGAGGCAGGTGTGTGAGCAGGAGTCTTGCCCGGCCAGGGACGGCCTGCAGACCACCCAGGACCCAGAGCCGTGAAGCTGCCTCCTTCCAGGAAGGCCGGAGGCTGTGGAGGAGGCTGCCAGGAAATGGTCCTGCTTAGGTTCCTCACGGAGGCCAGGAGAGGAGCAGGAGGAGACTGGGAGGCGTTCTGATTTCACCCTTGGTGGGGGTAAGGGAGGGAGGGCGTAGCTGTCAGCCTGCCTGCTTCCCAGAGCAGGGAAGTGAGGGCCAGGGAGCTCAAGGGGCAGGTCCAGGGGCACAGAGCTGGGAAACAGCCAGGGTCAGGATTGCAACCCAGTTCTACCGAGCTGCAAAGCTCATGCTCTCTCCCCTACCCCAGGGGCAGCCCTCCGCTTTTCTGTCAAGCACCAGCTAGCAAATATTTTCAGTTTTGCAGACCAGATGGTCTCTGCTGCAACCACTCACCTCTGCTATTTTAGTGCAACAACAGCCGTAGTGCCACAGACTCTATGTAAATGAATGGGCATGGCTGTGTTCCAATAAAACTTTATTTATAAAAACAGGTGGTGGGCCAAATTTGGCATGTGGGCTACAATTTGCCAACCCTGCCCTACACTAATACAAAAAGGGGGGGAAAGGATATTGCAGAGACTCATGGGTGTGGGGAAGAGTAATCTTAAGACTGTAACAAACGCAATCTTAGGATATAAGGGTTCAGGCAGAACTCAGTCCTGTGTAGGAGTCCGGCTTTGCGCCCACACAAGTTAAATAATCTACTAAGGTTTTAGTCTTTGTTTCCTATGGTATTGAATGGAGATAATAGCCATGCTTATCTCCACAGAGTCATAAGAATTAAAATAGTTGCCCTAATTGGTTTGGCTCAGTGGATAGAGCGTCGGCCTGCAGACTGAAGGGACCCAAGTTCGATTCTGGTCAAGGGCATGTACCTTGGTTGCAGGCACATCCCCAGTACGGGGTGTGCAGAAGGCAGCTCATTGATGTTTCTCTCTCATAGATGTTTCTAACTCTCTATCCCTCTCCCTTCCTCTCTGTAAAAACTCAATAAAATATATTTTTTAAAAAGAAAAAAAAAGAATTAAAATAGTTGATACTTGTACTTAGCATAGTCCCTGATACATAGCAAATATTCAGTAAATATTAGGTGCGATTATTTCAGCAGATACGCAATCATCATGGCTGAGGACACAAAGTCCCTGTCGGATTAAGGATGGTGCCCATGGTCACACAGCTGGGAAGGGTCAGCGCTGGCTGAGGAGCTGGTCTCTCCCTGAGTCAGGAGCTTATTCTCACTTCCCCCCACTGTGGCAGGAAGGACAAGACTTTGGAAGGACAGAAACATAAGCAGCAAGACATAACCGCCAGCACCAACATGTGGGCATCTGATCTCTCACGGGGTTGCCTTCACAGTCTCCAGCGATCATTGTCCGGAGCTTCTGCTGGACGGGGACCGGTCCTGCCACACAGGCCATGTGGCCAGCCTTGAAAATAGCGCGTGGGTGTGGAAAGCCAGCTCCCCCGGTTGCTGGGCAGCGCTGCAGAAGCCTGTGGCTGCAGACCAGTCAGCCGGCCGTCTTCACACTCGTCGGCCCTGCTCGGGACCATGCTGGAAGGGGTACTGGCATTCCATCCTTGCGGAGGAGGCGGGCAGGGAACGCCCAGGTGTTCCCGGAGCTGAGTTATTAAGTGCTCATGCTCGAAGTGGACTGGACAGAAAGCTCCGGCGAAGAAGCTGAAGGGTCTTAATTCAGAAAAATTAGGTGGACTTTGAAAAATCGCTGCTTTGTGTGATTCCTGGCTCAGGTCCCTCTTTCTGCGTGTCTTTGGGGTGTATATTCGTTTCCTGAAGCTTCTCTAGCAAATTACCACAAACGAGGTGGCTTCGCAAACCAGAAATGTATTCTCTCACCGCTCTGGAGGCTCGAAGTCTGAAATCCAGGTGTGGCCAGGCCCGTGCTCCATCTGGGCTGCTTACCTCCCCCAGCTCCTGTGGCGGCCCTGGCATTCCTGGGCTGTGGCCCCTCCCTGCAGTGTCTGCCTCCATCTTCACAGTGTCTTTCCCACTGTGTCTCGCTCTTAAAAGGACACTTATGCCGGGCCAGTGTGGCTCAGTGGTTGAGTGTTGACCTATGAACCTGGAGGCCATGGTTCGATTCCTGGTCAGGGCACATGCCTGGCTTGTGGGTTTGACCCTCCCCCCCATGTGGGGCGTGCAGGAGGCAGCCAATCAATGATTCTCTCTTATCATTGATATTTCCATCTCTCTCTCCCTCTTCCTTTTTCTCTGAAATCAATTAAAATGTATATATTTTTTAAAAGGATACTCGTCATTGGATTCAGGGCCCACCCAGATCATCCAGGTTGACCTCCCCATCGTGAGACCCTTACCTTCAGTACATCTACAGAGATAAATTCACATTCACAGGTACTGGGGATTGGGACATGGCTGTATCTTTTGGGAGAACCCTGTTCAATCCACTGCAAGGTATCTCATTGTCTGGTGCAGAATCAAAGCCGTGTTTCCTGATTCCATTGCACCCCTGAATGTCACTGTGACAGGACCTTAAGGAACATCGAATGCACCCCTCTCCACTGCTCCTTCATTTTTCCTATGAGAAGTTGCGCAATTTGCCCATGTCGCTCGACTCGGAGCAGCAGAGCTGAGCCTAGACTCTGGCTCCTAGTCCTGCTCTCTCTCCCTGTATTTTTCCAAAGTCAACTACAGCCACTCACTGGGATTTTGCTTTTAGAAAATGCGCCAGGTGAAGGGCGTCTTTTCCCTTGAACTTGTGTTGCAGTGGACTTCAGCTCGGTTCTGAAAACAGCTTTGGGATGCAGAATCTTGGCTGACAATACTGATGCTTCTTGCTCTGCCCTCTCTGCTCAAGTGCCGCTTTATGGCCATCAAATGGACACGGGAAATGGTTGGCTTGAATGTAGGCATTATGGCTGGAGACGGGCAAGAAAGGGCTCCTCCCACCGCTCCTCGGTGAACACATTACCATCGGGAACAGGCGGCTGAAATAAACAAGAGAGGGTGGGGAGGAAGGCAGCTGGCTGTCATGCCCTGGAGTTTGACAGAAAATTAATGCCGTGTGCCTATTGTGTGACAAACACCGTGTGAGCACATTTTTATGGAAAAATAAATGATCGCTCAATAAATATCTATTAAGTGCCTATCATGTGTTCTGGACCATATAAATGGAGCTGATAATTTAAAAGAGTTTACATAAGGCAAGCATTTCTGTGTTTATCTACCCGGCTGTGATGGGAATTTGGCCTGGCACTGACTCAAGTCATGCCACTAATACAAGAAATTTCATCGGGAGATGAGGCTGTGGGAATAGCAGGAAGTTGTAGGCACTGAAGGCTCTGAGGGCCGGGGCCTGGTCTGGTTAGAAGCGGGAATGTGTCCCTACAAAGTCCATTGCCTAAGGGGTCCAGAGACAGCATGCCTGGTGGGGTGCCAGGCTGCAAGAACACGGGGAAGCCTGGAGGCCTGGACTCTTGAAATAGCTACACTTTTCCCGTGTAGTGGAGGTAAGTGGATTTTTGCTGATTGAAGGTCACCCAGAAATTCCCGTTGCCTGTCAGCAGCAAGATACTTAATGAAGCAACACACTTAATGGAGGATATGCGTGTGCCATGGTGTGTTCTCTTAATTAAAATTTTAATATGTTTGTGGTGAGAGGGCTCGAGGTCATTTGAGGAAAGAGAATTAAATGCACTTGAAGTGTTTAATACAATGGCAGGGATGTGGGAGACGCCCCCAAAGTGGCAGCCATCATTATTAGGTGGATCCTGTATATGGGACACCTGTATAATACTCACTCCCTGGGGGCATTCACCGAAGGCAGCCCAGAGGGAGCCCTAGGTGGTGTGTCTGACTTCCCATCTCCACTCAACATAGAGTGAAGGCTGGGTTCCCTCCCTTCTGGGTCTCCATCTCCTAGTGGCAAAGAAATGAATGACTGGGGCCCCTGAAATCGCATGGCCCCCAACAGTGCGGAATGAGACCACTAGCCAACACACGTGGAGGCCCGGTTCTAATGAGTTGTGTGATGGTGGGAAAGGCATGGCTGCTGCCTGGGCTTCAGAGTTTTCACCTGAGGAATGGGGTTTCTGATCATTCTGGCAAGCGTAAATATCAGCGATTCCGTGACGCTTGGTTCAAAGCCATAAATCTCAGCTCAATTGCATTGGGGTTGGAGTCACCACGCTCGACTTCTGAGGCCACTTAAAGATGAACACGAGCCTTTACCCTGAAGTGTTTTCCAATCTCATGAAGGAAATAAGAAGCCCACACATCATGGGCCAATATTAAAGAGACACACAATGCATTGCTTTATGGCTAAAGGTAACACTACACAGGACGTTATTTTTCACAAAATAAATGGTCTAGATCAGGGATGGGCAAACAGCTGCCCAGGGACCAAGCTCCGCCCCTCTGTTGCCTGCCAGGGCAACGCCCTGATTTTATAGAGAGTTTTATTGGAACACACCTGCCCTGTTTATTTAATTATTGTCTATGGTGACTTTTGTGCTATTCAACTCATGGCAGAGTTGAGTAGTTCCAACAAAAAACATTTGGTTCATGAAGCCTAAAATATTTACTATCTGTCCCTTTAAGACCAAATTGACTGGCCCCTGGTAGAAATGAAAAAGGATACACGTATCTTCCAAAAAGGTTCCATCGTGGTGAGCTGCAGTGGTCTGGGAAGGCTGTCCAGAAGAAATGGTTTTGGGAGAGAGCCCTAAGAAGTGGGCGGGTAGTGGGGAGGCAAAGAGAATAAAGGAAAAAGCCTAGAATAGAATCCTAGAGTGGAAGGAACCTAGGGGTACCTGTGCAGCTTGTCCTCAGGATGGAATCCTCTCTGGATCCCACCTGACAGTTACCTGTTCAGACAACCTGTGTGGGAACCTTGTGGCTAAGGCAAGCATGCCCTGCACGAAGACAACGGCCACCACAGTCTCCACCCCAGCGGTGGCTGGGGAGCCATGACGCCCAGTGAGCGCTTCCTTCTGAAAGACTGAAATCTGCTTTCCTGTAACTGCCTGGCTGTCATTCCCTGTGTCAACCCTCGGGTATTTGGGGATGATAAATCGGTTGCTTCCAGAGTTCTCTCTATACCAGACTGAAGTCTCCATAGGACAGTTCCCATCTGTGGTGCTTGGGCTCTTGACCATCATCACTGGCTTCCTCTGAACACACTCTTGTTTTGAACCCATTTCCAGGACAGTACCACACACTGGCCTCCCTGCTCCGGGATCTTGTTCTTCGGTGGATCTTTGGCTCTGTTCCTCTCTCCCCCAACTACTTCCCTCGAGTGCAATGTGGTTAAAAGAACCCTGACATTAGGATCAATTCAGACCTTCATATAATCCTGGCTCCTCTTTTTATCTCTCTCTAAGCCTCTGTCCCCCATCTTTTAAATACAGGCTGTAGGATTGCTATGAGGGCTCGCAGTGATGGTTATAAAGAGCCCAGGACATACTGAACACTCACTAAGTAGTAGTTATCTTTATTGTTCTAGGTCTACTAATGAAGTCTGATATCACAGGGCAGTCAGTCTGCAAGGCCAGCTTTACTCTTTGCCAAAAGTCCCTGCATCTGTTCCCATAAAAAATTTATAATTTCTTTTTTTCTGGGAAAAGCTACCTCCTAATTTGCCCCAACAGAGGTCTGAATCCAATTATGAGCTGGCCTTCTAGGTTGCATGGCTCTCCCTGCGCTCATTCTCTTCGGGTTCGTGCGAGCAGCTCTGTCTGCCTGTGCAGTTCCACGAACCTGGCTTCCTCGCTTTGACCTCCTCCCTCCCTTCTGGCTCATCGGAGCAGCACAATGGGCTCTGACTGTAACTCATCCCGTGGACTCCGTTCTGCTCCCTTGAGTGGCTGGACCATAAGCCTGATAATGCTCCATAGCCAGCGCAACATGGGGTCTCAATGATGCTGGGGACCAATGTTGTGCCGCGCCAGCACGGCCAAGGGTGAACCTGAGTGGGGGCGGTGAATGATTGAGAAAAGTCAGACAAGAGAATGAAAGCTGGGTCTTGGTGGGACGCTGTCCTCTCTGATGAAGAGCCTCTCCGATGGAGTGCTAGCACCACGACTACAAGCCGTGTCTTTATTTTATAGCCAGATGCCACGAGGCAAAGTAAGGGGCATGGTCAAGATGTTTACAACATTCTCATGAGTTTGATCCAACTCAATTACATGCACCTGAACTCTATCAAGCCCACATCACTCAGACACGTGGGGCCACGTGTTCGGACCATAGGTTCAGGCTTACAACTATAGCTGTTGGCTATAATTGTGCTGGGAGGGCTCTGCCCTCCAAGCTGGGACTTGCACATGGCCATGAGAGGACTGTGCCCTCTCATTAGTCCAAGGCTTGAACCTGTCCAAATACTGTAGCCGCTCTCCACACAACTTCATTTCCATTTCCTTTTATTCTCAGTAACTCCACGTGGTTTGGTTAAAACTTTTCCCTACATCCTCATTCCAGTGGAGGAAGGTCATATGATTCAGGTCCAGCCAATCAAAGTGTTCCATCACTATAGCCAATGTGATTGGTTGAAGAATGGACATGTGACCCAAGTCAGGCCCAAGAGACTCATCTCCAGCATGATACTCTTCCCCACCCCACCCAGATCACTGAGAGGCTATAGGCTGACAGCCACTCTGTTACTATAAGCAGACATCTTTTCTGAGCATGGTGTCAAAACAGAAGTTCCAAACAAAGTTATAAGAAAGAAAGAGACAAAGTCCCAATGATATCCTTTGAGCTCCTAATATACCGCGTACAAACTCAGTAGTAGCCCTGGACTTTGTAGTTTGATGAGCCACTTTAGTCCCTTTTATTTCAGCAAGTTTGAGTTGGGGTTGCAATCAATTGCCACCACAGAGTCTTGCCCAATACACTGGGTCTGAAGGTAACAGTCTAAAGCCAGAATCTACAAGAGACATTAGGGGTCACCCTTCTTCCCAGCCCTTGTGTTTCTATATCCATGGTGAAGCCGTATGTAAGTAACTTCCACCTCTCCTTCCTGTTATAATGATGACTTACCTGATAGGTGACATCAGGAAACGGAAATAAGCACATGTGGCCTCCTGACCCTCCTGGGCCTCCCTTTCTGACCAATCTGTCTTCTAACTGGGTCCTTTCCCACGCGCTCACACATCAGGGTCAGGGCCCACGCCTGCCTTCTAGTGGAGGGTCTTCAGGATCATCCTTGTCTGACCTCACTCTTGGACCTTCTTTGCAGGTTTAAGGCAGCTATTCTGGGTAAGGGGACAACTCCACAGGCCCCGCCCACTCCCCTTGGATGCTTTATCCCAAGGTCTTAATTCAGAGGTGAAAACTAGGGTGCCTGGTTGTCACTGAAGAGCCAAGACACATCCCCACTTAAGCACTGTCTACAGAAGTGGTATCCGTCCCATTCTGGACTCCATGTTGAGAGAAAGGGTGCAATGAATTCTCACCTCTCAGATCGAGGCGGCAGAGTGGGTTGGAGGATGGAGTGTGGAGAACCACGTTTGGGGACCTACCATGACAGAAGTCATTTTATGTTCCTCATCTAATGCCTCACCTGTGTGTGGAGTGTGTCTTTTTAAAACTATAAGAGGGCTCAAGAACTGGCTCCTGAAGGAATAAACTCTTGCTGCTGAGTAGCAAGGCAAGTGCCTATATAAGACTAGCAGAAAATTCCTTGTTGTCTTTCCTGCTGCCCAGAACAATAACTAACTTGAAATAAAAGGCATGATTCCATAATACAATAAATAAGCTATAGGGTGAAGTGAGCTGACCCTCCGGGGATTTCTTTAGCCACGGGTCTTGAAAAGGCATCCTCATGAGACTTTTCTAGCTCCTTTATCTCTTTATGCCAGAGGAACGTGAACTTCTCCCATGTTTATGAGACAGTGGCTGCAAAACCAACTTGGTTGATGTTTCTGAAGTGCTGGGCAAGGACTAGCAATTGCAATAAGGGGGGTCAGAAGGCAGGAGTGAGGTCTGAGAAAGCTCACTATCCTTTTGCATAAATGACTTGTACCATTATCTCGGTTTCTACTCAGACTTTCTTCTGTAAATAATTCACAGTAATAGGCAGCGAGCTCACTGTGATGGGGGGTGGTGAATTATTTACAGCAGTGGTGGAATGTGAAACCTGACAAAATCTGGATGGAAAGTTGGGGAACGTGTTAGAGATAAACATGATCAGGCTCCGTTGGAGGAGCGGGTGATCACAAACAAGCTGGATAATGTTAGTGCACTTCTTAGAGAGCTGGGACCTGCTGAGTGTAGCCGCTGGGGTGGAGCAGAATCCAAAGAGCAGAGTTCAAACAGTAATTTCAGGAAGCCCTTGCCTGCATGACTTGAACCCCAAGCAAGGCCCATGTAAGGAATATATGCACAGGGTGTCTCCTCCACTGGGCGAGGTGGGAAGCAGAGGGAGACTGAGCGGGGCTACGTCAGAATTCATTTCAGCAACCAGGTGCAGGGAGAACGTCTGAGAGCTCTCAAGCCCTAATAACTCCCATCATTGCACAAAGGCACCACCTGTACCCATGGACCTGACCTTGGCTTAACCAGCTCTGTATCGTTTCACTCTCCTCACAACCACCTGGTGACCGTCATCACCCTCATTTTGTGGATAACAAAACTAAGTTTCAGAGCAGTTCGTTAAGGGCTGTGGCACACAGCTGGGACCTAGACTCAGGTCTGGCTTCGCCACAGTTTTCTTGCCCTGATGAAAACACACGCCAGCCCCGCGAGAGTTTCTTCCAGTTCGAATATGTACAACCCTCCGTCCTTCTTTATTTTTGCCCTCAGAGATACAGACCCAGCATTGCACAGGGTGTAGCATTAACTCCAGGTTGACACAAACCTGAGTTAGAACCCGTGCCCCTTCGTTCCATAGCTGTGTGACTCTGGCCAAGTTATTCAACCACTCTGAGCCTGTGCCCTCGCTGGGTCATCCCACAGAGACCTGTCGAGCACCTGGTCAAGGTAAAGGAAACACACACAAGCGTGCCTGCCTCATGGAGCCATCCTTCTACTGGTACGTTGAGGAGACAGTGGGGGGGAGAGGGAAAGATCACAAGCAACTGAAGTAAGCAGACTCCATAGGGGTGGGGAAAAGTAGGTTTACAGTTGTAATACAAATAAATAATACAACAACTAATAAATAATAATACAAGGATAAACTGTGTTTTGCATACTCACACCTGTAAACCTACTTTTGCCCACCCCGTGTTAGAAGGCGTTGCCTGCTGAGGAGATCGAGAAAGCGAGAGGAAAGAGGAGTGGAGGCAATGTGCTTGTGCTGTAGGGTCCAGATTTAAAGGTCGTGGTCAAGGGCTCATTCAGATGGGGATATTCAACACAGACCGGAAGGAATGACGCACAAACCATGCAGGTGTCTGGCGGGAGGATTCCAGGCAGAGGGAAGACCCTGAGATGGCGGCCAGTGAGGCGATGAGAGCTCACCTGGCAGGTTGGGGTGCAGGGGGGAGCAGTAAGGAGGCCAGAAAGGCTGGTGCAGGAAGAGCGAGTGGGCGGCGATGAGACCTGAAGGGCAGGTTGGCACACAGGGCAGGTCCTACTGAGCCTGCATGTGCTGAGGGAGCCCTTCTCCTGGTGTCAGGCCGGGAACGCAGGTGGTTTTCAGTGGAGGAGCCATGTGATCAGACTTTGGCTTGAAAAGGCCCTTGTTAACTATTATGAGGTGAATACTGTTTGAGAGACAAGTGTTTCCTTTCCACCTGACACAAGGCAATAGTGGAGGGTGACAATACCAGCAGGGGCTGGCTGGTGAGCATTCAGTGCAGTGATGTTGGGAAAGCACCCAGCACACAGTAGGGCTCAATCAATGACAGCTATTATTACATAGACCCCTTTTCACAGGAAAATCACTTTCATCCTTATTCCCATTCCCATCTTCCCCAGGGGGCTTTATCATGTGAAGAGCACATTGAGTGTGTGACTTTGGGGTTTTCTTTGCATAGCTCCACATATTACTAAGAAAAACCAAATCATAGACCAGATTCTCTTTCTGGAGGATAATGTAGAATTGAACAATGAGCTTCTCCTGTAAGAAAGGAGTCAGCTTTAATCAGTGAAAGGCTTTGCTATCTGGAATTGTTCTGCTAAGAATAGCACGTCCCAAACCCGACTGCGTTTCTACTTCATGCTATTCTTTCGAACTCTCTAAACTTCTAGACACCCAGGGAGGGAAACAGCAACAACCACACAAACAACAAGTCCTTTTGGCCTCAACCATGTTTTTCTCTAAGAGAGAATTCACAATAGGATCCTTTTGCCTATTAGGTTCAAGTTGATGAAACATTTTTAAGTAAACACGTAAGTCCTAAAACAATGACAGTGTGAAAATGTGTGCATATTCATAAATGCTATCAGCAGTAGGACTATGCTTTTGCTTTTATACTTTACTAATAGCCCTCCACATGAATCCGTGCACCAGTAGCTCTCGGTGGGGCCTGGCCGCTCTGCGCCTGCTGCCCAGAGGCTCTCTGCAGCCCAGAGGCCCATCCACGGCTGGGTGCGGAATGCTTGCCTCATCACCGCGGCGATGAAGCAAGCATTCTGCCAGGCCACTCACTCTGCCCGCTCTCAGCAGCCATCCCCCCAGGACTGGGGGACTCCGGCAGGGCTGAGAGGACTGGGCACCGCCATCTTGTGGCTATGGGTGCCACCATCTTTGTGATGGAGTGACAATTAATTTGCATATTACCCTTTTATTATACAGGCTTTTTATTGCTGACACTATTGCAGATGTCCCCAACCCCCCGCCCTTGCTCATCTCCACCCAGCCCCCACATCCCCTTCCCTCTGGCCATCACCACATGTCTGTGTCCATGGGCTTTGCATACATGTTCTTTAGCTAATCCTTTCACCTCCTTTCATCCATCCTTCCCCCCATCCCATGCTTCTTTCTATGGAAGCATTGTCTTTGGAACCTTAGAAAGCTTATCGATCTCTTTCTGGTGGACATGGAGGATTTTCCTGGTTCCTATTCTTGCTGTTCAGAATCATTTAGTAAGTGAGTTCTGTTTTCCTGAAATCTAAACAAAATGCTAAGCTTTGGGCTTTATTATTATTTTTTTCTGACACTGGGAACTTAATGGAGTTGGTGGTCATTGGTATTGTTGCTCTTGGATTTTGTATCAATTCAAAGATATGTTTATTCACTCACTTATTCATTCCACAGAAAATCACTGACCACCTGCCATGTGACATGAGGTTGGATGCTTAATATACAAAGGAGAACCACAGCCCTGCCCTCAAAAGGCTCCCAGCCTAGTGACAGAGAGTCATCCAATAGAGCAAAACAATTCAACAGAGCAAAACAATCAGTACCTTGGTGGTCTGAGCAAAGTAATGTGGAAAGGAGAGAGTAGGGACTCCAAAACAGAGAGTCAGGGAAACCTTCACAGAGGAGATGACATTTGACATGAAGAGTAAGAGATGAAAGAGTATTTATTTCCAACCCAAAATAAAATAGGGGCAGGAACCAGCCCTCCAGGAAAAGGAACCACTTATTCAAGAAGGAGCAGTGAGGGCCTGAAGGAGCTGGTTCTATGGAGGGAGCCGGTTCTATGGAGGGAGCTACACATATTTCAGAGCAGGGATAGTGAGACCATCCCTTTGGAAGGCGTGTAAGATATGGGATAGAGTTCATGTCCTCAAATGTCTGTTCCCACCCCAAGAATAAAATAACTAGCCAATCACCCAACATGTTCTTTAGTATGTGCCAGAGGCCTCAGTCCTGTGGAAATATCTGGGTGTGTGTGCTTCATGTACCAAGTCCTAGGAACAGCTTCTACATAATTCTGTGTTGTCTCTTTTCCCAAGGAAATTTAAAAGAAGTGTATTAGTCAGCTCAGGGTACCATAACAAAATACTATAGACCAAGTGGCTTAAACAGCAGACGTGTATTTCTCACATTCTGGAGCAAGCCAGTCAAACTCACGTCCCGTGGGCCGCATGCCTCGTTTATTTGGCCCGTGTTAGCCTTTGAGTTTAACACGTTTGTTCTGGAGGATAGGAAGTCCAAGATCAAGGTGCCAGAAAGGTGAGCGGCATCCTGAGGCCTTTCTCTCTTGGCTGGTGAGTGGCCACCATGTTGCTATGTGCTCACATGACCTCTTCCTTGTGCATGTTCTGGGGTGGGGGGGGGAGAGAGGGAGAGAGAGAGAGAGAGAGAGAGAGAGAGAGAGAGAAGGAGGGAGGGGAAGAGCTCATGCTCTGGTGTCTCTTCTTATGAGGGCACTAATATCATCAGACCAGGGCCCTGCCCTTATGACTTCCTCTCACCCTAATTACCTCCAAAAGGCCCCATCTCCAAATATTATCAACTTGGGAGTTAGGACTTCAATATATGAATTTGGGTGGCCCACAAACATTCAGTCCATAATATTCAATCTGTCTTAGGTTTCTCCAGAGAAACAGAACCAATAGAGAGAGAGAGAGAGAGAGAGAGAGAGAGAGAGAGAGAGTTTATAAAATAAATCTCTAAAAAACACAAAGAGATTTATTAGCATCAACTCATGTGATTACAGAGCCTGAGAAGTCCCAAGAGCTGCAGTCAGCAAGCCGGAGACGCAGGAGAGCTGATGGTGTAAGTTCTAGTCAGAAAGTCAACAGGCCCAAGACCAGCAAAGGCCAGTATTTAGGTCCAAATGCAAAGGCCCAAAAAGACCAATGTCCCGGCTCAAGTAGACAGAGAGGCAGAGTCCCCGATTACTCAGCCTTTCTGTTGCATTCAGGTCTTCAACTGATTAGATAAGGCTCGCCCACAGGAGGGAGGGCAATCTGCTTTGCTCAGTCTGCCTATGTACACGTTACACTCACCCAGAAACACCTTCACAGACACACCCAGAATAATGCTTGGCCAAATTTCTGAGAGCCCCATGGCCCAGTCAAGCTGACACATGAAATTAACCATGACAAGAAAATTGGACACGGACAATGGCAGTCTCTGAGTGTCACACCAAGGTATCCCGTAGGTTCTCCTGTGGGAAGGGTGTGATGTCTCTACTGTAGTGACGTGGAAGCTTCAGGAAAGGGGTCTGGATGGGAAGAGCATATGCTCAGTGCCCCCATTCGTGTCCAGGAGTTTTGAAAAGCTCCCATCACTCTCGAAGCCCTGTGTTCCCGGAAACGTTCCCCCTCCTCCATTCAGGGCTCTCTATTTACCTAATTTTTGTTGTAAACCAGAAAGCTATTCAGCCCCCTGCTGTGGTACAAGACACTGTGACAGATGGCAGTGTCCAGGCTGGGGAGAAAGTTATATGTTTCTGCCAATAAAACCAGCCAGGAAAACAGAGGGGTCATCACTGGTGGGCAAATTAGGCCTGGGTTTGTTTTAGATGCAGAGTGATGTGGAATAAAGGCAGCAGCTACATTTCCCAGCAGTGGGGCTGGGAGGTCCCCAACCTTGTGTGAGTATGAGGCAGAACTCCAACGAGTCCCACTGACAGTCACAGTCGTGCACAGCAGAAGCCTACACGGGGATTTAATTAGATCACGTATATTCCGATGACTGGGCTTGGGATATAAATAAATGAAGGATGCCCTAGCCTGTTTGGCTCAGTGGATAGAGCGTCGGCCTGCGGACTGAAAGGCCCCAGGTTCGATTCCAGCCAAGGGCACATGCTGGGGTTGCAGGCTCGATCCCCAGTAGGGGGCGTGCAGGAGGCAGCCGATCAGTGATTCTCTCTCATCATTGATGTTTCTATCTCTCTCTCCCTCTTCCTTCCTCTCTGAAATCAATAAAGAAATATATTTTTTAAAAAATAAATGAAGGAAAGGTGAAGATGGTCAGACAGTCTTGTGGAAGGACAGAGGACTGTTCTCACCGACTCAGCTGTTAGACCTACAAAGAAACCTGGCAAACACCTTGACCTTGCAGGGACAGGGAAATCCAAGCTCTGTAACTGGCTTTCACTTCCGACTGTTTCATTCTCTTCCAAGGATTTAAACTCCTCTGCTTTCATGGCTCATCTCACACATCTCCCAGCTTACCCGCCAGTAACATGCACCCACATCTCACATTCATATAATTTATGTTATATTCATATATGATATAGTAAATTAATATACTTTACTACTATGATATAGTAAATTACTGTAATTTACTATATCTGAGTCAAGTTGCAAGGGACAAGTTGACCTACTATCAAATTCCGCAAGTAACCAAATGGATATTGATTTGGATTGTACGGTGTTCTTTGACAACGTTTGAGCGAATCATCACTTCTGGGGTCTCACATCTTTTGAAAGCTTAGCTGCTCCAGGCCCTGCTCTCAGAGTACCCAGTGGAGAGATTGGCTCCGTAACTTTGTAACTGGGTGACTTCAGCACGTGGCACAGCTGAGCCCCGCTTTCTTCAACTATGGCACTGAGTGAGTAATACCTGCTTCACGCCGCTTCTGGGAAAGGCCCCATAGCGGGAACGTGCTGAGTGCAGAAGTGATGGTGCTGGGACTGGAACTCAGGACTGGACTTCAACTTCGACGTTGGTCTCACTCCAGAGAACGGCCTCCCCAATTGCCCTGACACCCACACAACGAAGCATCTTTTGAAGTCAGGTGGCCAGGCAGGTGACCAGCTAGATATGCAGGAGTTTCTGGGGAAAGCAAGGAGGGTGGTTCCCCATTGACATGAGCGCCTTTCTGAGCTCCCACTTCCCAGAACTCCTTGAGACGTTCCGCTGCCCTCCATGCTGATCGCATAAATGAGTTGCACCAACACACACTGCACACAGGAGAAGGCGGCACTGAGCCGTGACTTCCAGGCTTAATGACGAAGCTGTAATTGTGTCCCTGGGCCAGACAGCTGCCAGCTTCCTGAGGACGGAGATCAGATCCTTAACATTTTAAGGAGGCTTTGTTTAAAAACGAACACAGGGAGAGTCCTGGTTTTGCTCACTCTCCTCCACCTTGTCCAAGGTGGAAGGACGGGCGACAGGATTGTAATTGGTCCAGGTACCTGCTGAATAAAGTAACACAGACACGCGGCTTCCACAGCCGTGCAGGGTGAGGCTCGGAATGTGATATCAGTTGGTGAAAATGCGACAACAGAAATAGACTCCACCATCCCGAGTAAAGGTCATAAATAAGGCAGCAAGCCCACGTTAACGGGCATGGCATGGGATGTGAATCTTGATCTGAACCCTAATGGGCAGAAGCAGGCAAGAAGCGCCTCTTGACTTGCTGTGAGTGATGTCTTGGAAATGCTTCCTAACAACCATGAATTTCAATTCGGCTTTAATAATTCTGTCCAAAGCAGAACCTAATAAGGAGGTAATCAGGAAATCAGATGGCAGCAAACTTTAGGAGACTGTGAGCGAATTGTGTGGAAGCTAATCAATAAGTGGGTAATCGGGGATGTTCTGGTCCTGCCCGGCGCTCCACCCCCCTGAGATGAGCAGGGACTGGCAGTAAGGAGCGTGTCTGAACTGGGAGCAAACCCAGTGAAGATAAACAAAAAAAAGCGAAAGGGAATGGGATGAGAAGCAATGCACTGGGGGGTGAGGGGAGATATTTTCTCTGTTATTATTATTACTATTGCTGTTATTTTACAATCCCGTGGGCATATGTGCTCCAATAAGCATCTTAGTAAATGGCTGAGGAAACACTGAGGCTCCATGGTCCCTGTCAGTCTCAGGCTCGGTACCTGATGGCCTCTAGGGGGTTCAGCTATGTTCCTTCTACTCTAAAATTGCTGTCCCCACTCAGCCAGTGTGGTTCAGTGGTTGAGCGTCAGTCAACCTATGAACCAGGAGGTCACAGTTTGATTCCAGGTCAGGATACATGCCCAGGTTGCAGGCTCGATCCCCAATAGGGAGTATGCAGAAGGCAGCCAATCAATGATTCTCTCATCATTAATGTCTCTATCTCTCTCTCCCTCCCCTTCCTCTCTCTGAAATCAATAAAAACATATAAAAAATAAAATAAAGTAGCTGTCCCCTACTCATCCCCCAGGGGAGGGGCTCTCCTAAGCCTGGTTGCAGAGAGGGACCAGGCTCCCAGCAAGCTTCCTACAGGTTGTCTCTTAGGGTTAGGGTTAGGGTTAGGGTTAGGGTTAGGGTTAGGGATTCACTTTATATTCACATTATATTTTCTTCTTAGATGACAGCCCTTTGGAAATCCCACAGGCACTTTCTGGTTTTCAGCCTTTTGCTGATGACCACCAAAGAGAAAATCAGGGGTAAGACAAACTCGGGAAACTACAATGAATAAATATTGTTGGTGTTATTACCATCGTGTCCTGGGCAGTGCTGACCAGAGGATGGAGCTGGGAGTGGGCAGGCAGTGCATGTTAGCAGTTCCAGCTGTGGGCCAGTTGCACGGGGTTTAAATGCCAACCCCGGCATTTAATGGCAAGTCATTTAGGGCTTTGGAACCTTTTTGTGCTGAACCTTTTTTTTCTAAACCACTTTTGGGAGTTTTGTTTGTTTTCTCTTTTGTATGATAAAATAAAATCTACCAGGATGAGTTATTTATAGGATTTAAGATACTATATACAGACACACACACATACATATATGTGGGTGCATGTTTGTACACAGACATTGCGATACAAATGTATAGACATAGATCTAAACACAGACGCAGATGTAGACACCGCTCACATACATAACCCAGTTGGTGTTCATTTGGTAGCCATGACTATTTTTGTCCTGGAAGAGTCTCTGGTGACAGCCCTGTGTTATTACCCTGGGGGTGAAATTCAGCCAGCCTTCCCCTTCCTGCCTGCCTTCGCTGGGAGGGAACAGCTGACTAGCACATTCCATCCTGATTATTCCTTGTCTGGTCTTAAAATGTAACTCTAAGGAGACATATGTAATACTACTAGTATACGTAATACTTTAAACAATAAAGATTTTTTTTTTAAATAACTCTACCCAGTCCAACCATGAGAAGAACAGTAGATGGTCCCAAACTGAAGGGCATTCTAAAAAATACCTGACCGGTGCTCCTCAAAACCATCAAGGTCATCAGAACCGAGGAAAATCTGAGCGATGGTCACAGACAGAGACGCCTAATGAAACATGACAATTCCATGTGCTGTGGAATCTTGAATGGGATCCTGGAACAGAAATAAATGCATTCAGTAAAAACTAGTCAAGTCCAAATAAAGGGTGGCGTTTAGTTCCCAGAAATATGCCAGTGGGGCTCCTTCATTGTGACAGGTGTATGATGGAAATGTGAGATGTTGCTGGTGGCAGGAAGTGGTGACGAGTATTTGAGAAATCTGTATTATCTTTGCAACTTTTATGTAAATCTAAAATGTTTACCTAAATATAAAAAGTTACCCTAACAGAGTAGTAGGTGTCTCCAGATAGTGTGGGTAATTTGAATATTTGTAATAATAACAATTACTGAGTATTGTCATGGCCCAGAAACAGGAATAAACTTATCACCTGGAATTATTTCATTCAATCATTCCAATTGCCCATGAGGTGGGCACTAACATCCCAAAGATGCAGCTGGCTGGTAGGGATTCACTTTATATTCACATTATATTTTCTTATTAGATGACAGCCATTTGGAAATCTAAAAACATTTCTTCCTGGAAAAGTATTATTAGAAATAATATTTTTAGAAATATTTAGAAACATGGGAGATTGAGCTGGCTTAGCTCTCTCTCCAATCTCCCAATTATAGAAATGATAGATTAAATATAACAATAAAAATAATTTAATATATACTCAGCCTGGAGGTGGGGGGGGAAGAGACTAGAAGATTCCCAGATTCTAGAAACAAAGAGGAAGTTCAGAGTCCAAGCATTAAGCATTTGAGTTGATGTCACAGTGGTCCAGCAGCATTCAGTCCAGAAACAGAACTAAGGGAAAATACATACCCAAGGCTTAGGAGAATATGGCTTAGGGTCCTGAAAGGGTTGACCCTCTGAAAAATACAAGCACAGAAGAGCAGCAAGAAAGATTGTCTTCGGCCTGTGGGTCTGAGCAGAGAAATAACTTTCTAAGAACAATCAAAAGTACAAGTTTACTGCCACAGTGGATATGGGGTCACAATTTACATTCCTTCCATGGTATGAGAAACCCAGAGCAAGAAATTAAAGTGTCAACTAATCAAGAAATAGTAAAACCTGTGAGTCTCAAAAAAAGCAAACCTATAACTATCCTATCAGGATATGTTCATATCCCAGGACACAAGGTTTTCCCATCAAACTATTAAACACAACAAAAACACAACCAAATCTGTCCATCTATTTTGCCACAGTAACAAATTCAAGAAAAGAACAATTTGACCTTAACAATGGATTTTTTAAAAACAATACTACATTCAACACCAATTTATGGGGAAAAAAAGTCTTGGTAAACTAGGAATAGAAGATGACTGCTTTAAACACAAAATCCTACAGCAAGCTTCAAATTCAATGATGAAACATTAGAAAAATATCTTTAAATTCTGGAATAAGGTTTACATTGTCCTAGAGGGCTTAGCTAACAGAGTAAGAATAGAAAAATAAGTATCAGACACAAGAATTGGAAAGGAATAAACAAAGGATAATAATTCAAAGAAACAATTTTATATATAGAAAAGCCAAGATAAACTATAGACATATTATTAGAGCTAATTAGAGTTCACCAGCATTGATAGTTATAAAGTCAGCATGTAAAAAAATGGAACCCCCATGTTTAGCTTTATAAGAAACTCCAAGACATTTTTCAGAGTGACTACACCACTTTACATCAGCAATGCATACTAGTATCTGATCCAGTTTTTCTGTATCCTCACCAGCATTTGATGTTGTCACTATTGTTTATTTTAGCCATTCTGGTAGGTATGTAGTGACATCTTATCACACTTTGGATTTGCATTCCCCTAATAGCTAATAATGCTGAATTTCTTTTCATGAACCTATTTGCCATCCACACATCCTCTTTGGTGAAGTGTCTGTTCATATCTTTGGCCCATTTTCTCATTAAATTGTTTCTTTTAATGTTGCATTTTGAGACTTCTTCATATATTCTAGATACTAGCCCTTTCTCAGATATGCAGTTCCCAATTATTTTCCCCTACTCTGTCACTTGTCTTTTAATCCTCTTAACAGGTCTGTCACAGAGCAGAAGTTCTGCATTTTAATGAAGTTCAATTTATAATTTTTTATGGGTCATGCTTTTGGTATCAAGTTTAAAAATTCTTTGCCAAGCCTAGGCTCTGAAGATTTTCTCCTATGTTTTCTGGTCAAAGTTTTGTATTTTTATGTTTTGTATTTAAGTCTGTGATTCAGTTTGAAATAACTTTTATATATAGTGTGAGTGTTTATGTCTAGGTTATTTTTTTTTAATCTCTGGCTATCCAATTATTCTAGCACTATTTATTGAAAAGACTCTAACATTCTTCCATTGACTTAGAAAGACAAAGGAGCCAAAATAGCTCAGACAATTTTTAAAAGAGCAAAGAAAGTGGGAGGATTCACTTTACCCAATTTCTAGATGTAGTATATTGCTATAGCAATCGAGGCTGTATAGTCCTGGCAGAAAGATAGACAGACAGATAAATCGATTAAATACATTAGAGAACCCAGAGATAGCCTCACACAAGTATGGTAGGCTGACTTTTGATAAAGGTGCAAAAGCAATTCAATGACAACAAAATCAAATGAACCTCAATCTAAACCTCATACCTTATACAAAAATTAACTCAAAATAGATCATAGATTTAAATGTAAACTATAAAACTCTGAGAAGAAAACAGAGGAGAAAATCTTCAGGATCTATGACTTGATTGAGAGTTCTTAAACATGACACCAAATCACAACCCATAAAAGGAAAAATTGATCATCGACATCCCTTGTCTAGTATGTGAACTGCCTTTATCAATAAGTGCTGTGTTATTATAATGGCAAGGTTATTATAATCCAATACCTAATCAGCAATGTAAATGGCAAAGTGACTTTTCTACTTTCCTAAACTAGTAGGAAACAGATACTAAAAGCAGCAAGGTTTGGTGGTCTCTAAACTGATGATAGAGCCTGACAGACCAGAGTATGGATCCATTATTTCTTCATTTCTTCCATTGCAAAATTATTCTTTTCTTTCTGTTTTCTGCTTATCATCTGTAGCTTCCAATAAATTGGCATTTTCCAAAGCCACATTAACATGTGAAATTGACACGATTAACATATTTACTGGTCTATTGTACAAAAGAATTATAATCACAATACCAAAAAATGGCAAAGGAAGATCTTTAACCACAGCTCTCCTGGAGTGTGTAAATGGGGTCTCCGACCTACAATGAAGAGGTCAGATACTCTAACTTGCTCTGGAGATGACTGATGTCATCCACTCCCTCCTGAGAAAACTCTCTTAGAATACCAAAGACATAGACAACTGATCAACCCAAATGATTTGGACAACTGGTCAACCCAAATGGGTGGACAACTGGTCAACCCAAATGACTCAAAAGAATAAAAAGCAGAATGGTTGTAGACTTTTCCACAGAATATTCAATATACAAAGAAATAGAATGATATCTAAAATCTTGAGTAAAGGAAAACATGGCCCAATAATATTTACATTACAAATTACCATCCAAGAATTAAAGCAAAAGACAAATATTATTTAAAAACCTCCCTTTCTCTACTATTCTGCAATTACATGTCTTAACACAATCTAATTATTTTATTGTCATGCTCAGCATTTGTGCTTATTTAAACTGAGAATTCATGTCTTTCATAAATTCTAGTAAAGTTTCAACCATTAATATATCAAAGGTTGCTTCTCTTTTATTCTCTCTGTTCTTTCCTATTAGATGTTCATCAAACCTTCTCACTCTAACCTTGTTCTTCTTCATTTCTACTTAACATATTTTATCTATTTTCTTTATATTCTACATTCTGAATAATTTCCTCAGAACTAGCTCCAGTTCATCAGTCCTCTCTTCAATTGGGTCTAATATGCTGGTTAATTCAACCATTGATATTTCTTTGAACCTATCTTATTTTTTTTATTTTTAAAAGTTCTATTATAGTTTTTCAAGTATAATAGGACTTTAAAGTATTTCTTTTTATTTTCCAACTCTTTCTTTTATAGCTTTAATCATTTTAAATATATATATATTTTTTATAATTGCCACCCAAGAGATCAATTCTGTAGTGTGGGATAAAGTAATTGTATAGCTTATTATGTCTGCTGACTTTCTCTGCTTTGGTGTATTGTTTCTTCATGTTTTATAATTTTTTTATTGTGAAATCATCTTTAGTGGGATTTTAGCCATGGTAATCGTATGCTGTCTTGTTGGAGAACACTTGCTGCCTAAAGATTTGCTCATGTGTGGCCAAATTCTCACTTTCCAAAAATGCTTACATAATTTCTCATTTTGGAGTTCCTAAAGCACATAGATAGTGCCAATATTAAGCCGAGGCCTACATGAACGTGGTCTCCAGTTACAACTTCTTAAGGGAGATTTTCCACACTGAGAGCAGGAGCCAGACAGACAATTTTTCTTATTATCTCTTTAGCCCGTGGGGCAAATTTTTCTAATACACACTTTCATTGAGCCATTGGAGAATCCCAGCTTTAGTGGCCCTCTCATCTCCTATTAACCCTCTCAGGAAGCCTAGAGCACTTATTTTATCTCCACATGACTGTTAAAACCCAATCCCCTTAGCAATGGAAACGAAAAAAGAAAAAGAAGACTGCTTCTCACTGTGGTTTCCAATCCCCCTTCTTTTTGACCCCAGAGATACCCTTTCCATTCTTTTATATTCATATGGCCCTAGCTGGTTTGGGTCAGTGGATAGAGTGTCGGCCTGCAGACTGAAGGGTCCTGGGCTCGATTCTGGTCAAGGGCACATGCCCAGGTTGTGGGCTCAATCCCCAGTAGGGGGCGGGCAGGAGGCAGACAATCAATGATTCTCTCTCATCATTGATGTTTCTAGCTCTCTCTCCCTCTCCCTTTCTCTCTGAAATCAATAAAAAATTTTTTTTCAATTAATAGTAAATTCATATGTATTTGAGGTAGAAAATGAATCACGCCCCACCAACCCTCACCCAAGCCTTTATGTAGGCGGTGACACTCCTCTGCATTAATAAAAAAGGGAGGGGGCCATTTGGAACTCCTGCAAGTACCCAAGGAGTCATTCTCATGTTTTAACATAGTATCATCAACCCTAGTAAAGTTGCTGAGAATTTACAATCTATAATAATAAAAGGGTAATATGCTAATTAGACCGGACGTCATTCCGGATGTCCTTCCTGACAAAGCCGGGGCCAGAGGGAAGCCAGCCGGGTCCTGGGTGCCGGAGGGAAGCTGGTGCCGACAGCCAGGGGAAGGAAGACCTACTCTTGCACGAATTTTCATGCATCAGGCCTCTAGTAATACAATAATTCCTCAACTTTAGTGTAAATCAGAATCACCTAGAGTACTTGTGAAACATACATTGTGAGGCAAGATCCCAGGCACAAAAAAACAGATCAGGGGTGGCTGGGGCCTGGGAATTGAGGTTGTAATTGACTACAAAGGGAGATCTCTCCTATATCTTCCTCATGGTGATCATTACCTGGTGATACGAGCTTACTAAAACTCATAGGAATGTAAATGAAAAGGATCGAACCTTACAGTATGTAAACTATACTGCAATAAATATATATACAATACATACGGGGGGAGGGGGCAGAGAGAAAGAGATAGAGAGAGAGAGAGAGAGAGAGAGAGAGAGAGAGAGAGAGATGCCTTCTCCTTCCCAGAAGTTCTGTGAGGCTGATGCTGCTCATCTGGACTATTTTGAGAACCACTGATCAGGCCCAGGCTAGCTAAGCATTACTATTGTTGTTGTTATCGCTTTTTGCACGTGCTGAGGAATGCTGTTTCCTCTACCTGGAATGCTGTTCCCCACATATCCACAGGACTCACTCCCTCACTTACTTCAGGTCCCTATTCAAAACCCATCTTCCCAGTGAGGCCTTTTCTGACCATGGTATCTATGCCTACAGCCCTCAACTCCAACAAACCTCCCCACCTCAGCTCCTGGAGGACACATCTGGCCCAGAGAGACCCTGCTCCTAGACCCTTAGAGGGAGGTTGTGGAGCTCATTGGACTCAGAACCTCCCCTGTCAGGATCTTATCGCTGGAGCTCTGGGACCATCCGGAAGTACAGTTCTGGCGCTTTGCCTAATTTAAACACTATTGCTCTATTCATTCTTTTCTTTCCTGCCAGGCATTGACCAGCTGAAGCGAGGTCACAGGACCCACTCCCCAACACCGTGCAGCCTCAGCATCTCGTGTGGGAGAGGCTCCTTTGTAAACTGGGGTTCAGTAAGCTGGCATCTCCTTCTGCAACGCCCCGTGGATCAGAAGCCAATCGCCTTAAACCCCACGCCTTCATTTCTGCTGCGGGATTGGCAGTCCCAGGACTCACAGACTGGAATCTGTGTCTAGAATCAAACCAAGGCCTGACCCAGGAGAAGGGAAGTTGCTCATTTTTCTTCTCCATGCAGAAAACTTCCACCCAAACTGGGGCCTTCTGAGAGAAAACGAAATAAATACAATGTTTTCCTGACCCGAGGTGTATGGCAAGCGGGAGGCGATCGGCAAGGTGTCTGCAAGTGATTGAAAAGGATGGTGGGTGTGTGTGTCCATGCACGATCTCCTGCCAGGCACAGCCCGGGCTGTGCGGTCCTTCCCACAGAGAGCTCTGCAGGGGCTGTGAAACCAGGAGGCCTGCTCACTTCGGCGTCTACAAATCTGAGTGTCTTAGGTGTATATATATATAGTCACTGCCGTCCTTCACAGCCGAGACGTGCTGCTGACAATGTTACGTCCCACGCAGGCGAACTAAAATATTGGTGATAATGATGCGCCAGCAGCAGATCTGAGTGCCCCCTCCCAGCCTGGGAGCAAAGCGGGCCTGCAGACAGGCCCCTGGTTCCCCCTCCCCCTGCCCTGCTGTCAGCCCCACCCGGCGCCAGAAGGGCTGGGTACCACCCACAGAAGTAAAACCAAACGTTAAGTTACAGATATATCAGGACCTGCCTGCAACTGGGCCTTTCTCTTCCTCCAAATGTGTTTGTCCCACAGTGTCTACTGCTCACACACAGAGAGCAGCCGAGAGGGAGGGTGTGGGCTCTGACTTGAATTCTTTTTCACTCTTCTTCCTTCTGCTCTCTCCTTTTTTCTTTTCTTCCGTGAAAATAACTCCCCTACCCTTAGGACAAATTCTTCCTCCCCGACCCGGACTGGCTGGCCCACTGCCATCCCTGCACGTGGGTCCTGGTCCTCTGGTCGCCTCTGTTGGCCCATCACCACCCACAGTCGCTGTCACTTTCTAAAGAATGCCAACCAGAGCGGGTGCCTTGCAAGTCCCGCCAGCTCTGCCCCAAGATTTGCCAGCTGATCTGAGAAGTGGGCCCTGATGCCGCCTGCGGACCCAAGCCTCGTGCCACCTCACTGGGCCCTGCCCTGTGCTGTGCCCTCCACCTGGTGGTGCCTGCCGTTCTTGTTCCCTTTTGCCTGGCTCGTCATTACTTACCTTTTTTTAAAAAAAATGTATTTTTATTGGTTTTAGAGAGGAAGCGAGAGGGAGACATAGAAACATCAATGATGAGAGAGAACCATGATCGGCTGCCTCCTGCGTGCCCCCCCCCCCCCCACACACACACACACACACACATTGGGGATTGAACCCACAACCTGGGCATGTGCCCTGACCTGGAATCAAACTATGACCTCCTAGTTCATAGGTAGATGCTCAACCACTGAACCACGCCAGCGGGGCTCCATTACTTACCTTTTAAGCCAAATCTCAGGGGAGCCTTCTGTGACCCCATCCCTTCCCCTGAGCCCGGGTTGGGCCTCTTTCCTTTGCACTAAACTGGGCCCGCAGGCCAGATCCTGCCTGTGCTGTTTCTATACATAGAGCTTTCCTGGGACACGGCACACCCATTCATGTCTGTCCTGAGCGGCTTCCAGGCTGCAACGGAGGTCCAGTGGTTGCCACAGAGAACGCAGCAGGGCGTTGCAGGGGCATCTGGCAAATCCTGGGCCTTGGCAGGAAAGGTATGCCCACCCGACCTGAAGCCCCGTGTCCTGACACCTGCCTCATTGTACTGAAACCCCTACCCGTCCCTGCACCAGATGGTAACACTCTTGAGCTGATGTTCTCGGTCGGTGTATCCATTTTTCAGCAGAGCACGGTGGGTAATGGTCTGATTCTGAAGTCCGATGGCTGAGTTGGCTTACTGGCTCCGTTACTTCCTAGCTATGTGGCACTGAACAAGTTCCTTAACCTCTCCCTTCCTCTTTCCCCACCAATAAAATAGAGATGATAAGAGTACCCACCTCACAAGCTTGTGAAGAGAATTAACTGAGTTCGATGTAAATTTCTTTTTACACTGCCTCGCATAGGGGATGTACTATGTCAGCATTGACCATTGATAGCAATAATAATGACAAAGGAACAGAATATCTCAAGTTGGGGCTCTCCAGCAGAACCTGTGCCCTCACCCTCCTATGGCATCTGGCCAGGATGGGTGCTGTGTCCATCCTGTGTCCTGCTGGGCCATTCTCCCATCTCCTGTCCTCCCACCCACTCTCGAAAGATCCTTTGATGAGATTAGTCCTCCCAGGGAGAGGAACCTTGCCGTGCTCAGCTTTGCTCCTGGTGCCCTGCCTGACAGGCACGGAGCGCTCCAAACAGGGTTTCTCAGAAGCCCTGGTTGGCTGGTACCTCCACAGTTCGCTAGAAAAGATCCCGGCTGTCGTCACAGACTTAGCAATGGGCCTGCGTGATGCCTCCTAGTTCAGAGACGAATTCCCTGGAAAAGGGTCTTTGCTACATCCTTGGGGGAGAATAACAGGGCAGTACTTCGAGTCTGGCATAGAAGTCTACAGACAGGAACTCCATGAGCCACCGCATAGCATCCCCATTACAAGCTATACATTCAGTCCTCCTACATATGCCCTTTTATTTTGTGTTCATTGAAATCTGGCTTTAAAAAGACCACCTCTGGCCCTAGCCAGTTTGGCTCAGTGGATAGAGCCTGCAGACTGAAGCGTCCCGGGTTCGATTCCGATCAAGGGCACATGCCTCAGTTGCAGGTTCCCCAGCCCTGGTCAGGGTGTGTGCAGGAGGCCACCAATCAATGTGTCTCTCTCCCCTCGATGTTTCTCTCTCTGTCTTTCCTTCTCCTTTCCGCTCTCTCTAAAAATCAATGGAAAAATATCCTCGGCTGAGGATTAACAACAACAAAAGACCACCTCTGGATGAATTTGTAAATAGGTCTCTCAACAGGGTGGGACCTACCTCCCCGAGGCAAGATTTCGGCTGCCAGAATGGGCCACACCGGTAGCAAGAATCGTGCTTCAACCCAGTTCTTACCTGCTGGCGTTTCCCACATGTCAGGCAAGCACCATGCTTGCAGAAACATTAAACTGTGAACTTCATAAACCAAACCAAACCTCTCCCTCTCACTGACACCATTCACTTCTCTCTTGCCTCCTCTGCCCCTACCTTGCCAATCTCTACACACTGTGCAGTCATTCTCCTACTGCGAGTGGAAACTGCACGGCCAGAGAGTTCCATCTGCGGCAGCGGAGGTGTTTCCTTTGGTGTGTTATTCTGTCCCCTCCCGCCACCCCAGCCACCTGCCACTTGTCTTCTGAAGTCCATGAGGCCTTCAGAGCAGCCGTTTCTGCACATGTCATTTACCAGAGCAAGTTCACAGCCACTGGCTGGAGGAACCATGTTGGTCTCCTCCAAAGTCCCATTAATGGGCACCCAAAAGAAGTTCATTAAAACTACGCAATGCTCTTAATGCAGCTAATGTGCTTCCTCCTGTTCTAACAAGCTCATGAATAATAGATGAAGGGAGCTTCATCTGTTTTAATTAATGTGGTCTCGAATTTAATTCAATCCAGTACAAAATTAGCAGGCAATTAAGTCGCACTGGCCCAACTGGACAAAAATATGCCATTGGTTGGCTAGAGAAGCAACCTGGAAGTGGTCCTGGAAGGGCCATGGTCCACTCTCCCAAACCTGAACACCAAAAGGAGAACCACCAGCTCCCATGAGGCCACAACTTGATCCCCTTTCTGGATCTCATAATTGAATCAAAAACCTCATCACTAGAAATTTCAGCATTGATGTGTTAGGAAATGAGGGGGAGGGGGAGGCTCCAAATGCATAAGAAGATAGCTTTTGTTTTGGTTTTATTTTGTTGTTGAAACCTCCAAATAATTTATAATATTTACTGTGCACTACGGCATAGGATATAAGAGCAACTATCAACTGCGATACTTGGGCACATGCAATAAACATGTTTGGTTCTAAGAAATTATCACAGTTTGTTATGTACATGAATTTAGCAGACTCCTGGTACCATTATCCACTTGGCAATTACATATAGTCCTATCTAATAAAAGGGTAACATGCAAATTAACCACCACTCCATCACAAAGATGGCGGCACCCATAGCCACAAGATGATGGCGCCCAGTCCTCTCAGCCCCACCAGAGTCCCCCAGGCCAGGGGGGGGGTTTGGAGGGGGGCAGCCACTGACAGCGGGCAGCGTGAGCGGCCTGGCAGAATGCTTGCTTTGTCGCCATGGCAACGAAGCAAGCATTCCACCCCAGCCACAGAGGGCCTCTGGCCAGGCTGGGGCATGGAACACTTGCATCGTCGCCCCAGCAATGAGGCAAGCAGTCCGCGCCCAGCTGCAGATGGGCCTCTGGGATGCGGAGATCCTCTGGGCAGCGGGTGTGGAGCGGCCAGGCCCTGCAGAGAGCTACTGGCGCACGGATTCGTGCGCAGGGCTACTAGTGTTATAATAATAGTCTGTCTTAAAATAGTGCATTTCTTCTCTGGATCTTGGCATGCTTAATGAGCACTCTTTCCTTAACCTTCATGATGTCCTTTAAAATTAGGAAGATATAAATATCGTTAAAATTATTTTGGAAACAAAGATATCAGGGTACAGAGATGGGGATAGACAGTGACAGCACTACAGGTAGCTTAAAGGACATAGACTTCAACCAGGTATCTTGTGCTCAATTTCTAACTGCCTTTTCTTGAACACCTCCAGGGATGGGGAACTCATTACTGCATGAAACTGTACATTCCATCTCTAAAGAATGAGATTATTAAGTTGGTCTGAATTTTATCTCCAGCAGATAAAGGCTATTCCTATCACCAAACAAGTCTGGCTCCTCTTACATCTGGCATCAATTCTCTAGAATGAGTCACCAGCACCTCCAACCTAACTCCTTCAGTCAAACTTCATGACGTGATGCTGCACCCTTTACCATCCTAGTCAGTCTCCTTGGAATCAGCTTCAAGGGAAGGTGAATAATAGAGGAGAGTATCAGCTTGGAAGACCTGGAGTTCAGTTCTAGGGTCTCACTTCAAGGGTAACTGAATTGGCAACATGCTTAACCCTTTGCACTTCAACATCTTCATCTACAGAATATGGATAAGCTGCCTATCATGTAATATTATTATGCAGATTCAATGAGATACTGTATAAAGAATATTTATCATGAATCCAGTACAACTCAATAAATGGGTAACCAAATAACAATTATAGCCATTTCCTACATAGCATATACAAAGCACTTTGTATATTTAACTTATTTGCACTTCACAACAAGTCATGGCATTGTTATTATAGATGAGGCATCTGAGGTACAGAGAAGTTAGGTAACTTGCCCAAGGTCACACAGCCAACAGGAGACAGAGCCAGAACTTGGACCTAGATAGCCTAATTTCATAGTCCCGTGGTCGGCAAACTGCAGCTCGCGAGCCACATGCGGCTCTTTGGCCCCTTGAGTTTTTAGCAAAGGCCAGCTTAGGAGTACCCTAATTAAGTTAATAACAACGTACTTACCTATATAGTTGAAGTTTTAAAAATTTGGCTCTCAAAAGAAATTTCAATCGTTGTACTATTGATATTTGGCTCTGTTGACTAATGAGTTTGCCGACCACTGCCATAGTCCAAACTTGGTAATCATGTTTGTCTTAAATTGTTGGGGCCCAAAAATGATTGCTTTTCAGGGTGTTTTCTGATCTAAGCAGAAGAAAAATCAGGACCTTGATATTCTCCCAGTGCAGCTCAAGGCTATACTATTTTCTTCATGTGGGCTTTTTCCATTTAGACAGTCCACCCCTAGGATGTACTCATTGCAACTTGTGCAGTCTTGACTCCCCTGCTGTCTAGCTGCTTGGTGAATCCAAGGGTCCAGCTTTACCTTGGGCCTTTATAATGCTTCTCATTAAATTTGGTCCAGAATTCTAAGCTTCTGGAATCTTCTGGGATCCTGCCTTTCTCATTCAACACATTTTCTCTGCTCCCAGCGTCTGGTCTTTCACACATTTGATGAGGGTGCCTTCCCTAACTTCATCCTGGAACTGATAAAAAAATCAGATCAGACCGGGCACCGTGCCATTAGAGTTCTTTCTCCAAAAGCACATCGATCTATTCATCGGCACCTTCTAGGCAGGGTCAGTCCTGGGCAAAAATAGAACGTGATTCACCTTCTCTTTAAGACCATGGCCTTGTTGTTGTTGTTGTTGCTCAATCTTTTTCTTTTTCCTAAAGTAATTTCTGGTTAATAAAATACATAAAGGCAGAGTAGTCATCAAACTCTAAAATTAAGTGATAACCCTGTAGGGGCTTTCATGTGCCCGAATGTAAAATGGGGAGGAAATTCAACTGTAATCTCCAAGAACACTATCAGTTCTAACAGTCCGGGAAAATGCCAGGTGTGCCGGGCTCTCCAAGGTCCGGACTTTGCCTCCCTTGAAAGCCTTACATCCCATCACTCTCTTTCACACATTGCTCTTCAACCAACCACTAAGCTCACACAGTCCCACGATCACATTCTCTACCACTTCTCATCTGCAGAACAAGCACAATGTGTTGTTATGAAGAGTGGAGGTGATGTTTTCTGAGCAGTAAGCACCGTGCCTGGTATCATGGCAGCTATGATTAAGGGAAAGAGAAGGCACTTCAGGCTCAAGATGATGAGGATAGAGCATCATCTAAGGCTTTACAAACTGGGGTGCTTGGGAGCAGCAATGAGGCCCAGGCAGGACCCCGATGGAGACAGTTCCTAGAGCATGTGGTATTTGTCCCAGGCCTTCTCAGCTACTGTGTGCAGACGTGAGATGGCTCAACATAATACATATGAGATCCCAGGACCTAATATGCAGCCAAAGCAGGTGATATTTAGCACGTGTGAATGTACTGATGTTTGGAGACTTATACTCACATTTTTATCAGATTCCTATTGAGGAAAATAAATTAAAACTATTTATACTTTTTCACCCTCTTATAGAAAGTGTGGTGGCCAAAGAAGAGGAGCTTCCCCCCAGGACTTCCAAGGCCTTCCCAGAATAGAGCGACTGAAATCCAGCCCAGGTTTTCATCAAGCCCTCCAGGCCTAGGAAATGTGACCAGTGATGTGGCTTCTAGGGAGAATGGATGTTTGCAATAAAGGGGTGACCTCTTTCCCTCTGCAGAAAGTTTAAATATATGTATTAACAGCTTTGAAGTTAAGAGAGAGTCAGCAAAGATAGTATTTTTATAAGCAAGGGAAGTTCATCAGAGACCGGACACCCTGTTTCTCCTAATGACTGAGTAGCACACACTGGTGTCAGCTTATCTTTGGGTCCCCACAGAGTATGTCAAACTCTTTCTCTGCTCCCACTTCTAGAGCAAGCCTGACATACCATCCTTCCACGGGGGATCTGATGGAAGTTTCCCCTAAGTAAAAAGTTCTCTCGCCCTAACTGGTTTGGCTCAGTGGATAGAGCGTCGGCCTGTGGACTCAAGGGTCCCAGGTTGGATTCCGGTCAAGGGCATGTACCTTGGTTGCGGGCACATCCCCAGTAGGGCATGTGCAGGAGGCAGCTGATTAATGTTTCTCTCTCATCGATGTTTCTAACTCTCTCTCCCTCTCCCTTCCTCTCTGTAAAAAATCAATAAAAATATATTTTTTTTAAAAAAGTTCTCTCTCCTCCCTGTTAGGTCTGATCAAATAATTGAATTGATACCCCCTCCCCTGGGAACTGACCTTTAGGCCACTTCACAATGGACATTCCACTTGCATAGACCACATTCCACTTGCTAAGGCCATTATTTCTCCCCTCCGGACTTTCCCAGAACCCGGACCTGCACAGAGAATTCTCTGCCCAGAAAAAGCCCGCCTAGAGCCCTTTAAAAACCTCTGACTCTCTGTCTTTGAGTGCTAGCGCCATTTTGCGGCTCAGCTCATCTGGGTATCCAGATGACCTAATAAATTCATAATTCTTCACCCATTTTGGCCTCGTGTGTTCCTCCTTCTGCGACCCTAACACTCCTCATTTACTAGTTTACTATTAACCACTCCCTAGGTAAGTACACACACACACACACACACACACACACACACACACACACCAGAAGCTCCTACAATTCCACCATTAGGGATTAATCCTCTCCTGTTATGCTTGGCTGTCTTCCAGCCATCGTCATTTCAGATGCAAATATTCCAGAAGGGGTGATAATAATGCAGTTTACATTTAGTTATTGACTTGGCGTTTGTAAAGCACTTTCACTTCTATTGTCTTTGGTCTTGCACAGCTTCTTCAGCTCCCCATACCCAACACTAGCATGCAACTAAGGCTAGCTGCTCAGGATTAAATGAATAAAATGAATGAACGAACTGACACTATAACATTTGTAAAATAGGAATTATTGTCTCCACTAAAACCAAGAGCCAACAAGGTAAATGAATTGCTCCCAGTGGTAAAGCTTGAACCCCTAGACACAAAACAAATAAAAGAAGGTATCAAGTCCAATCAGCCATCATCTTTCTTTGGACCAAAGTGTCTGTAGTCAAATGAAAGGAACCAAGAGTGATATTGTGATTTATAAGCAATATATATTTGATCGTTCAGATGACCAAAAATCTATTCTTTGTCCTGGCTGGTGTGGCTTAGTTTGTTAGGTGTCTTCCTGTGCGCCGAAAGGTTGTTCATTCGATTCCAGGTCAGGGTACAAGCCTGGGTTGCAGGTTCAATCCCTGGTAGGGGGCTGGCAGGAGGCAGCCCATCTATGTTTTGCTCTCACATTGATGTTTCTCCCTCTCCCTTCCTCTCTCTCTAAAAAAATCAATAAACTATTCTTGAGATATACATATATATATATATATATTTATATTTCTCTTTTTTATTTTATTTTTCAATTACAGTCATATATATTTAGCGTTAGTTCAGGATTCCTGGCTCATATATCCCCAAACCCTTGGAATTGCCTAAGTGTTGAGAGTGATCAAAGTGTTTTGTTATGTAAATGAAGTAACATTTAGAAAGCACCTAGGGATGGGGGATGGTTGTCAGGAGAATCAACCTGTGACTAGAGGGTTGGAACATTAGTCCCACCCCTTGATCTCTGGGGAGGGGGGGGCAGGAGGGGGCTGGAGATGGAGTTCAGTCCCCAACGATCAATGATTTAATTAATTGTGCCTACGTAATGACGCCTCCATGAACACCCAAAGGACAGTGTTCAGGGAGCTTCCAACCTGGTGAACACATGGAGATTTAGGGAGAGTGGTGTGTTCAGAGAACATGGAAGCTTCACGCCCTGACCCCCATACCTTGCCCAATGCAGCTCTTCCATCTGGCTGCTCTGAAATATATCCTTTTACTGGTGATCTGGCAAGTAAAATGTTTCTCTGAGTTCTGTGAGCCACTCTAGCAAATTAACCAAACCCATGGGAACCTGACTAATAACCAGTCTGCCAGAAGTACAGGTAACAACCTGGACCTGTGATTGGCATGCTGAGTTAGAGGAGGTCATTGGAACATCCAATCTGTAACTGCTTGGTCAGAAGGACAAGTAGCACCAGGCTGCACTTGAAACTGGTGTCTGAAGGGAAGTAGGTGGACAGCCTTGCAGGACTGAGCCCTTAACCTGTGGCACCGATGCTACCTCCAGGTAGCCAGTGTCAGAATTGAATTAATGGTGGGATGCCCAGCTAGTGTCAGAGAATTGCTTATTGTTGCTGTGTGAGAAAGCCCCTCCCCACCCACCCCACACACACATTGGAATTGGGTCCAAGGACATCAAAAGAGTTGGTGGCAGTGATGGATAGCATGGGGTGGGATATTGGGCTGGGGAATGCTGGACTTGCAGCTCAAAGATCCAGGGTGATCAAGCAGCCATGAGCTTAACCCTTCTCTTAGCCTCACTTTCCTAATTTGCAAAATGGATATAGTCATGTCTTCATGTGCCAGGTTCTTACGAAGATCTAAATAAATGACAGCTATAACGATACTTTGTAAATATGCTGAAGAGCCATGCAGATGATGATAAATAATTAGGAGGTGATCAGAACCTGAGCAAGCCCTAGTTTAGTTACCTTTAATCTCATTAAAGACCCATCTTAATAAATCTCTACATAAGTTTAAAAGAACCTCTTTACCCACTTTTTCCATCCTAACTCTCCCGCCCATGACCAGGCCCCCAGAGGCATATCTGCAGGTCTGTTTGAGGGTGGTTTTCCCTAGCACTGCTTTACCCGTGATTTTGTACCCAGTGCTTTTCTTGCCACCTTGCTCATGCATAATTGCAAACTTAATTTTCATTGAAAATTAATTATTAGAAAAAGAAAAAAATTCTACAAAATGAGCTACATAAATGAGAAAGCAGCATGAGACCATCACATGTTTATTGCAAACAGATCATTAGAGAAGAACCTAGGGCAGTATAAGGCTGGTCCCTGAACCCCCGTTTGAGGAAGAGCCCTGGTCTTGGGCTTATGTTCAGACATCCAAACCCTGTGTGTGCCACGGAGCCATCCTACCTTTGGGGTTCCTTAGCATGTAGGCCCATCACTCCAGTCTCTGCTCCAAAACCCATGACGTGTGTGGCCAAATTTCCCTCTGTCTAGGAAATCTTAACTTGATTTATACCTGCAAAGACCCCATTTCCAAATAAGGTCACATTCACAGGTATCAGGAATTAGGACGTGGACAAATCTTTTTGGGGGACACAATTCATCCCACAACTAAAAAGGAGATGTTATCCTTTTTAAAACACTTGTTTGAGACAAGCGCTGTTCTAGATCCAAGAGACATGGAGACAAAAACAAACAAACAAGAGACCTGCCTTCATGGAGCTTACATTCTAGAGGTGGCAGTGGGAGGGCGCCCAGGACTGACCGCTAGCTAACAAATGCAGTACATAAACAAGAAAACCCAGGTAGTGTCTGCAAAGCAATGAATGTCACACTGAGGGTGCTGAGGAGTGGCTACGTTAGATTGGGCCATCAGGGAAGACTTCTCTGGGGAGGTGACACTTAAGGGGAGCTGTGAATGAGAAGCAGGAGTCAAGCAGGGGGCGTGTCTCACATTAGGGGCTGTCTGGGAGCAGAGAGAAGGCCAGCGTCAGAGCTCTGCCTCTCTGAGTGCTCATGGCTGTGTCCTCCTGTTACCTACCAAATGGTCACTCTTTCCCATTCAGAAGGAAGCCAATCAGATTGACTCGGCTGATTACAACTGCCTGTGCCTGGCTGGACATCTCTAGGGGCTGGAAGATGAGCTGTCCCTGGTCCACTCTATGGTAGAGCAGCCATCTCTGTCTTAGGATCAGGATGTGCAGCAAGATCAGACATTGATGCCACTGTGCCATACACCAGTGCTGCAGACAGAGGGCGCTACCAGCACCGTGTCCTCCGTGAGGATCATAGCAGCCATTCTGGATATGGCTGTGAGAAATACTCTGATTTTAGTGAAAATGAATTTTTGACAGAGCACAGGGTAGCTCACAGAATCAAGTGCAAAGCTGCAGAAATGGGTCTTGGGGAAAATGAGAACTGGGATAGCCCTGGGTCTCTGGGAGTCAGGAACAAGCAGATGGTCTCTTTGGGCAATGGAATGAAATGAGTGGATGCCACCATGTTCTTTTGCGTATGTTACAATTCAAATGTCAGGGAAAGAGCATTTGATTGGCTGAGCTTGAGTGGGCACCCTGATTGACAGCCCCACCAAAGCTGCATCCAATGGGCAAGGGGACATTTCCCAGAATAAAATCTGGGTCCAGTAACCAAAAGAAGAGATCATGTTAATAAGGCAGGCAAACCCCCCAGCTGTCCTTCACAATTATCAGCAAACACACTTCACAGGGCTAAGTCCGGTTTAAATAGAAGCATCCACAAAGCTCTGTGGAAGTTTCTGGATTCACTGATTAGTGCCATGGCTTTTTGCCTGTTTATTTAAACTTTTTAAGTTTCCAGTAGCCATGCCATTCATTTTCCTCCAGGAAGGCTTATGCCATAGAGCCAGCGCGTCTCCTTGCAGTCAAACAATCTGATAAGCAAACACACTGGCATTTGAAAGGCCAGGTCTGCGAATGGGCTCTTTTTCCCAAGAAGTAATTCCTATTAGGGACCTGATGAAGGATGGGAAAAGATAACATGCCCTGCTGCTGAATGAGTTTGAACCTTATGCTGTCAGCGGCTCTGGATGTGACAGGAGCTGATCTCAGATTAAACAGCTCCTTGGGGGGGGGGGGGGGCGGGGGGGGGGGGTGGCGGGGTGGGGGGGGGGGAGCTGTCCCGGCAATACCTGGTCCTGGGAATACCTGGAGAAATGGATTGCCAGGAGTGGATTGATTCCCTTTTCTCTGCTCAGGGAAATATCCAAATGGCTCGAATGCTGGCCCCTCCTGGGGAAATCAGCACAGTGGGAGAGACAGGTTTCTATGTGGAGGTCAAACCTGGATGGTCCCTCTAGAGAGCCTGGCAGCTGACCTGAGCAGAGTCCCAGCCAGAGGGAGGGCATCACCTCCCCTGATGAGGGCAGAGCCTAGGAGGGGCTCAGGTCTCAGTTTTCCATCCCTCTCAGGATTCTATCCCGAAGGGGACTTGGGACTGCCTCATTAGGTAGCCACAGGCCTTGGGTCCCAAGGAAAACCCGGGGGTCCCACATCCCCAAGAATGGGGAGCTGTCTGCCTTGTACTCAGGAAGCTCCCAGCAGTGATGGATAGTGGCTCAGGGTTCACAGGACTGGATGGGCTTCTGCCTCAGCCACATACCAACTGGGCAATCTCTATGTTTGCAGCTCTAAAATGAGCATAACAGCAGGCCCAACCTCATAGGGGTGTTAGGAAAAATATAAATTAGTTAATGGGATCAAAGTGCTTGAAATGATGCCTGATGTGTAGTTAGTGTTGAATAAATGGGAGGCACGATTGTCATCATTGTCACCAGAGGGAGATCAGCCGCTTGTCATCCCCTCTCCAACCCTGAGCTTTTATTTACTGAAGCGAATCCATCTCCCCTGCTGAAGAAGAAATAGGAGCTCACTAGCTGTTCACAAAGAGGTCCATAATCTCGGTCCCACGCTGGGGATCGTTTTGGCACCCCGTCCCCAGTTTTACTAGCCATGCCCACTGACCCCCACCCACCCCAACAAAGGAGGTTTCTTCACCCCAAGAAGACTGAGATTTGACCAGATTTGGCCTGGAGACCAATGCCATCTCTCTTCACCCAGCCCCTGATGGGCAGCCTACATCTAATAGGCGATCTAAGAGATGGCTTAGCAGGACAGAGAACACAGGGCATAGACTGGACACCCTGGTTGAAGTCCCTGCTGTCTGTGGATCAGACATTTCACCTCTTGTGCCTGAATTTGACTTTCAAACGAGTTGTAGAAACAGTGCATGTAGTTGTGGCTGGGGGAGAGGGGAGGGCGCTTCTTTCCCATGCCATGTGTTTCCTTCCACGTGGAGAGAACCTCCTGGCCTCTCTCCTCCACACTTAGCCCTTCCCAGGGAAGAAGAGTATCTCATCTCATGATGTATCAAAATGTATGTGCATATGTGCATGCATGTGTGTATGTTTGGAGAGAGAGAGACTGCCTCTTAACTCTTCTACTCTTCTTCCTGCCTGAGAAAGCCCCCATTTCCTCTCTCCCAGTGCTGTAAGTTTTATAGGAGGCATAGCCCTACAGACCACACTCTGACCTATAAGGGTATTAGGTCTGCTGTTGGTCCCTCTAGAGAGCCTGGCAGCTGACCTGGGCAGAGTCCCAGCCAGAAGGAGGGTATCACCTCCCCTGATGAGGACAGAGCCTAGGAGGGGCTCAGGTCTCACTTCTCCATCCCTCTCAGGATTCTATCCCAAAGGGGACTTGGGACTGCCTCATTAGGTAGCCACATGTTGGTTGAGATTCCCAACATCTTATACATCGAACCATAAATTGTGGGAAAGAGACAAGAAGAGAAATGTGAGAGGAGCAAATAATGTGTGGAGAAAGAGCCTTCTGGTCGACCCAGGGTGCGACTACGCCTTGTGGTACTTTGTGAAGTGCAGACTGTGAGTTGAGCCTTGTTCTGGGTCAAAGCATTTTTCCCACTGAAATGCTCCCCTGGGCATGGCTTTGGGGATTGTTTCACCCTCTTGGAACTGTTCTCCCAGGACGCTGAAGGGGCCAAGGAGAAACACCACCATCACCACCCAGCAACGCCCATACTAGAAAGACTGAGCCATAGAGCAAAGGGGCACAGTCAAGCCCCCTCTCTCCCCTCCCCCACTCCCCCACCAATAGCCTGCTAGTCCAGGCAAAGCAGCTATCAGGACCTCACCACTCACACTTGACCCTGCCTGGCTCACCCCAGTAGGAAAACCTCACAGAAATCTGAGCTGACACCCAGCAAAAGGTCAGGGGCAGCCATTGCCTCAGCGATCCTCCACCCTCTTGAGATGGTCTCAGATTTTAGGGGATCCTGGCCACATCTCTCTCCATCAAAGACACAGCTAAGGAGCAGATGACAGGAGAGACACCGGCAGGTTGGTGACCATTTAAAAATATATGAGCCCTATCTGGTTTGGCTCAGTGGATAGAGCTTCAGCCTGTGGACTAAAAGGTCCCAGGTTTGATTCGGGTCAAGGGCTTGACCTTGGTTGTGGGCACATCCCCAGTAGGAGGTGTGCAAGAGGCAGCTGATCGATGTTTCTTTCTCATGGATGTTTTTAACTCTCCATCCCTCTCCCTTCTCTCTGTAAAAAATCAATAAAATGTACTTTTAAAAAAAATATATGAAAAAAATAACAAAATCATATATTGCAAGCTGCCCGGAATGAGGCACTCCAGTGCTTTATAGACCTTACCTGGTTGGAACCTCATCCCTCCACACGTGCCTATAATAACCTCTCTTACAGGTGAGGAAGCCGGGTCAGAGAGGGCAGGTGAGTTGCCTGATACCACACAGCTGGCAAGGAGCAGAGCCAGACCTTTCTAATTAGCGGCATCTGACTCCTAGGCAGTCACAGGGTTGGGGTTTGGGCAGCAACACCAGTGAGGCTGAGGCTGCCCTGAGGCTGGTGAGAAGAACATCTCTGTTGGAATCCCTACACCCACCACCCTGGAGCCAGGCTCTGCAGGTCGGAGTCTCATCACATCAGTGGGCGCCATGCCATCCCATGGGGCTGCTCAGAGCAATTTCCACCTGTCCGGCAAGCCAGGGAAGGCCTTTTCTTGCTTGTTCCTGGGAAGATTTTGGAGGGTTAAGTCTTCCTTTTCATCAGAGAAATTCCCTTAGCTAGATGATGAATCACAGTATAAGTCAAAGCAGCAGGCAGCCCTGCTGAGTGGGGAGCCAGGACTTGATTCAGACTCGGGGGATGAGGGGAAGGCACTGCAGGTGGCAAAGGGGGAGGTGAAGGAACTGGCTCATGCCCTGCTTCCTGGGAGCTGCTCCCAGTCAGGGTTAGGAGGGCACCCCCGGGCTGACAGCGTCTACCCATGAATTTGGGTCACACGGTGATCTTTCCCCTGCCTGGTGGCATCCTGGGCACGCACTATATTTGTGGGCAGTAAAAATTGCACGCCGGGGATTTTCTCAGCTGCCCAAGGTCTCCTGGCCTCGCCCAGTTCCCAGCAGGCCCTAATTGCACAGCGCAGCAGGTCACACAGATGGCCCTTTGTCTCTGCTCAGCCAAGGTCAGCAGTGGTCTGGGAACAGCCTGGCCCTGGTCCGCGCTTTGCTGTGGAGGTCTGAAATAGCTGCTCTGAGTCAGCAGGGAATGACTTTCTAGTTGGAGAAGCCGGCACCTCGCCCAGGAAGGTCTTTTTTTTTTATCCCTAGACGGTCTAAAATCGTCTGCTTATCAAGGAGGAAGAGAAGGGAGCTCCATTTTCCTTCCACCGCACCTGCTTCTCCCAGCTGCTCGTCCAGGGGCCAGGGAGAGTCTCCCAGGACGTTCTGGGTTCTCAGATGCAGGCCAGCGGCTCTGTCTCCCTCAGCATTGCCTTACTCACCCCTGACTCCCCCTCCTTCTCAAACCCCCGACCTCAGCTTCACTCCCCTACCTGATGCACAGGCTGCAGCCTCCCCAGTGTCCCAGCTTTGGCTCTGTGTTCTGAGCTCTCTCACCTCTTCCTTCTGGCACAGACTGGTAATTCTGTAATAAACCTTCAGTTTGGCGCGTCCACGACAGTCACCCTGTTATCAGATCTCAGGGGGAAACCCTGGAAGCCAGGGTTCCATTGCTTCTCGTTCAGTATCACAATCCAATAACTTTGGTCCTGAAGACGTTGCAATTCAACTGAATGAGTGCCTACTATTCTACACCTGGTACATACCTGCTGTGTGTACAGCCTGGCTGGGTGATCTAGGGACGGACAGACAGCTCGGGCTGCTGGCATTTAAAGAGACCAGCAAAAGAAATTCTTTTTTTTAATTATTTTTAATATATATTTTTATTTATTTCGGAGCGGAAGGGAGAAGGGAGAGATAGAAACATCAATGAGAGAGGAAACATTGATCAGCTGCCTCCTGTACACCCACCACTGGGGATCAAGCCTGCAACCCCGGGCATGTGCCCTTGACTGGGATCGAACCAGGGACCCTTCAGTCCACAGGTTGACGCTCTATCCACTGAACAACACCGGCTAGGGCAATTCTTAATATATAACCTGTGGCCCAGCCGGTGTGGCTCAGTGGTTGAGCATCGACCCATGAACCAAGATGTCACTAAATTGATTCCCAGTCAGGGCACATGCCTAGGTTGTGGGCTCGATCCCCAGTGGGGGGCATGCAGGAGACAGCAATTGATGTTTCTATCTCTCTATCTCTCTCTCTTCCTCTCTCTGAAAATCAATTAAAAAAAAAAAAACACTTTTAAAAATGTATAACCTGTAGACCCTGGGATCACATAGCTATTATGTGAAAACAAGGCATTACTGTTTTATAATACATTGTAAATTACCTATCTGGGAAAGCATTTTTATGTCAAATTATATTGTTAAGGTACTATTTCACTCCTAACAAGTGCTATCATCATGGTCACCATTTGGTGATGCCTGGAATAGGTGCTCCATGATAGGAAAGAAGAAAATTCAACTGCCATTACCATTCCAGCATGGCTGGTCTATGGTAGTCCCAGCTTGAACTTGGAAATGTCAACAGGGCTGCTCACATATTCTTTGCTCAGACTCTCATCACCAAACATGGCGGGGCTCCAATGTGGCTGTCCTTCTGTGTGACCATGATCCTGCCAAGGAACACTCAGAAGCCAGCCTCACTGAGGTGGCACCTGACCCTTGTCCATCTTAGTCTAACCCCGGGCAGTGTCCATCACCAGCAAAAGAACAAAACAAAAACCTACGGTGCTCCCCCTGAATCACAACAGCAACAACTAAAAATTTAAAAAGACACAAGAATAATGGCCAGCCCTTATGGAGCACTTATTAAGTACCAGGCATTCTGCCAGGGACTTGACGTACCGTGGTTTGTGTAATTCTCTTAACAAACACAGGTGTGAGATATTATATCATCTTGGCGTTTTTCAGATCAAAAATCCGAGACCTGGAGAGAGTAAGTAACTTGCCCAAGGCCACGCGGCGGGGAAGGGGTAAACCAAGATGCAAGTTTATTTTCGCTGACCTCAGAACACGGCAGCACAGAGCTGGGGTACCTCGCCGCCACTCTCTGAATTCTTTAGAGGGGAGGGGTTTTGTGTTCCATTATTGATGAGAGAAACTGGCTTGACGGATGGCATGTCAGTACTTTAGGTATCCTGGAACAGGGCTCACGTGGCTGCTCAAGGCTGCTGTCTAGCTGAGACCGGCCCCCCGCGCTCTTCCACCTGATGGTGGAGGCATCAGCTTCGTGCCCGTGTCCACACCAGCTCTTCTGTCCTCTTTGGTGACCTGCCTGCCAGCCTCGGCACTTGTAGCCTCTCCCTTGCCCAAGAGCGATGGTAGTCACTACTGATCCCACTCGGTGGGATCTTTTGCGAAAACGATGCTTAATTTGAAAACCCTGCACTATTAATAAAAATTGGAAGCCTTATCTGAAAGATGTGGAAGGTTCTATGGGAGAATAAAATGATGTGACGTCCACTGAGATCCCTTTCCGCTATGCTCTCAATCCTGCCCTCTGTCCTCCTCCCCCAACGTCAACCAGTAAAAGCTTTCTATATGCCCCACCCTCTGTGGGGAAGAACAATACAACCTAAAACAGAAACTCGGGTGGTTTTCTTCTTTCTTAAATATGTTTTTATTGATTTCAGAGAGAGGAAGGGGGGGGGAGAGAGAGAGAGAAAGAGAGAAAGAGAGAGAGAGAGAGGAGAGAGAGAGAGAGAGAGAGAGAGACATTGATCTGTTGCCTCCTGCACACCCCCTACTGGGGATCAAGGCCACAGGCTGAGCCGACCAGGGATCAACGGGTGACCTCCTGGTGCATGGGACGATGCTCAACCAACTGAGCCACACTGTCCAGGCCGAAACCCAGGTAGTTTTTAGAATGCCATAATAGTGACAGCGGTCTTAAAAGCCTGAAAAATCAAGAGCTGGGCCCTGAACAAAACCAGTCATAAGCATTAAAGAAAAGATGAAGAAGACTCGGAGAGGAAGTACCTGGGCTTAGAGGAGGAGATAATTTACCAAAAATTTGGGAGAGGGGACTGAGTGAGAGAGCTCGTTATTTGGGGTAAATCTCAGACTCTGGGACTGAACCTCTTGTCCTGGCTGGTGGTTGGAAGTGGGAAGAAGAGGGGCTCTGCTTTGGGCCTTGGAGCACTGGGAGAAAACAGAAGCTGCCCCTCCCTCCAAGGCCACCACTCCCAAAGCACTGGATGTCCTCTCGCGTTTGGAAGCAGGTCATGGAACTGGCCGCTATCTCCCTTGTACTTGCAACTGGACGAAACCACTGATGTCCTTCAATGCAGCCGACTCTTGATTTTCATCTCTTTCACTTACTCCATCAAAGACATGCTATTTTGCAAGTCCTATTGCAAAACTTCACTGGTCATCCACATCTCCAAAATAATGAATAGTTTCTTTGCCACGCAAATTTTCAGTTACAGGGGGGAAATGGTACTTGGCGGAAAAGGACACCTTCGTTGCTTGGAAACACATTCATGTTAAGGGGGACCATTTCTCTCCCTCTCACAGCATTCCCCCCGGAGCCCATAAAATAGTCACTGCTGCTTCTTCCTCCCACATTTCTCTTTGTCTCCTTGACAGCAGGAAAAGTGTCAAGCATCCATTAATCCACTTTTTTCCTACAGAGCAGAGAATAAAGTATCTCCATCCAGTATCTTCCTTCTGTTTCTTCCTCTCTGGCATCCACCTCCCCAAAACACACACATTTTTCAAGTTCCTGTGGGGGGACATCTTAATTCCAGATGGTAACTGCAATTCCAGGGTAGAGGGGTTGTAGCATGTCTGTTCTAACTACGAATGCAGACCTGCCTTCATTCCAACTTCACTGGTAATAAAACTGATGCTTGATCTGCCCCATTTGAGTCCCATGTATTTCACTCAATGGGTTCTAAACTCAGAAGTGGGAGAAAGGGTAAAATTTATTGGGCCTCTTAAGCCCTAAAAGAGCTTGTTTCGTGCTTGATGAAAGCGGTAGATTGGAAAAAGTGGCCATAAATTCTTCTCCTCCCTGTGTCCACAGCCTTGCGAGATAGCTCCTCTCACACATAGTTGGAGACTGGGCCCATGCCTTGAATCTGGGCTGACCATGTGACCTGCTTTGACAGTAGGATGGGAACAAAGGCCACACACACACACACACACACACACACACACACACACACGTGAGAAGCCCCTGGGGATTGCTCTTACAGACTTGCTGTCTGGCTTTCCCGGGATCCACTTGAACAAGCCCAGACTAGCCTGCTGGAGAGTAAGAGTCCATGTGGAGAGAGGGCTCAGCCATCCCAACCACAGAGACCAGAGTGGCCATCACAAACCAGCTGGCCTTGCCAACCCACATGAGCCAGCCCAAGAGAGATGCACTGAGCCCAGTCCAGACCAGAAGAACCACCAGCAGAGCCCCGCCCTAGCTGTCAACCTACAAAATCATGAGCCCAATAAACAGCTACTGTTGAAGCTACTAAATTGTGGAATGGTTTGTCACAGCAACAGAGGCCTGAGACCGTGAGGAAAGAAGACACAGGTGGCATTGCTCCTGTTGCTTTCTATATCAGTGTGCCTGAGTGTCAGACCCAGAAAGACGGCCTCAGAGAAAACTTCCCACTGTCCTCCCCTTGAACCCTCTTCTCACTGCATTTTATCAAGATGTAGGAGGGACCCTGAAGACTTTCTCCAGAAAGATGTAATGGCTTTAGGGGACAAGTCTGGAAGCCCCTGGTTGAGTCTCCGGCAAACAGTTGTATTTTCTGCAGAACCTAAAGAACACCCCTTCTCAGGAAAACCTGCCGGGAGAAGGCTTGGTGGGCATTTTTGGCAAGGTGGACAAGGCAACACTTAGAACTTAAGCCCAGCGTTTACCATTGTGGACACTGCCAAACTTCCCCGAGCTTTTCAGCCATTCTCACTGCTCTGGAAGGGCTGGGAGGTGGCTAGTTACCCAGTTTCCCAGTCCAGAAGAAATGCTTTTGTGGAGCGTGGTCCGCGGGGACAAAGCCGTGTCCGCTTCTCTGTAGACACTTGGGAAGGGCAGGATTCTTTTGATGTTTACTATTGTATAGACAGCCTTACAGTGGAACGGGCATCATCACCCTCACCTTGCTGACAGGTCCCGAATGCGCAGGACCTGCCAAAACTGACCTCATTAACTCGGGGACAGAGGGGATTCTACATCATAAATTAAACTCGGAGAGTCTTTGGGAATTCTGGGCCTCCTTGACGCACATCCGACCTTGTCTAGCAGTGTGAGCCCTGGGAACAATTATGTGCTTTACTTACCTTTGCGAGTCACAGTTTGGGGGACTTATTGCCAACAAAACAATGTGGAAAGTGATTAGATAGCAAAAATGGTATTGTCCTACAAAGACATCTTCGAAATTTATTTCTTTTTTTTTTATTTAGTCAAATAACAGCGGGCTTCCCGCTGAAATTCACATTTCAGCAGAACTTACATTTACATTTTTTATTCATTTGCAAAATTGGGATTTATTGCCTTTTTTAAGAAAGTGGCCATAAATGTTTTACAGGGAGTGGGGGGAGAGGGAGATGAGAGATGAGAGAGAAATAATTCTTTGTAAAAACTGTTTGTATATTCTGTTCCCATGAAGGAAATCAAACTCCCACGTGAAATAAATCACAAGCAAAATTTTGTTCGTGTGGCCCTGTATATCAGAACTGACAGCTATCATCAGATGATCAGAAATCAAGAGAGGATGAAAACTAATTGTCATTTAAAAAAAAAAAAAAAGGAGTGGGGCCCTGGCCGGTGTTCTCAGTGGTTAGAGTGTTGGCCCAAGCAGTGAAGTGTCTCCGGTTCAATTCCCAGTCAAGAGCACGTACCTGGGTTGCAGGTTCTATCCCTGCCAGGTGGGGGCACATGCAGGAGGTAACCAATCTATGTGTCTCTCTCATATGGATGTTTCTCTCTCTTTCTCTCTCTCTCTCTCTCTCTCTCTATCTCTCTCCCTCCCTCCTCCCTTCCACTCTCTCTAAAAATCAATGGGAAAAATATCCTCAGGTGAGGATTAACAAACAAACAAAACAGAGTGGGGAGGAGTATCGTAGAGAAAGAACGTGTTAAGGTGTCAGGCTTTTTTTTTTTTTGCCACTTACTAGCATGATTTAGGGAAAATAAAAATACCTCTGAGTTCTGTTAGTAAGAATGTGGCTAATAATTTTCATCAAATATGGCAACTGTAAAGATTAGATGAGATCAGGTATCTGCCTGGCATACAGTAGGCACTCAATAAATGCACCCCTTCTGCACACTAATTATTTCCTCTGCATTCTATTCAAAGCCATTCACAATCTGGACCTGACTCAAATTTGCAAGTTTTATTTACCATCACTCATTACATTTGGCCTTCTGTCCCTGAAGCCCTGGCCTGATGTACAGCTTCTGGAAAGTTTCTTACCATTCTTCCCTGTAAAATAGGTACCTGCCCCGTGGAATTATCATGAGGTCTCAGTGAGGTTGTGTATTTAAAGTACTTGGAATCATGTCCTGTGTATAATAAGCACTCAAATGTTAACTAGCTATAAAATTTCTATTCATCACCATTAGGATTACACTAGAGGCCCTATGCACAAAGATTCATGCAAGAATGGGCCTTCCCCTGGCTGCTGGCACCGCCTTCGCTCTGGCCCCAGAGCCGCCTTTCTGCTCTGGCCACAGAGCTGCCTTTCCGCCTTCCCATGCTTCCCAGAAGCCCGGAGTGGCTGGGGCGGTGCGCAAGCATCCCACCCTGCCCCCGGCAGCTCGGTGCCTGTGTATGCAAATTAACCTGCCATCTTTGTTGGGTTAATTTGCATACTCACTCCTGATTGGCTGGTGGGCATCACGAAGGTACAGTCAATTTGCATCTTACTCTTTTATTAGTGTAGATGCTCCCTCCTATCTAACCCTGACCTCTCCTTCTCCATGTTGTCATAGATACCATGTTATTCTTCTCTGCTTTTTGAAATCCTGCTCATCCTCAGTCCCAGCTCACTGCTCCCTCTCAGGTATGGCTGCCTCTCCTGGGCTGCCATGCGCTCTCCATGTGCCTCTCCTGTCTCACGACTACATCACGTGATGGTTACTTGTTCATCTGTCTATCTCCCCTGTGAGCTTCTCAGGGTGAAGACAGTCTTTATTCACCTGTGTGTCACCAGGAAGGACACAGCAAACAGCCTGGCTCATGGCACTTGCTCAGGGAATGTTTTCGAAAGTGAGAGAAAGAACATATGCATGGCTTCCATCTCCTGCCAAACAAACAATTGCCCCTTTTTTTATTTTTTTATTCATTGTTATTTTAGTTTCAGTGGAGAAGAGATGGATTTAGACAGGTAAAAGCAAAAAGGGAAAGTCTCTCTCAATGAAGAAGTCCAGGTGGCCAGCTTCTGCATAGCTGGGTGCAGGTGCCCAACCCCCTCTTCCTCTGCTTTCCTCTGCTGGTTTCACATCGACCTGCACGAGCCATACGCCCTGCAGGGGGCGAGATGACCTCAGACATGCATCTGTCTGGTCCACGAGTCTCTGAGCAGAGTTTCTCCTTCCCACTCGTTCCATAAATGTCCCCAAATTGGAATTCATCAGCCTGATGCCCACACTTGGAGAGAGGCAGGAGGAGACACACAGCTTCCCAATGGGTTGAGTGCAGTTGCCAGAAGAAGAGGAAATGGATGCTAAACAGGCAAAAACATACACATCTGTTACAGGCGCCCCACCTGGCTTTCCAGCCCTGCTTACTTCCATGCCCTCAAACCCGCACCTGGAGACGCGGGCTCCCAGCAACACCCACCACCTGCTCTCTGCAGTGGCAGTTCGCCGATGGCCTCTCCCGTAGCGTGTGTGGCACTGTGGGGAGACCCACAGCCACCCTCCATCCTCCTGTGACCTGTTCTCTATGTGAGCCTTTGCCCGGGCCTGCTGCCCTGTGTCATCGATGTGCAGCTCCCTGCCCATGGCCAGCGTTGGTGTTTTAGGGGCCCAGATATAGGGCACCCCTTCCCTACTCCAGTACAAGACCAAGGAAGGAACAAGCCATGGAGTCAGGCCATGGGGATCTGAAATGTCACCTTCACTCTATACAGCTGTTGGAGACTGAGGCTTAGGTGGGTAGGCAGCCAGTGGTTTCCTGAGGCTGCGGCCCAGAATTGGGCAGACTTGCCCACCTGGTCCCAAACCACCCAAGCTGTAAACACCCACAGCTTGGAAGAGGAGAGAGGTGTGCTTTCTGCGGGCAGGTAGAATGAAGAGGAAAATAGAAAGGGTCCTAGTTAGGGATACCCTGTTCCTTTTCCAAACTAACCAATCAGGTAAGTCTCTGCTCTCCCAGAGGAGGAGTGATGGAGGTGAGAGAGAGGGGTGTCACTCCATGGAGATCCTTCCTCACTGAGTGGGAGGTATGGTCTCATCTGTTTGTGCACTTACGGTTCTGGGATTTTGAGAAGGAAACCTTCTCCTTTCGGGCCACGATCTCTTTGCCAGCAGCTGGAAGGAGCGCATGGGGATGTCATCCCTCTTGGAAATGAGCAACCTATACATACTGGACACCCCCAGGAAGATTCCACCTCACAGTCCGCCAACGTCAGGATGGGGCGGGGGAAAGGAGGGGAGGAAAGGGCCTTGTCACTGACCCAGAAAACCAACACGATGGCAGTTCCTTCATCTTCCGGAAAACAAAGTGTGCGGCAGCCAGCCGCTTCTGCTGACTCTGGCTTCTCTGCTCTTCCATCGAGTGCTATAGCCTGCCCTTGGGATTTATGGTCATTCTTACTCCCTAAAGACATCCCGTAAGAATGCCCGTGCATTCAGGACGCATTGTTCCGGCTTTCCTCACTAATTATTTTCCCCTCTCGGCTACCCATCAGCAATTTTTAAAGGCAGAGGATGTTTCTTAGAGACAGTGGAGTAGGAGACACGCAACACACGGTGCTGGGATTCTGTAGATACTTACGTAATTAAGCGTGAACCAAGCGATAGCTTTCACAGGGAAGTCCTGTGCACAGAGGACCCCCGCCCCCCGATGCCATGGGAGACCCAGGGGAAACAGAAAGGGGGAGCCGGGCCTTGAACAGACAGCCATTCCCAGGCTACTTCCTATGAATGGGAAATGACTTAGCAAAGCAAGCACATCTTAATACAGCGATTTTTGTTAAGGAGATGGCCCACTGCACCGACAGGGTCCTCTTGGTGAGAACATGGAGGCTTTCTGTCTGTTCTCTGTCCAAGGAAAATATAGGCTTCAACTGACAAATTATTTTGTTTTCAACCCACAGACCATGAAAATCCTATAAACTAATCATGTTTCCCTTGTTACGCTGGCTGCTGGGAAGCTCAAAGCCAATATTCAACCCACTGACAACAATGTTATAGGACCTTGTAGCAGGCAATTTACATACTAATCTTAGTTTTACCTGGTTTTCCAATCCTCAGTGTTCCTTAGCCTGGTTTCTTGGCCCAGTTAGTCTGCTCACTGAGTTCAAGACTCCCTGGCCTCCACTGACCCACCATTTCAGAAATAGGTCCCAGCTGCCCTGCTCTGCTTCTCTGCTCCGGGTTTCAGAAGATGCTCATCATTACATACAGCTGGTCGCTGACCCCGCAAAGGAACAGGTAAGAGGTGCCCGAGATGCAGTGGTTTAGTGCCTTTGGGGAGAAGGGACTGGCCTAGAGAGAAATCCCTAGAAACAGGGCTGAGAGCAGAGCAGACCATGCACAGCCTGAAGGATAGTTAGCCTTGCAGAATGGGGCTGGTGTCCCAGACTGGGACTTGCCGGGGTGAGGCAGGGGGTCTTTCTAAGAGTGGGGACACATGCATATGCTGTGGAAGTTAGAATCACAGGGACTTCACCTGTCTTGCCCACAACCACTCCCCCAGCGTCTGGAACAAATGCCTGGCATACAGTTGTGCTCAGCAAATGTGTGTCAAGTGAGCGACTTAATCAATCAGGAGGCGGCCCAGGGCCTGGGCTGGTTCTGAGCCCACAGGTGAGTGTGGGGAGAGGCAGGACACAGAGAGCAGGAGCTGGTAAGTTGCAAGAGGGAACGTCCACTAGATATTGCAAAGTCACTGCCCCGGGGTCCGGAAATCTACATGTGAGCCGCTGGATGGAGCAAGCCCAGCTGATCTAATCACCCCATCAACAGGCCTCTAGTGACCCCAGTGATGAGCAAGGCACACGGGATAGCACAGAAATGGGTAAAATGTGGCCCCTGCCGGACTTAAGCTCCTGGGCTAGTGGGAACACAAGCAGAGCAGTGGTCTGCATGGGATATACAATGATACGGGGAATATCCTTCCCTCAACTTTACCTCGGAGTCCAGGAAGGCTTCCCAGAGGAGGGGACATGGAGCGGGGTTCTGATGGCTGAGAAGGAGTTCCCAGGAAGCATGTTGGACCTGGAGGAGGAGAACCCGAGATCCCGTGGCATCCACACGATCCGTCCCTCTGCTGATTGGCATTCCGTTTCCCCAGCTAAACCTCCTCACCACCGGGTCTCCCTCTCTCCTTGCTGTTGCCTTTCAAATCAGGCCTTTCATCTGGAATCCCTTTGAAGCCCGCCGGCTGGCTGTCTTCCACTGTTCAAAGTGCCTCCTGCACCCGCTACCTCTCGGCAGTGCACTGAGCCATCGCTGGTGGGAGGTTTAATCGGTGCGCCCTTTAGGAGAGTAATTTGGAAAACGGTTTCAGAAGTCTCTTCTAAATGACCATGCCTGCACTATTCTCAGTAACCCTGCTTCTGGAGGTCCATCCCAAGAAAGAAGTCCCAACTTTGCAAGGAAAAAAGAAAAGGCTTGATGCCTAGACATGCACTACCCCAGTGGTCGGCAAACTCGTTGGTCAACAGAGCCAAATATCAACAGTACAACGATTGAAATTTCTTTTGAGAGCCAAATTTTTTAAACTTAAACTTCTTCTAATACCACTTCTTCAAAATAGACTCGCCCAGGCCGTGGTATTTTGTGGAAGAGCCACACTCAAGGGGCCAAAGAGCCACATGTGGCTCACGAGCCACAATTTGCCAACCACTGCACTACACCCTGCCCCCACGCATGTGCACATCTAACGATGGTGGCTGTTTCCTCGCCGCCTTGAATCTGGGCTGGTGTGCGACTTGCCTTCGATATGCAGGAGTAGTAGAATGGCAGAAGTCACAGGGTACTAGGTTTAAGCCTAGGCCTCAAGAAGTTTTGTTATTTTTGTCCTCTCTCTCTCTCTCTTTCTCCTCTTATAGTACTGCCCTACCACATGCCCAGGGTAGCTGGAGACCAAGCTAGTCTGCTACAGCATGAGAAGCCATGGCCATGGGATGCGCAGACTGAGCCACAGCTGACTACAGAAACCATATAAGCCCATCCAAGCCCAGAAGAATCGCCACCCGACCCGCAGATGCATGGGTGATAATTAATGCTCTTGCTTAAGCCACAGAGTTTGGAGGTGGTGTGACCCAGCATTGTGGTGGCAACAGATGCTGGTACAGATGTGATGCTCTACCTGTCTCTAAGGATCCGTTGGGTCCTTTTGTGACCCAGGCTCTCCGGTGGGTCCCTGGGAACGTTCACACAGCCCGATCAGTCCAGCAGGGGAAAGGGCAGCCCTCCCATGTCCCGGCTGGAGGGGAGGGAGCAGGTGCTCTTGGATCTCATGGAAGCTGAGGGGCCTTGGGGAGGTGAGGGGTGGAGAAGTGTGGCAAACTTCATTCTTAGCAAGCTCCTTTCCTCTGTTCGTCCTCCAGTTACAACAATCTGCAAAAAGAGTGCCATTTCCCTTCCATCTATCTTCCCAGGTTATTAAATATTTCTAGTCTAAGCTGAGTTGGCAAAGATTCCTCCCTCGGCATCTGTACTGTTTAGTATCTGAGACCCTGCTGTGAGAAACTATTATATTCCCTGTTAAAAAGTAACAGAATTATAATAATCTATAATAATAAAAGGGTAATATGCTAATTAGACCGGATGTCCTTCCTGACGGAGGGAAGCAGCCCGGGTCCTGGGTGCCAGAGGGAAGCTGGTGCTGGCAGCCAGGGGAAGGAAGGCCTACTCTTGCACGAATTTTTGTGCATCGGGCCTCTAGTAATGATGATGATGTTAATGATGATGATGATGATGATGATGATGATAGAAGCCACATATATTGAGTCCTACTACATGCCAGGCACCATTATAAGCATCTTACATGTGTGAAGACAGTGAGCCTTCTTGACTATTCTGTGATGCAATTATTCTTAACCCATTTTACTGATGAAGAAACTGCGACACAGAAAGGTGAAGTCACGTGCCAAAGGTTATACAGTAAGTAAAAGCATCCGTTTTTCCCAGTAAGTAATTCTGACAGAGCAAATGACCCAGACTTCAGACTAATTTGGATAACATCCAAAATCACTATTATGAATCACAAAGATAATTATTTATTAAAGCTCTACTGTAGGTCAATGTATTTAATTGAATTCCCACAAGAGCCCTTTTAGGTGTATATTACCCTCATTTTCACCCTGGGAATTAACACCCAGAGATTTTTAAAGATTTCACCCCCCTGTATGGCTAGAACATGGAAAAAGAGGGATCGAACTCAGGGCTGCCTGCCTCCGCTGGAGGGCACACCCTCTGGTTCAGGAATGAGACTCTTGAATTCTTACTTCTCTTCCCTCCCAGACTGTTGCTAGGGCCTAGCACTTGCAAGCGACCAGGAAATGATATTGCCATCAAAGCAGTGATCATTGGCTACTCTTCCTCTCTCCTTCCCTGGGCTCTCTGAGGTGGCACCTTACAGCCTGGTCACTGCCCGTATCAGGATGATGGATGTAGGTCAGCGATGGAAACTGCTGCGGGCAGGCACAGAGCCCACCGCCCACGGAGCCCTGGAAGCTGCCCGATGCTCTGCCCTGAGAGGCGTGTAGGCTGTCCCGGAAGTCTGGAGAACAAAACCATTTTTCCCCTTGGCACCCAGCACAGCGGAAGTGATGGCAGGGCCAGAAAAGCTGGAGCCCGCAGCCATGGAAAGGGGACGGGCTATCGCTGCAAAGGTGGCAGCCACAGGAAAGTGAACCAGAGCCAGAGGGAACTGACCCCCCCCCCAGGGGAGAGAGGAAAGGGGAGTAATGACTCCCTTTGAAACACTGGGTCCAGAAGATGATGTTTCAAAAGGGAGAGCTGAGGTCTGTATCGACGTGGGAAAGGAGGCCCTGGAGAGCAAGGACGCGGACAGAGGGGAGGCCTGTGTGGCAGTCTTGAAAACTCAGAGACCTAAAATAACCACAAAAGATGGTCTGAAAATTAAATATTTAACTACAAATAGGTTATAGTGGGCAGTCATTCCTAAGCTGATATCTTCCCTGACAAAGATCAACTTAGATCTTTCCTGAGCCCATTTGCCTTTTTGCCTCTAAGATAACATATCTGTGAGATGTCTGGGTAACTTGTAACTTCCTTCTTTTGCTGGAGCCCCTGGGGCACAACCAAATGTGGTGGGCGCCAGGACAGATACTTCAAATTCCTTCATTATCATGTTAATTGTTCCTGTACCCACCTAAGTATGTGTCCATCATTTTACTGTTTATCCAATCCCAGGGGTTTCCCACCGTTTGACTTTATCCCACCTCCTTAATCCATCACCAATGAATTTCATGTAGCCCACCTATGTCCCTCCTTTGATTTCAATGTATAAATACAGATGTAACCCACCATTCCTTGGAGCATTATCTCAATTCATTGAGGTTCTGCTTCCCGGCATATGTCGACAGTTTGGCTCAAATAAACTCACTAAAATTCTTTACAGGTTTCAATGTTTTTTTTCGTTAACAGATACTGGCCATAATTTTAGAATCGAAATACCTATAAAAATAAAAAGTAAACTACAGCCCTCTGGATTGCCACCGTGGGCGGTATGACCAGCTTTCAGCTCCCTGAAAGGGGTGGAGGGAGAACGGGAGAGAAACGCTCTGGGCAGATAAATGCCTAGACGGTGTGATGCCTGTCGTGGCCACTAGGGAGCGGAGGAGGCGGGAAGCAGAAGCAGGAGCCCCTGGGATTTCACAGGCTGGAGACCCCGTGCATTTTTCTAATTCAAATACGATAAGCCTCAGAGGCCCTCAATGCAAGATGGTCTGTACGCGTTTCCAGGCTTCCCGAGAATGACAAAGGCGCCTTCCTCCTCGGAATTATTCAACTCAGTTTCCTCCGAATGCGGGTAACAGTAGCATCTCCCGAGAGGGGTTTGCGAGGGTCTAGATGAAACGCCTGCGCAGTGCCGGCCTGTCTGAAGCACTCGATCAGGGTCAGCGCTCACTTGCAGTAACCGCAGCAGCGGGTGCTTTGCAGGGTTTGCGTGAGAACCAGATGCAGCCCTGGTGGGGCACGGAGGTCAGCGATGGGTACCATGTGGCCAGCAATGTGGACAGGGGACTGAGTGAATAGAAACTGTAGTCAGAGATGGGTCCCTGGAGGATCAGACTGTGTTTTTATCACTGTTGTATTCCCAAAGCCCAGTGTAGCATCCATAGAGTTGATACACAGTAGCTATTGGGAGGGGGAAAGGAGGGAGGGAGGAATTAGAAAAGTGGAAGAAAGGGAGAGAGGAATAGAGGGAGGGAGGGAGGAAGGAAGGAGAGGAAGAGAAGAAAGCTACACACGTGCTTCGGTGGAGAAGTGTGTGGAGGCCAAGGTCACTGCCTTTGAAAAGGTCAATGAGTCTGAGAGGGAAGTACCAGACGCGCCACCCTCAGAGGCATCAGGGTCCCTCAAGGTAATGATGGACTCGCTGAGGCCAGGAAGCCCACGAGTCAGGTCTTCAAGAACTTAAAAGAGGGGCCAGGAAGTTGAGAAAAGATGGGGGAGCTGGAGAGCAACATGAGTCTCAGAAGAAGGACTTCCACATGAAGACAGGGGGGGCGGTGAGGGGGCCACGAGGGAGCATCTGAGGCAGGAGAATGTTCTGTGGCCTCGGCGCCCTGTGCCGCTCCTCCCGGGGAGCGGGACAGGCAGCCTTCAGAGAAGAACGGGAGGCAGGGAGAGCAGCCAGGGCTCGGGGCCGTGGGTTTGCCCGTGTCACCGTCAGAAGGGATGGTCACAAGTCACAAACATAAGCACGCACACTCGCTTCAGTTTTATTTGCCTGTCGTTTGACAAGCCTCTCCTCCGCCTCTCCTCCTCCTTGGTGGAGAGAAAGTTAAATCGAGTCCAGTTCAGTCCACGCTGCCCTGGGCAGTCATTTTTCAGTTCCTTCTACTTTAAGACTTAGTCTTATCTCAGGTAAATGTTCAACCTAATGTAAGTATCATCATCCTCATCATCCTCATCATCCTCATGGTTGGTAATTAGAATGTGAGCTGTGAGAGGGCAGGGAAATGGACTGATTTACTTACCACCATGTACACAACACCGGGAACATTGCCTGGTCCATTAGTTAGGTGCTCAGTAAATATTTGTTGAACACCAGATACACACTCTCCTTCCAACCATGGGACTCCCTGCTACCCATTCTGGGCACACCCAGCTGCTGCATCTAGCATATGACATATGCCATGGTCCCTGGGCCCCCAGCAGGGTCTCCCGTGCAGCCCCCCACTCTGGGTAATTACATCAACTCAGGGCCCTTCCTTTCCCAGAGCTGCTGGCCCCTCACGGCACCGGGAAGTATCCGGGGTGGAGAGGCAGTCTGGCCCTACCTCACTGCAGGCTCCACTCAGGCCCTGCGAGCTGTATCAGTTACCTCTTGCCACAACAGTGCTGCATAACAAGCTACCCCAAACTCAGCGGCTGATAGCAGCAGGGATTTATCGTCCCGCTCACAGGTCCATGGGCCAGCTGGAAGGCCTGTTCCGGGGTTCAGGGCTGGGAGAGCCTGCTGGGGTCTTACTCCACATGTTTCTCGTTTATCTGGAACAGCCGACTACCCAGGATGCTGTTCTCCTTGAAGTGCAAAAAAGAGGGAGAGAAATACACCGTGCTTCTCCGGTCCAGGCTCAGACCCGGGTCCCTGGCCAACACAAGGGGCAGAGCTGGCTGGATGGAGCAGAGGATTACACTCCCCCTCTCACGGGAGGGGCTGCAGTGTCACTGGCAAAGGGCATGGAGACAGGAGGGATGGTCCACGGGGAACAATAATGTACCGGCCACCACAACTCTGCCACCCACACAGAGGGAGCCTGGGCCGACCTGTCTCTGAAGTCCCCCTCACGGTGCTTTGTGCCCGGCTCATGCGGGGTCTCTGGGTCACCCTCCCTCAGGAAGCACAGGGCAGGTTTCTCATCCTTCCCGGGGAGACGCGTGCCCCCCCCTTCCCCTCGTAAAGAGGGAAGGAAGGGTTAGATGCCCAGCCGGCATGGCTCAGAGGTTGAGCATCAACCTATGAACCAAGAGGTCACGGTTCAATTCCCTGTCAGGGCACATGCTCAGGTTGTGGCCTGATCCCCAGTAGGGGGCGTGCAGCAAATCGATGATTCTCGTTCATCATTGATGTTTCTATCTCTCTCCCTCTCCCTTCCTCTCTGAAATCAATAAAAACATATATTTAAAAAAGAGGGAGGGGTTAGGATGGTCTCTCTGCAGCAGGGCTCCCTGTCACTTCGCAGCGGCCTTACTTGTCCTCTGGGAGGGTGGGACTCATAGCCATGCTCACACCTCACAGGTCTCCTTTGAGGTTAGTCTTGGGGAGGCCGGCATCTCCGTTCTCAGTGATCTGGGTGGAAACAGAGAAAAAAGCACACCTCGCAGCTCATCTGGCTGCCACAAGGCGCTAGATATTCCACTGCTTTGCACTGGGAACGGGGGCTTCGGAGCCGGCGGGAGGGGAGACGGCACAGGAGGCAGGTGGGAAGGAAAGCACAGGCGAAACAATGCCCTCTCACGGGCTCCGAGGAGGCTTCAGCTAGAAAACATGGGTGTTCGATAAATATTTGTTTGATTTTGTTAAACTTTCAATTTGCTCCACCTCCACAAAAGAGCTCTGGCCAGAAGCACCACTGGGTGACTCCGCAGAAAATTAGCAGCGGCACAGAATGTGAGCAAGAAAGATAATGGGGGAAATTTAGACCCAAAAAAAAGCATTATTTATCTTAAATTTCTATGAGTGCCAACCTGGCCCAGGCACAATTTTTTAAGTGGTATGCACGCGTGCACGCACACACACACACCGTATTATTATCCAAAGCAAATAAATGTACTAGGCATATTTCTCACTGAAAGGAAATGGCATGAAACAAAGAAAAAGTGCTAATGCCTAGAAACTGTGGTTAATAAAAGCACAAAGCTGGCCGGCTTCTATTCTTTAATTTCTGCATTAACATTATTACCAGGCATTTGCATTCGGTGGGCCGTGGGCGGAAACGGCACTTTACCCTCTATGTAAAACACGGCGTCTTTGCTTAACCCACAGGCAACATTTCCTGGCCCTAGAATCCAAGGCCGCCCTGTTGGGCACAGACAGTCCAAGGAAGAGACAACCTGAAGAAACTGGAATGTGGCCTGCCTCTTGCTTGCAGCGAGTGGGGGCATCAGGATGCCTGGTGCGTTTAGGGAATGCAAAGAGCTTCTGCAAAGGTTCTGAGGTAGCAACGACACAGAGTATTCAGGGAACCAAAGGCCAGTGTGGCTGGGACCCTTAGTGGGAGAAGGATGATCCTAGTGGGTGAAACTGGGGAAAGATCAATGGCCAAAGCATGCTGGGCCTCAAAGGCCACGTTAGTTCCTGTTTGATTGATGGCACCAGCGTTTGGCTTATTTCAGCACGTCTGTTGAGCAGACATGATTGGTTGGCACATACAGAGTCCAATAAATAATCAGATCTTTCCCAACTCATGTTATAAGACCTTCCCTCTTGTAGATTTTTTGTTTTACATGCATCTTAAATGTCTTCTGAAGCAATGTTCTGGAAGAAAAAAACACAACACAACACAACCAATTGGCCATGAAGAGAATTGTTCTAAAAAGCACAGGTCTCTTCTTTCATCCTATCAGGCAGCTGAGAGATTGAGGTCCATAGCAAAAACTGACTGGCTGTTCCTGTCACTCTGGGACCACAGCGAGACAATGTTTCCCAGCCTCCTCTGTGGTTGGTTGGGACCTTACGGCTGAGTCCTGCCAATGGGTTGTGGGCAGAAGTGATGTATGCCACACCCATGCTTGCCCCATAAAAACTTCCAGGTGAGTATGCGTTCTCTCCATTGCTATTGGCTTATTGGACCTCAGTGCCCAGAGCAGCCATGGAAGCCACTTGTGGAAGACGGGGAAGCCACCATCAGCCTGGATCCCTGAAGGACTGTGTGGAGCAGAGCCCACTGCCATCTTCACTCTCCCTTTCATTGGACTTCCTATGAGGGTGAAATACTCTTCTATACGTGTCACTGGGTTTTGGAATGTACGTATTAACAGCAACTGACGTTGCATTAATTAAGGCAGCGCCCAACCTGGCATTTGGCTTATTTCCTCAACGACAGTTGGGGTTGACTTTCTCAGCCTTTGGAGTTGCAGAAAGCAAGACTTGACTTGTAACCCTGGAAATCCTCTCTCAAAGAGGAGATGCTAAATTTGTTGGAACAGGATATAGGCACAGCAGGAGCCCATCATGAGGGCTGGAATCTTGGCAAGAGGGCCCTCCATCCTGGAATCCCCCGTTATGTTTTATCACTCACTACTGCACAGTCATCCCCCTCCTTCTGGGCCAGCTGAGAGCAGAGCAGAGACACAGCCTGAGCTGCTGAGAGAACACCTAAGCCTTAGGCTTCTTCATAAAGGTTTCTCTGCAGGGTCCGCTTGTAGATCCTGCAGACCGGGGAGCTGCCGCCTGTCAATCTCCGGTATTCTGGGCAGGTCCTGCGAACCCCCTTCCAATCGCTGACAGACGGGGACAGCAGGCTGTCTATGGTGGGCATTAGTCTATGTTCCAAGTCAGCAGAGGTTTGGGATTGGTCGTTTTCTGGTCCTAGTCAATTTCACATTTGGAAACTTCCAGTAACAGGGAGGAACCTGAATAAAGGGCAATATTCAAAAGATCTATGCCTCTTTCAGACCATTGGCCACTGCTTTCTCTTTGGTGCTGAGTATTGATCCTTTCCCCTTATTATGGGAGTCCTCTCCCTGGGGAAAAAGGCCTGGTGTAATTTCTACCTCAGGCAGTTGAAGGGCGAAAGCTGAGCTGTATATAAATGTATATGTGTGTGTCTGTATGCTGCGTTCATGTGTATGCGTGTGTGTGTGTGTGTGTGTGTGTGTGTGTGTGTGTGTGTACTGAAACAAACCTCTGTGGCAATGACAATTCATTTGGGTTTGACAATAGCAAAGCCTTAGGTGTTCGGTAAAACGTGCATGTTACTGTCACCCAGCAGAGAGAAGGGCAGTGAACAAGTGAGGTGTTGCACGCCCTGTGTAAAGATGAATGGGTTGTTGAAAGCACTATGAAAGGAAGTCTGAACAATGCAAAAAAGCATGCATGGACTTCGAGTCAGCCAGCCCTGAGCCTAATCTGGACTGTACGGTGCATCTTGGCCAAGTTCCCTCAGCCCTCGAAGGTGGAAGTTTCTCACCTGTTAAATGGGGATAGCAGCAGCTACTGCAAGGCTCTTGGGAGGATCACCTCCCGCACAGAGTAGATATTCAACAAATGGTCACCCATATGGCCTTCCAATCAATGGACTCCTTTGCCCTATGTATTGTCCAGTTAGTTCATGTGTGTTTGGTTGGTTTGGGTTTTGGTTCAGCCAACAACCTCAGAGATTTCCTACTTGTACACCTGAGACCCTAGAGCAAAACTGCAGAGCTGCACCAACCAGGATGTAGGTGCTAGCCTCTCCCAGCACTTATTTTTAAACTTAAATTAAATAAAACTACGTAAAAATACAGATTTAGTTCCTCAATTGCACCAGCCACATCGCGGGCTCTCAATATCCCCACATGGCTAGTGGCTACTGTGTGAGGCAGAGTGCGTGTGGAACATCCCCGCCAACACAGAAAGCACTATGGACAGCGCTGGGCTAGGAAACAGTGTGAGACTTACAGCTACTTTCCAGTCACTCCAAAGGCCTGATGAAGACCATTCGTTTCCCTGCAGTGAGACTGCCCGGGGTTAGCTAACGCTCCAGGGACAGATGTGGGTCCCATCCCAGCTTTGACACATCAGCTGTGTGACACTGGGCAGGCCTCAATTTCCCACCCCTAAAGAGGGCATCGACTAGCATCTCCTTCTCTGTACTGACTGTGAGAATGAAATGAGATCCTGACCATACCTCACACGTGCCTGGCACAAAGCAATGCTAGCTATCCTTACTCCTACTACTTCTTTTACTCATTATTGCTGTTGTTACTGTTACTGCTGACATAGAGCTGGAAGGAGCCACCTACAAGCTCACAACACATCACAGATGGGGACATTGAGCCACAGAGAAGGAATTCTGCCTGGAGATGGCAAAGCCGGGACCAGACCCGGCTCTCTTCGTCCCATCGATGGCCTCTTTCCACCGGTCTGTGCTCTAAAACAATTCCATGGCCATTTTAGCTCTTCAACTTCAAGCTTTGTCTATTGGATTTGAATATTCCATCTCTGACCAACCGTGAAACCATGGAAACTGAATGGCAAATTGAAAAGGCAGCAAACAAATTAGCTTGCAAAGCCCCACAAATGATATAATCGCTCCAGTATTTAAGCTGCAGATATTCTCTGCTTTCAGCCAAGGCCTTTCTGAATCGCTTTTGTAAACCTGCACTTGTGTGTCCCACGTTCAGCCTCAGCCCACACAACATTGTGCCAGATTCCACATCCATCCTCAACCCCGAGGACTCAGAGCCAAGCTCAAGGGGGAGGGGTACCTTCCCCCTCCCATCCTCTGTGGGAAGGCCCAACCCCAGGAACAGGTCTGCAGCTCTGTCTTCTTCCTCCTCCGGAGCTCTGGGCATAAGCAAATAGGAGTGGTGACCTGTGGGTGAGGAGGGAGGAGAATTGTTTGGAGTGGACCAAGGGGAAAATTATAATGAAAACTAGTCAGAAGCATGACAGGCACTTGTGGTAGATTGCATGAACGGTCCAATTCTTCACCCCTCGCGGTATCCACACCTTTTTACCATGTAACTAGGCAACAGAGCTTTCCCACTGCTAGGGCGTCATTCCACGGACCTGTGGGATATTCTTTCGCCAAAGGAATGGAGCTTGCTGCCTCTGTCATCACCATAAGAAGAACATGACTGTTCATCCAGGAGGAAACAGAAGAGTAGATTGGGTCAGAGATGCCTCAATTTATCTAACCTAGACAATTCTATATTAAAGCAGACTGCATATTACTCCCACCCCTGCTGAGCCACAAAACATGGACAAGTCCAGCTGAGATCAATAGGGAACTCACCTTAGACCAGCCAATCCATTTCCAATCCACAGAAACATAAGCTGTAATAATAAATTATTGTTGTTATAAGCCACTGACAATGGGGGTGTTTTGTTACACAGCAATAGCTATCTAATACAGCATCCTTGATTCCTCTCTCCCTCACTCTCTATAGCAAGCCCCAAATAAATCTACTCTCTTCTTTTCCATTTCCAAAGCCACCAACTTAGTTCATTTCAACGTCATTTCTCAGGTTGGCCGCTCAGTTGCCTGATCACTGTTCTCTCACCTGCACTCTTGCCTGACTCCAATCCATTCTCTACACAGAAGTTAGGATTCTTTTCTCAAAGCAAAATTGAAATATGTCTTCCTGGATATAGACTATGGGTCAATCTTAGACTAAAACCCTAACTCCTAATGATGCCTGCCAGCCCCTGCTGACTCTCCCACGCTCCCTCCAGTTTTTGGAACATGTCACACTCCTTCCACCTGGGGTCTTCCCACATGCTGGTTCCTCTGCCTGAAATGCGTTTCCCTTTGCTCATAGCATGGCTGACTCTTTCTCTTCCTTGATCTCGTCTTAAACTCTACCCCCTCTAACCATATTTCTAAAGGAAGGCTCCATATTTCTAAAGGAAGGCTCGTTCCAACTCAAACTTATCCCTTTCTTTCTTAGAATTATTGAAACTGGATGATGTTTTATTTCTTTATCTCTCCACCTTATTTACCCAAACGTTATTTATTGAGCTCTTATTATGGGCCAGGATTTGACCTAGATGCTGGAGAGACAGCAGTCAAGAAGGCAGACCCAATCCTTACTCTCATGGACTTTCCTTCTAGTTGGGGAGATGAGGAACGGGTACTACCTTATAGCCCACAGACCTTGCTCTCCTTGAGTGTGTGGTCAGCAGGTTAACCAAGGAAGACTACATAAGCTTGAGACTACACTGGATTTATTAGAATTGGCTGCCTGTGGCATAGAGGAAGAGATAACAAGTATATACAGACCCAGCTCAAGGCCAGTTCCTTCTGTACATCATTCAGAGCCATCCCTTTGAGATGGCATGCTCATCCAGCTCCTCTCCATCCCTCCCCAAGCCTTGAGTTGTCTGTCTTCACTGTTGTTGACTTCCATTGCAGAGGGTTTTCCTCATAATCATTTGAATGGGCCCCGATACCTGAGCAACTGAGTGTGGAAGATGAACTCCCAGTGGCCGTTGTACCCCTGGACCCAGCCTACCGAACCCCAACCTATTCCTGGTTCACCTCACCCCTGTGCTCATCAGCGAGCTGGCCTCTGCCGAGCTGCACACCGCTCATATTTTCTGTCTGTTTCTCCACGCAGTCATGATGATTTATACCCGTTCTCATGAATTCACTAACTTCCCACTTTATATTTCTTCTTGCAAAACTTGATAAGTTTCCCTTCTCCGATGCCATAAATTTAGCTCCTGGTAAATACTACTCCACTCAAGATAGATAATGTAATTTCAGAGAGTGATCGTGAGATGAAGAAAATAGAGCGGGGGGCGGAGGGGGGAGATAGAACTGAGTGGATGCTCCACTGCCTACTCAATCAATATTTGTTGAATTACTAAATTAGCAAAATTATTAATCTGCTGCGAATAAATTACTAGTAAGCCTCGTCCTCTCTGAATCCAGCTTCCCTCTCCCTCGCCATTTCCTTTCTGCTTCTGAGAGTGGGACTGCATAGCTGGCTGATTCTTCCTCCAGATATGGTCCAGGTTGAGAGCCAGTACATTAGTGCAGACTGAGCTATTGTAATAAAGGAGCTGATTAAACAAGATAACAGCTAGCATCTCTTTTACCTGATGATCAAAGATGTGGTCCAAGCTGACAGGGCCCTAGGCTTCCTCCATTCGCTTTCCATGTATGATTCTGCTCCTGCCTGACCACAGCCGCAAAAGACGGGAAGGTGTTCTTTCAATCCCCATTCTACAGACAGAGAAACAGAAGACACTGCCCAAGGCCTCACAGTCAGCCAGTGTCGAAGCTCAGACTCACGCTGAGATCCCTCTGATTCTGATCCATGTCCTTGGCCACAGAAACAATTCTGCCAACCCAGAGACTGTGCTTAATGAGCTCAGGAAACCAGTGGCTTTCTTCAGCCCTTGTGGGATTCAAATAAGGTAGTTCTGCCATATTTCACACACACAAATATTAATCTTCTCACGCTTAAGCTTGTTCCCCATAATCTTTCTTAAAATATCAGCTATCTCTGCTCTGTGTGAGCAAAACAAAAACAAATGAAGAAACAGAAACATGTTTTTAAGAAGAAAAAAAACTGACTCTGATGGTGTTAAGATTTTTTTTTCATGTATTATTTTTTTAGGTTTAAAAATCAACATGCACAAAAAAACAGTCGGATTTTAATCTGACTATTATCTGCAATATCGCTCCTCGTTTGGTTTGTAGAACACACATCTGTCTGTCATAGTATCCCATACAGAAGCAAACGTTTCTAAGTGCTCCGACCCTGAATACATTAGAGTTCAGAGAATTCTGCATTCAAATCCCAGCTCCCCTGTGTCAAGTGTAAAACCAATCTGGGCTTAGGATGGGAGAGACTTTATTCAAAAAGACAATTGCAATAGGGAGAACACTTGGGCTTCAGAATCTTCAAGCATCCCAAAATCCAGCCGAAAAAAGGCTTTTCTTTCATAGGGAGGGGTTTCGGGCTTGGAAGGACTCGGGGGAAGGCGGGCAAGCGGTGAGGCTGAGCAGACAGCATGACCGAGGCGGTTTAGCAGGATTTCTCTTTGTGGCCGGCCTCATGGAACAAGCTGGCCTGTACCGTGGTGCTGGCTTAAGCTTGAGGGTGAGCCATACCAAGCAAAACAGAGACTGACTAGACTTATAAATAGAGAGCAGGCAGGCAGCTCTGGTGGTGGGAGGGGGTGTTGGGGGAAGTGGAGGAATTGAGCAAGAAAAGAAGAGAGAGAATTCGTGGACATGGACAACAATGTGATGACTGTAGGGAAAGGGGGTGGGTGGAGAGGGAAGAGGGCATAGAGGAGTTAAACAGTGATGGGAAGACATGGAATTTAATTTAATTTTAACAAAATGTTTAGGAGCCTATAGGAAGGAGGGAAGTTTGCCTAAAGGTTGGTCAAGCCACGTCTGTGGGTCATGGTGAGCACGTGGCCACCCACCTCTGAGCTGTATGACCTTGGGGGAGTCACTTCACTGCTCTGAAGTTGGGCTTTCTTTCTTCCTTTCTTTCTTTCAAAATGCATACAGTATCTGATTTCCACCTCAAAGCATCACGAGGATCCATGAAGCCCTTTGCAGGGAAACGAGGATCTCTGTCCCCCGGGGCCCAGAAGGGTGCCCGGGACATAGTAGGTCCCTGTCCACGTCAGCGGCCATCCTCGCACACCTTCAGCGAGAGGGCTGGGCGAGGCCTCATGCACTGAGGTTTGTCAGTTGCTTCTGAAGCTGCTACTGAGAGCAAGGCTGTTCCCATGCCCTGTGCTGGAGTCCCTCCCCTGCACCTCCCCGCAAAGACAACACCTCCGAGGCACATGCTTGGTACCCCTGTGCTCCGAACCTCTGCAGATGGATTGGAAAAGTCAATAAAAGAGGAAATTCTCCTTTCTGTTGTTGTCTCATGCATCTGCTGAGAGACAATAAACCCTTTTCATCAGCGAGGACCTTTAGGTACATTTTCGACTGTGATGCCAGAACAGAGCAAAATGCTCGAAATCTGGAAACCTCCCGGGCGGCCTTTGATTTCTAGGATACGACCTAGAGGATGGGAATGGGGGCTGGGAAAGAAACCAGGCAGGGGTGAAGAAAGGGGAGTATCGCTAACCCCTCTCTGTGCCCTTCCCCAGCAGAGGGGGCTGGCAGGTGGCAGGTGGCAAGGTTTACTTGTCTGAGGGGCCTGGGAGCACCCACTACCTCAGGCGCTGTCCACGAACCGTTTTGTAGATGGGTTCCAAGATCCCACGCTGAGCTCTGGGGCTCTTCATGACCCAGCGCTGCGCCCTCTCATCTCAGTTCCTCCCACTCTCTCCTCTGACCCTGCGGCCACATCGGACACCTGGCTCTACTGTTCTTCCACCGGGGGAGGGGGGCTCATCCCCCAGGCTGCCTCCCTGGCTGTTCCCTTGGCCTGAAATCAGGCCCCCTCCTCACCTGACTCGGGTCTCTGCTCCCCTCCCCAGAAAGGGCTCCCGACCCCCTGTGTGAAACAGCAACCCTACCGCCTCTGTATTCTCTTGCCATGATTCCTTTTTGCTCCTGGGGCTTATTAACACTTGAAATGATTTTTTAAATCTTGTTTGCCATGTTCTTGTCAAGCCCCTAGAATGTAAGCTCCATGATGTCCATGACTTGGTCTTACAGTATACACCACCAAATCCCCAGCACCTAGATTAGCTCTCTACACATAGTAGTTGCTTTATAAATATGGCTCTGTTATCTCACTTAATCCAGCCCGGGAAGTAGGACCGTAGTTCCCATTTGACAGATGAGGAAATGGAGGCCCCCAAAAATAGAGCCACTGTCCAGGGTTTGGCAGCTAGGAAGAGGCAGGCCTGGCTTTGAATCCACATGCATCAGCTGCCTCCTTAGAAGCGACGCTGTTAGAAGTGACTCTGAGTTACCCACATTCCCTTAGGACCGTGGTCGGCAAACTGTGGCTCGCAAGCCACATGCGGCTCTTTGGCCCCTTGAGTGTGGCTCTTCCACAAAATACCACGGCCTGGGAGAGTCTATTTTGAAGAAGTGGCATTAGAAGAAGTTTAAGTTTAAAAAAAAATGTGGCTCTCAAAAGAAATTTCAATCGTTGTACTATTGACATTTGGCTCTGTTGACTAATGAGTTTGCCGACCACTGCCTTAGAATGGTTTTGCCATTCCTGGCCTAAACCGTGCAGAACGATGGGGCCACAAACTCCAGCTCATCCGGGTGCCAGCCACGTCTGTGACCCCAGCCACACCTCCAGGATCTGATATTCGAAGTCCCAGTTGCCAAGATCAAATGCATTGAGATTATCTGCCATCCTTTTGAAATTATTTATTTTAAGCAGCTGACAATGGACACCCTTGTCCACCTTAATAGCATCTTAATGGGACACGCAGTGGGAGCAATGGTCCACAGGTTACCTGATTTTGGCTAAATAGCAACTCAAATAGCCAAAGCACTACTTAATGGGCACTCTCTATTCAAAGTCAAGGTGTAGGTGAGATGAGAAAGAGCCGTTGACTGTGCCAGGTCCTGGCTAGACCCCTGAAGCCCCAAGGAGGCAGCATGGAGCCTGGCAAAGAACTCAGCTTTAAGAGCCAAATGAACATGAGAGCTTCCCTTCCATTTGCTACCTGCAAACACAATGGGGAGAGGGGTGGGCAGAACCTCTCTGAGCCTCATTTTCAACATGTGCCGAATGGGGGCTGGGAGACATAGCAGTGGTACCGAAGCCCATGGGTTCCTGTGAAGAATAGCAATCCTGTGCCTACGAAGAGCTTGTCTGGCTCCCTGGCACACAGCGAGGGTTTAATGCACGGTAGTTGACACATTTCCCTTCAATGGGCCTGTTTCCCTGAAACCAGTTGCCCCCAAAGTGGGGTCTTTATTCACTTTTTAATAAAGACGATATGTGATTACCTCCGGGCCAGAGGAGACGTGCTCATTCTTTGAAAAGCATTCGTTGATCACCTGCCTTGTGCCGGGCTCTGTGCTCAGCTCTAAAAGAGACAGAGATGAAGAAGACATGAACCTCCAAGAATAAGTCCCTGGTGGATACGTCTATGCCGGTAATATTGCAGTTTGCCTTCTAAATTAACTTTCTTTCCTCGTGCTTAATTAGCATCATTTCTTCTACGTGCTCGGCAATTGGTTCCATGAATTGTTAAGACCGTGAATAACTATGGGGGTAATAGTACTTTTTGGGTTTGCATTTTATTGCATCCTTTCCTGTTTGATTCATTTAATAGGTATTTACTGGCCCTTCCCTATGTTCCAGGCACTGTGTCAGGTGTCGGGGATATAAGAGTAAGCAAAGCGAAGACTCTGCCTCCAGGGAGCCCTATCTAGTTGGGAGGTGCAGTGGTTTTCAGACATGTCTGCAAATTCTTCAATCATCTTCTCATAAAGAGGTGGGGTCTATATCCCTCACCTTGACCCTGGTCCAGCTTTAAGGATTGGTTGGTCAATAGAGCGAAGAGGAAGTGATACAATGTGGCTTCCAGGCTGGGTCATAAAAGCCAACACAGCTTCTTCCTGGCCAAGGGAACGCTTGTGCTGGAGCTGCCAGGTGAGAAGTCTGACCATCCTGAGGCTCCCATACTGTGAGGAAGCCCAACTAGCCCACATGGGGAAGTCCTGAACCTACTGGAAAGGACAGAGATGCCAGACCAGGTCCCACCTGCTCCCAGTCCCCAGCTGCCCCAGCCACCATCTAGCTTCAACCACGTGAGAGACCCGAAGCCAGAACCACCCAGCTGAGACTTTCCTACATTCCTGACCCACAGAAACCAGGAGAGGTCATGAAATGATTCATGTTGCTCTAAGGCAGCAAGTTTGAGAATGGTCTGTATCGATAGACAATCAGAATAGGTTGGAAACCATAAATAATAAATAAATAAACAAACAAACAAACAAACACTTTTAACACTGCTAAGAAAAGGAAAGCAATGCAAGAGAATAAATTGACATGGATGTCCCCAGGGGAGGCCTCCTTAGCGGGGGGACAATTACACAGAGACCTAAGAGAAGGAGCCTCATGACTATTTACGGTACGAACATTCCCAGAGAAGAAAGTAGCAAGTGCAAAGGCCCTGGGGCAGAAGTGTGTTTAGCATGCTCAAGGTCAAAGAAGGAGGAATATATAGCTGGGACATGGGAAGGAAGGGAGGAAGAGAAGAAGGTGAGAGGGAGAGGCAGTAGGGGCCTGATCGTGCAGTGCCTTACAGGACAGCATCATCAGGATAGACGTTAAATATCCTCAAGCCAAGAAGAGAGCTCTCACCAGGAAGAGAATCAGCCGGCATCTTGATCTTGGACCTGCCAGCCTCCAAGAACTAGGAGAAAATAAATCCCTGTTGTTGGTGCCACCCACCTGTGTCTCCTCTCGCACTGCCCTGCCTTTCCCGACTCCCGGGGCCTCTTCCTCTGGACACACACATATGCACTCCGGTCCCAGCAAAGGCAAAGCAGACAGCTCTGGAATTCTAAATAGTCTGCAGACTAAGCCTCTTGTTTTAATGATTCTAATTTATCTCCAACATTATCAATAATAAATCAAACTAAGTGGAATTAAAACAACTTCCCCTGCAGCTGTGTCATGTTCTGTTGGCAAAGACAACCCCCTTCAAAAGGCCTTGCTGATCCCCAGCCACCTCGGCCGGCCACGGGGCGCAGGTTCCTCCGGAAGGTGCTCAGCAGCTTCCCTCCGCGGCGAAAGATGTTTTCCACTTACGCCTAGTGCTTACTGCATGCCTGGCACGTGCCATACACAGTTCTAGGGACACCACACACATTACCTCATTTAATTTAAGCCTATGGAGTAGGAATGAGTACACCCCCATTTTACTGATGAGGAAACTGAGGCACAAAGGGGTTCCATGACCTCCTGACAGTCACAGAGCTGGGACCCAAACCCAGACCTCCCCAGCCCCAGTTCCACATCCTCTCCCAAGAAGAAGTCATCTGGTCTGCAGATGGCAGCCTACTGTTCTGGTAAAGGCTCGGGGTGTAGAGGTAGAAGTCTGGGTCTGAGTCCCTCCTCTGCCTTTAATGATAATAGGCGCTCAGAGATTACCCAGTCTTGCTGCGCTTCCTTTTCCATCATTAGATGGGCAGTTTATAACTCTTACAGAGCCACCATCTACGCAACTCCAGAGGGGATCATGTACAAAGCACATGGGAACAGCGCCCCCTGGAGAAGAGCCTTGGGATGAATACAACCCTCACGGAGTTGCAGGGAGATTTTGGATTAGTAGCTGTGTATCTGTGTGTGCATGTGGGGAGGGGAGGGCAGGGTTGGGAAACAGCCCATTCGACAATGCTCGATGCTGCCTTGGTGTGCAGGGAGACAGAGGGCATGGATATGCACGCATGCACAGTTCTGTCCCATGATACACATTTTCTGATGATAATGAAGCCTATGAGTGAAGTTTGTCAATGACGAGAGTCTGGAAACCGCCTTGAGTTGAGGTTGGCATCTCAGACTTCTCTACGGTGGGTTGAGAAATGGCCACGCTGTTCTCCAGCTTCCCCCCCCCCCCAAGAAGAGGCATCTGTCTCTCACTTCTGGGCCTGGAGTGGCCTTGTGGCTTGGTCTGGCCCACAGAAGGTGGCAGACGTGGCCCATGTGAGTCCTGAGCCCAGGCCTCCATCAGCCTCGCAGCCTCTGCTCTGGTGGCTTAGCCTTGAGACTCACGTGAGCAAGTCCAGGTGAGGCTCCTGGGGGAGGAGAGGCAGTGGTCCGGTCACCCCCACTGCCCATACCACAGCCAGGCCACCCCCAACACAGAGCCACTCAGCTGACCAACAGCTGGCCACAGGCACGTGCATGAGACCAGCCAGGATCGGAAGAAATTAACCAAGCCCTGGAGCCCAGCCCCTAATGCCACCGGCGGAATCGTGAGCTAATAATGGCTCCATCCTTAAGTCATTAAGTATTGGCGTAGCCTGTTACATGGCAAACACTAAATGATAAGACATGGTGCCCCCAAACCATCAGGGTTCTGGTTGTCAAGGGAGGGTCTGCCCAAATATCACATGATCACACTCATATGTGGAATCTAAGTAACAAAATAAACTGACAGAATGGATCCAGAGACACAGAAGCATGGAGCAGAGTGTGGAATCTCAGAGGGAAGGCGAGGGAGGGGGTGTGGGTGAGAGATCATCAACCAAAGACCTTGTATGCATATATGCATAACCCATGGCCAAGACCTGAGGTGGGGAGATTGGGGTGGGGCAGGCTGGAGGGGGCCAATGGGGAGGGGGAATGGGATATGTGTAATACTTTCAACAGTAATAACTTTTAAAAAATAAAATAAAAATAAAGGAGAGGGTCTGCCTGCCATGGGAAAGGCTCCCTGACATCTGTGGATATGGGGTACGCCTCCCCCTAGCTGGCCTGTCTGAGCCCCGGAAGTGGCAGGAACGTTCTGTTTGTTGTTTCTACAACCCAGCACAACCCAGGTCAGCTTTGCCTCACCCCTCCTTGCTGTTTCCCATTCGCGCACAAACATATCAGAAAGGAGACGTGGTCGTCTCTGCACGTCCGCTAAGCCCTAGCTTGGCAATTGGTGCGGTGGCTCTGCAGCGCAGGTGGCCCCTGGGACCGGGCTTTAATGGGGTCCACTCGGCAGGATGCCTTTCAGACCGAGCAGCAGCCTGGGTCCTGCTGCGGGGAGCAGCCCTGTCCTCACTTACAGATGTCGGGGGTGGGGTTCAGGAGTCGAGGAGATTTTATAGGACTGCCTAGTGGCATGATGGGGGTGGGGGGCCTTCAGGGAAGGCCCCAGCCTCAGAAAGTGCACCCTCCTTCCTCCAGAGCCTGCCAAGCTAACGCCTGAAATTCTGCCCTTCATTCCCTTCATCCCGAGTAACGGGAAACGCTCTGGCATTAACATGTATACGGTCTGAGTAACAAAGCCAGTGTAACCAAAGCGAAAAGGCGATTTCCCGGAAGGTGTTTGCAAAGCACACGACGGACAAAAGATGAGTGTCCCAAATATATAAAGAATTTCTACAAGCCAATAACAGAAAGACAAACCGCTTGGAACAATGATGGATAAAAGCCATTAAAACACAATGCACGGATGAGTTCACCTGAATGGCCAGTAGATGTACAACAAGGCGCTCAGCCTCCCTGGGAGTCAGGGAGAGAAAGACAAGAAGCAATTTGAAGATACCCACTCACTCCCCTACCAGGAAGGCAAAGATCTTCACCGGGGGAGCAGGAATTCGTGCAGCCACTTTGGTGAGAAAGTGGCACCTACCCTAAGACCCAGCCATTCCACATCCCAGATCTAAAACAAAACATCTCCTCAGACATGCACAGACAGCATGCCCAGGGTGGCATCATTGTAATAGCAAAAAATTAGAAACAACCTAGGTATCCATTTAGAGAGGAAGTAATAAATAAATCATGACATAGTCATACAGTGGGATTCTATACCAATCTTAAAATGAGTGAATTAAATTTGCATGTATTGTCATGAATAAAATATGTTGGTATAAAAAGCAAATGGTAGAAGGTTAGGTAAAATATTCAGTTTATGTAAAATTTTAAAACTCTAGAACAATCCTGGATATGTGAAAAAAAAGTATAAAGTCCCATGCCCTGGCTGGTGTGGCTCCATTGGTTGGGCATTGTCCCACGCACCAAAAGGTTACCCGGTTTGATTCCTGGTCAGGGCACACGCCAGGGTTATGGGCTCAATCCCCGGTAGGAGGCGTACAGGAAGCAGGAGATCAATGTTTCGCTATCACATCAGTGTTTCTCTCTCTCCCTCTCCCTTCTTCTCTCTCAAAAAAAAAAAAATCTTTAAAAAAAATGTAAAGTTACAGACCACCCACCAACATTAGGGTAGGGCTACCTCTTGGGAGGTAGGAAGGGGTCAGGGAGTAAAGAGGTCAGCAAGGGGGCCTCCAAGAGTATCGAGAGCATTTAATTTATTTAGAAAGAAAGAACCAAGATAAATAAGGCAAAATGCCAACACTTATTAAACTGGGTGATGGATACACAGTTGTTTGTGATTTTATTCTCCTTTCTTTCTTTCTTTCTTTTTTCTTTCTTTCTTTCTTTCTTTCTTTCTCTCTCTCTCTCTCTCTTTCTCTCTTTCTTTCTTTCTTTCTTTCTTTCTTTCTTTCTTTCCAAGGGCTGGCTCTTGGTTGCTGTGTGGCTTGGGAAGACTTTCTAGACCTCTCTGTGCCTCCATTTTCTTATCTATATATCAGGTAATAACAGTACCTTTCACATGGTAGAAAGGATGAAAAAATTAGCATATGCAAAGTTCCTAGGCCGTGCCCAGCAGTGAGCACTAAATACATCTTGGATATTAGTGTGGCGTTATGGTTAAAAACTGGCCAGCCTGAATCCTTAGACTCAGAACAGACTCCCGGTTGCCAGGGGCTGGTGGGAGGGTGGAGGAAGGGGAGTAACTGCTTAATGGGCGCAGGGTTTCCTTTTGAGATGATAAAATGTTTTGGAACTAAATAGAGAAGGTAATTTTACAACACTGTGAATGCATTAAATGTCACTGAAATGTTCTCTATAAAATGGCTAATTTTATGTTATGTGAATTTCACCTCAATTAAAACATGAGAGAGACTGGCCAACATGCATTCCCAACCCAATTCACCATGTCTTAGCCAAATCTCTATTGCCTCTTCTGTCAAAAGTAATGATAACACCTTGCCCATAGGTCACATGTGAGAGCTAAATTAGGTCATTATGCAAATCAGGCCATGCGCAGAAAGCACTTGGCACATAGTACATGATGAAGAAATGACGCCGATTATTCTTTGAGTTTAAGGGCTGAGTCAGGAGTACGTTGGGAGTGACCACACCTGCCTTTTCCTGGACTCGATGGACACATGCGTCCCTGGAGGACGGCGCTGTCGAGCACACGCAGGTCCCGTAGAGATCAAATGTGGAGGGTTCCTTCTCCAGGAGCACCCTGCTGAGATTCATCTGGAAAAAGCCCTTCTCTGCGAGTCAAAAGCTCTTGCCCTTCACTCTTTCAAAACAGTAAGTTACTAGCAAATATTTGAAATACACCTGTCCTATACAATCAAGCATATCCTATATAATAAATTGACCCTCACACCCTCACAAGATGGCTGACTATGACCAGGCTGGCAGGGGGGTTAGTGAGGGACTACCAAACGACTGAACAGCAGGCTGCATGGGGCGACCAGGCCAGCAGGGGGGTTAGTGATGGACAACCAAACGACTGAACAGCAGGCTGCATGGGGCGATCAGGCCAGCAGGGGGCGTTGTGAGGGACACCATTGGCAGGAAAGACTGTCTCTGTGTGCCGGGATCCATTTTGTTTGGAAAGGAGTCCCCCAGGAATTACTATAGCACCTGCTCTGGCCGAGGGGAGTGGGGCAGCTGTAATTAAAGGGACAAATGTCTGCACCGCCCTTCTATCATCTGGTCAAATTGCAACAGAAGGAGGGGAAGGAAAAACCACACAGAGAGACTTGTGAGATATAAATCATAAAACCAACCCAAAAAAGACAGAGATATTACAAATGGAAGACCAGGTGCGATCTCTCCAAATGACGCTGAATTAAGCCCAAATACCCGATGCCTCGTTTTGTGCCTTAGCCTTTGGGAAAGTACTAAAAGTGCAAGTGCTATGCCTAGACCCCCTGCCGCTGTGTTGATGCTGGTGGTGGAAGAAGCGAGGAGAAGACCAGAATGCGTCCTGAAACATTTCTTGTTCACCTACTGCTATACCAGGAGACATGCTGGAAAAGTGGGTATTTATTAGCTCCTTACTCCTTATGTACCTCTGTGAGGTGGGACTTATTATCCAGGTGTTGTTGTTTTTTAACATAGAGGGGTGGGCCTCAATTTCCTCATATGGAAAATGGGGGCAATACACATACTTCACCTCATAAGGTTGCTATGCGAATTAAAGGAGTTAAAACCTGTGAAACACCCAGAAGAGGCGGACACATAGTACGTGCTCAATAAAACCCAGCCACAAGAATGATTCTAGTTTATCCCTGAACACCAGCCGCACAATCCACGTTTTAAGGATTGGCATACTGCCTCGGGAAATGTCAGCGGATTGCCCAGATTATACAACAAAGCCAGGAGAAATGAAACTCCGCCCCCTCCTGCTCCATTCTGTCCATCAGACCCCACGTGGCTCCTCCAACAGCTTTTGCCCGCCCCCTCCCACCCCACCCCCGCATCCTGGACCCAGTAATGCAGCCTCACATTCCCAAGCTACACAGAGTCATCCACGAGGTCACAGCCACTTCTGAAAGAGGCCTTTCTCCTGGCGAGCACAGTGGACGCCTAAGGTGCAGCCCCAGATGCAGGGGAACCTAGCAGGAGACAAAAGAAAAGCAGCGAGAGGGTCTCCAGCCGGGCCCGGCCCATCTCCTACCACTCAGCCCACCCACTTCCCCAGCAAAAGACGCATTCGTTGCAGAACAGAGCGGGGAGCCCACAGTAACGAGTCTTTAATTACGAAACTCCTTTCCCTTATTGCGTTTGTGTGGCCCCGATGAAAATGAGAAGTGGCAGTTCCTATTAGAAATGTTAATTACTTTCCCGGGTAATTAGACTCACTGGGTGCCGTGAGCACCTGACCTCACTTCATAACAGCAGAGAAGGGAGGAAGGGAAAGAAATTGGTTGAGGGGGTGAGGGGAGGTGGAGGAGAAAAGGGGGGTGTTTATAAATGCTGAGAAAAGCAAAATCACCGGAATTAGCTGAATGGAAAACGAATCTAGAGGCCCAGGGGAGGGCGGGGAGACGGCGAGAGCTCCCCAGAGGGGGGTTCTGAACACCGGGGACCTTGACGTCATGGTGGTGATGAAAACTGTGACAAATTCCTCCGGAAATGATGGGCCCTGGAGAGATGCCCACTGGGCCTCCTCTTACAAATGAGGCAACTGAGGCACCAAGCTGCTCAGAGACTTCCTGGGGTCACACGGCAGGCGGGGCAGGGCTGGGGCCAAGCCCAGCCAGGATTTCCTCCTCCATCCAGTCCCTTCAGGAGCATCCATGGCCCCTGAAGGACAGAACTGACACAGTTCCAGTTCTCAGAGGGTCTGGATTCGGACTGATAATGGAGCTACTGCTGGGAAGGAAGCCCACAGGAGAAGAATAATTGAGCAAGAGGCCCTCGGTGTGGATGGAACAGTCAGGGAGGGCTTCTCTGGGGAGGTGTTTTTTCTCCCTGGGACCTGAAAGTTGGGAAGAGTCCTGCTATTTGGAGAGTTGGGGTGAAAGAGTATGTTACCTGGCGCTGTGGGCTGAATCGTGCGCCACCAACATTCGTGTCCACCCAGAACCTCAGAATGTGACCTTACTTTGAGGTGAAGGTCTTTTCAGATGGAATTCGTGACGTTGAGGTCATACCGCAGCCGCGTGGGCCCTGCAGCCGATAGGACTAGCGTCCTTATAAGAAGAGGAGCGATGTGGACACACAGGGAAGCAGGACATGTGACAACAGAGGCAGAGCTTGGCGTGATGCTGCCACCAGCCAAGGAACGCCGAGGGCTGCTGGAGCCACCGGAAGCTGGAAGAGGCCGGAAGGATGCTCCCCAGAGGCTTCGGGGGAAGCGTGGCCCTGCTGACACCTTGATTTTGAACGTCCAGCCTCTAGAAGTGAGAGAAGCAACTTCTGTTGGTTAAGCCACCCAGTGTGTGAACTTGGTTACAGCAACTGCGGGAAACTGATACACCCACCCGGCCACTGCAATCCCTCGTCTCCGGCACTAAAGACTAAATTCCCAAAATCAGGCCTTGGGGAGACCGGTGTAGAGTGCAGACTCCTGGGCACCTCCCCCAGGCTGACAGAACCAGCGTCTCTGGGGACAGCTCCCCAGAAGAGGGACCCTGACAGGCCACCTAGTTTTTAGAATCTCTGGGTCTAAAGTCACCCTAAAGGCCCTTCTAGAGCAGCGTGTGTGTGTTACTCTAAGGACTGTCCACTCTGGCCGTGGCCCTGAGCCCTTCCACACTGACCGAACGCACTGCAGGTGTCTCTCCGAAAGCCCAGACATCGGTGATGCTGGGAGATGCTCGCGCCCAGGGGAGAGGCAGGCTTGGTCCTCAGAGTCATTAAAGAAGCTGTTTACAGAGCCCGGCTCTTCTTTTAATTTGTTTGTCTTTTCGATTGTGTAATTGAATCCCAGCCACGGGGCTCAGCGGAGCCTTGCCAGGGAAGACAGAAAGCCGTCAATACCCAGGAGTGAGCGACAGTCATTTCCAAGGCCACAGGCTGTGCAAGCGGCAGACAGGCGTGCACCCTGCCAGGCTCCTGAGGTCCGGCAGCGTGGGGCTGGGGAGGGCGCCTGGACTTGGCCAATCAGACGAACCAGGGGTCGGGTCCCAGGTCTGTCCTGAGCCAGCTGTGTGACCCAGGGCAAATTTCTAAACCTCTCTGTTCTTCCAATTCTTCAACTGTGAACCCAAGAGTAACACACCCACCTTGCGGGCTTGCTGGGAAAGCTCTAAGACCAGTGCCTATGGAGGGCCCGGTACATGGCGGTGCCTCGTAAACCGTAAGTCATTATTCTCCTATGGACAGCAGAGGTTTGCCTTGGAGAAGGCCGGTCCGTTGGGCATGGAATGGCACAAACTGTCCAAGCTGGAAGAGGCTATGGAGAGGGTGCCTACTGACAGGGAATCAGCATTTCTAATGGAGAATCCCTGTTCATTACTGTCCCTCTTTGTGGCCGTGGGCGAGTCACCTAAACTCCCTAAGCACCGATGTCCTCCTCTCCCAAGTGGAGTCCCTATCCCACCCAGCTCTCCTTGCAACCATCAAGTAAGATGGCATATGTGAAACTGGATAAACTCCCAAACATGTTACAATCCCTCCCCCGCCAAAAAAATTTTTTTTTTTGCTATTCTCTAGCCCACTGGGTCATAAACTTGGTTGCACGTGGGAACCTCCAGGGAGCTTCTAAAAACTGCTGTGCCCAGCCCTCTGGCCAGGCCAAGTGGGTGGCACCCCCGGGACTGGGGCCTTGGCACCACCAGCAGCCACAGAGAGCCCTGAGCTGGCCCAGGCTCCCATTCCGCAGGAGAGGAAGGCAAGGCCCAGAGTGGGCAGGAGTCTTGCCCAAGCTCACACAGCAGGTTATTTCCCCTCAGAGTGTCTTTGACCCCACGCCTGCCCCATCCCAGCATAACATTCCAGCAGGCAGACTCTCAGGGGCTGATCAGAAGGGTTTC